>NW_027363398.1:0-600000 GCF_046119375.1 Phyllobates terribilis | reverse complement strand
AAAAGCAAAAAATTTCAGAATTGCACCTTGCAATGCGGAGAAATTACTGTTTGTGCATTTACAATATTCATTGATTTTTGCCATTGAAAAACATCATGTTATTCATATACCAGAAATGTTTGAAGCTACTGACTGAATGAAAGGAGCTGGCATCTCACTCTCTTTGAGTCTTCTTTATCATGCTAAGAGGAGCAGGAAAAAGCAAAAAATTTCAGAATTGCACCTTGCAATGCGGAGAAATTACTGTTTGTGCATTTACAATATTCATTGATTTTTGCCATTGAAAAACATCCAGAAATGATTGAAGCTACTGACTGAATGAAAGGAGCTGGCATCTCACTCTCTTTGAATCTTCTTTATCATGCTAAGAGGAGCAGGAAAAAGCAAAAAATTTCAGAATTGCACCTTGCAATGCGGAGAAATTACTGTTTGTGCATTTACAATATTCATTGATTTTTGCCATTGAAAAACGTCCAGAAATGATTGAAGCTACTTACTGAATGAAAGGAGCTGGCATCTCACTCTCTTTGAATCTTCTTTATCATGCTAAGAGGAGCAGGAAAAAGCAAAAACTTTCAGAATTGCACCTTGCAATGTGGAGAAATTACTGTTTGTGCATTTACAATATTCATTGATTTTTGCCATTGAAAAACATGTTATTCATATACCAGAAATGTTTGAAGCTACTGACTGAATGAAAGGAGCTGGCATCTCACTCTCTTTGAATCTTCTTTATCATGCTAAGAGGAGCAGGAAAAAGCAAAAAATTTCAGAATTGCACCTTGCAATGCGGAGAAATTACTGTTTGTGCATTTACAATATTCATTGATTTTTGCCATTGAAAAACGTCCAGAAATGATTGAAGCTACTGACTGAATGAAAGGAGCTGGCATCTCATTCTCTTTGAATCTTCTTTATCATGCTAAGAGGAGCAGGAAAAAGCAAAAAATTTCAGAATTGCACCTTGCAATGCGGAGAAATTACTGTTTGTGCATTTACAATATTCATTGATTTTTGCCATTGAAAAACATCATGCTATTCATATACCAGAAATGTTTGAAGCTACTGACTGAATGAAAGGAGCTGGCATCTCACTCTCTTTGAATCTTCTTTATCATGCTAAGAGGAGCAGGAAAAAGCAAAAAATTTCAGAATTGCACCTTGCAATGCGGAGAAATTACTGTTTGTGCATTTACAATATTCATTGATTTTTGCCATTGAAAAACGTCCAGAAATGATTGAAGCTACTGACTGAATGAAAGGAGCTGGCATCTCACTCTCTTTGAATCTTGTTTATCATGCTAAGAGGAGCAGGAAAAAGCAAAAAATTTCAGAATTGCACCTTGCAATGCGGAGAAATTACTGTTTGTGCATTTACAATATTCATTGATTTTTGCCATTGAAAAACGTCCAGAAATGATTGAAGCTACTGACTGAATGAAAGGAGCTGGCATCTCACTCTCTTTGAATCTTCTTTATCATGCTTAGAGGAGCAGGAAAAAGCAAAAAATTTCAGAATTGCACCTTGCAATGCGGAGAAATTACTGTTTGTGCATTTACAATATTCATTGATTTTTGCCATTGAAAAACATCATGTTATTCATATACCAGAAATGTTTGAAGCTACTGACTGAATGAAAGGAGCTGGCATCTCACTCTCTTTGAATCTTCTTTATCATGCTAAGAGGAGCAGGAAAAAGCAAAAACTTTCAGAATTGCACCTTGCAATGTGGAGAAATTACTGTTTGTGCATTTACAATATTCATTGATTTTTGCCATTGAAAAACATGTTATTCATATACCAGAAATGTTTGAAGCTACTGACTGAATGAAAGGAGCTGGCATCTCACTCTCTTTGAATCTTCTTTATCATGCTAAGAGGAGCAGGAAAAAGCAAAAAATTTCAGAATTGCACCTTGCAATGCGGAGAAATTACTGTTTGTGCATTTACAATATTCATTGATTTTTGCCATTGAAAAACGTCCAGAAATGATTGAAGCTACTGACTGAATGAAAGGAGCTGGCATCTCATTCTCTTTGAATCTTCTTTATCATGCTAAGAGGAGCAGGAAAAAGCAAAAAATTTCAGAATTGCACCTTGCAATGCGGAGAAATTACTGTTTGTGCATTTACAATATTCATTGATTTTTGCCATTGAAAAACATCATGCTATTCATATACCAGAAATGTTTGAAGCTACTGACTGAATGAAAGGAGCTGGCATCTCACTCTCTTTGAATCTTCTTTATCATGCTAAGAGGAGCAGGAAAAAGCAAAAAATTTCAGAATTGCACCTTGCAATGCGGAGAAATTACTGTTTGTGCATTTACAATATTCATTGATTTTTGCCATTGAAAAACATCATGTTATTCATATACCAGAAATGTTTGAAGCTACTGACTGAATGAAAGGAGCTGGCATCTCACTCTCTTTGAATCTTCTTTATCATGCTAAGAGGAGCAGGAAAAAGCAAAAACTTTCAGAATTGCACCTTGCAATGTGGAGAAATTACTGTTTGTGCATTTACAATATTCATTGATTTTTGCCATTGAAAAACATGTTATTCATATACCAGAAATGTTTGAAGCTACTGACTGAATGAAAGGAGCTGGCATCTCACTCTCTTTGAATCTTCTTTATCATGCTAAGAGGAGCAGGAAAAAGCAAAAAATTTCAGAATTGCACCTTGCAATGCGGAGAAATTACTGTTTGTGCATTTACAATATTCATTGATTTTTGCCATTGAAAAACGTCCAGAAATGATTGAAGCTACTGACTGAATGAAAGGAGCTGGCATCTCATTCTCTTTGAATCTTCTTTATCATGCTAAGAGGAGCAGGAAAAAGCAAAAAATTTCAGAATTGCACCTTGCAATGCGGAGAAATTACTGTTTGTGCATTTACAATATTCATTGATTTTTGCCATTGAAAAACATCATGCTATTCATATACCAGAAATGTTTGAAGCTACTGACTGAATGAAAGGAGCTGGCATCTCACTCTCTTTGAATCTTCTTTATCATGCTAAGAGGAGCAGGAAAAAGCAAAAAATTTCAGAATTGCACCTTGCAATGCGGAGAAATTACTGTTTGTGCATTTACAATATTCATTGATTTTTGCCATTGAAAAACGTCCAGAAATGATTGAAGCTACTGACTGAATGAAAGGAGCTGGCATCTCACTCTCTTTGAATCTTGTTTATCATGCTAAGAGGAGCAGGAAAAAGCAAAAAATTTCAGAATTGCACCTTGCAATGCGGAGAAATTACTGTTTGTGCATTTACAATATTCATTGATTTTTGCCATTGAAAAACGTCCAGAAATGATTGAAGCTACTGACTGAATGAAAGGAGCTGGCATCTCACTCTCTTTGAATCTTCTTTATCATGCTTAGAGGAGCAGGAAAAAGCAAAAAATTTCAGAATTACACCTTGCAATGCGGAGAAATTACTGTTTGTGCATTTACAATATTCATTGATTTTTGCCATTGAAAAACATCATGTTATTCATATACCAGAAATGTTTGAAGCTACTGACTGAATGAAAGGAGCTGGCATCTCACTCTCTTTGAATCTTCTTTATCATGCTAAGAGGAGCAGGAAAAAGCAAAAAATTTCAGAATTGCACCTTGCAATGCGGAGAAATTACTGTTTGTGCATTTACAATATTCATTGATTTTTGCCATTGAAAAACATCATGTTATTCATATACCAGAAATGTTTGAAGCTACTGACTGAATGAAAGGAGCTGGCATCTCACTCTCTTTGAATCTTCTTTATCATGCTAAGAGGAGCAGAAAAAAGCAAAAAATTTCAGAATTGCACCTTGCAATGCGGAGAAATTACTGTTTGTGCATTTACAATATTCATTGATTTTTGCCATTGAAAAACATCCAGAAATGATTGAAGCTACTGACTGAATGAAAGGAGCTGGCATCTCACTCTCTTTGAATCTTGTTTATCATGCTAAGAGGAGCAGGAAAAAGCAAAAAATTTCAGAATTGCACCTTGCAATGCGGAGAAATTACTGTTTGTGCATTTACAATATTCATTGATTTTTGCCATTGAAAAACGTCCAGAAATGATTGAAGCTACTGACTGAATGAAAGGAGCTGGCATCTCACTCTCTTTGAATCTTCTTTACCATGCTAAGAGGAGCAGGAAAAAGCAAAAAATTTCAAAATTGCACCTTGCAATGCGGAGAAATTACTGTTTGTGCATTTACAATATTCATTGATTTTTGCCATTGAAAAACATCATGTTATTCATATACCAGAAATGTTTGAAGCTACTGACTGAATGAAAGGAGCTGGCATCTCACTCTCTTTGAATCTTCTTTATCATGCTAAGAGGAGCAGGAAAAAGCAAAAAAATTTCAGAATTGCTCCTTGCAATGCGGAGAAATTACTGTTTGTGCATTTACAATATTCATTGATTTTTGCCATTGAAAAACGTCCAGAAATGATTGAAGCTACTGACTGAATGAAAGGAGCTGGCATCTCACTCTCTTTGAATCTTCTTTATCATGCTAAGAGGAGCAGGAAAAAGCAAAAAATTTCAGAATTGCACCTTGCAATGCGGAGAAATTACTGTTTGTGCATTTACAATATTCATTGATTTTTGCCATTGAAAAACATCATGTTATTCATATACCAGAAATGTTTGAAGCTACTGACTGAATGAAAGGAGCTGGCATCTCACTCTCTTTGAATCTTCTTTATCATGCTAAGAGGAGCAGGAAAAAGCAAAAAATTTCAGAATTGCACCTTGCAATGCGGAGAAATTACTGTTTGTGCATTTACAATATTCATTGATTTTTGCCATTGAAAAACGTCCAGAAATGATTGAAGCTACTGACTGAATGAAAGGAGCTGGCATCTCATTCTCTTTGAATCTTGTTTATCATGCTAAGAGGAGCAGGAAAAAGCAAAAAAATTTCAGAATTGCACTTTGCAATGCGGAGAAATTACTGTTTGTGCATTTACAATATTCATTGATTTTTGCCATTGAAAAACGTCCAGAAATGATTGAAGCTACTGACTGAATGAAAGGAGCTGGCATCTCACTCTCTTTGAATCTTCTTTATCATGCTTAGAGGAGCAGGAAAAAGCAAAAAATTTCAGAATTGCACCTTGCAATGCGGAGAAATTACTGTTTGTGCATTTACAATATTCATTGATTTTTGCCATTGAAAAACATCATGTTATTCATATACCAGAAATGTTTGAAGCTACTGACTGAATGAAAGGAGCTGGCATCTCACTCTCTTTGAATCTTCTTTATCATGCTAAGAGGAGCAGGAAAAAGCAAAAAATTTCAGAATTGCACCTTGCAATGCGGAGAAATTACTGTTTGTGCATTTACAATATTCATTGATTTTTGCCATTGAAAAACGTCCAGAAATGATTGAAGCTACTGACTGAATGAAAGGAGCTGGCATCTCACTCTCTTTGAATCTTCTTTATCATGCTAAAAGGAGCAGGAAAAAGCAAAAAATTTCAGAATTGCACCTTGCAATGCGGAGAAATTACTGTTTGTGCATTTACAATATTCATTGATTTTTGCCATTGAAAAACGTCCAGAAATGATTGAAGCTACTGACTGAATGAAAGGAGCTGGCATCTCACTCTCTTTGAATCTTATTTATCATGCTAAGAGGAGCAGGAAAAAGCAAAAAATTTCAGAATTGCACCTTGCAATGCGGAGAAATTACTGTTTGTGCATTTACAATATTCATTGATTTTTGCCATTGAAAAACGTCCAGAAATTATTGAAGCTACTGACTGAATGAAAGGAGCTGGCATCTCACTCTCTTTGAATCTTGTTTATCTTGCTAAGAGGAGCAGGAAAAAGCAAAAAATTTCAGAATTGCACCTTGCAATGCGGAGAAATTACTGTTTGTGCATTTACAATATTCATTGATTTTTGCCATTGAAAAACATCCAGAAATGATTGAAGCTACTGACTGAATGAAAGGAGCTGGCATCTCACTCTCTTTGAATCTTGTTTAACATGCTAAGAGGAGCAGGAAAAAGCAAAAAATTTCAGAATTGCACCTTGCAATGCGGAGAAATTACTGTTTGTGCATTTACAATATTCATTGATTTTTGCCATTGAAAAACGTCCAGAAATGATTGAAGCTACTGACTGAATGAAAGGAGCTGGCATCTCACTCTCTTTGTATCTTCTTTATCATGCTAAGAGGAGCAGGAAAAAGCAAAAAATTTCAGAATTGCACCTTGCAATGCGGAGAAATTACTGTTTGTGCATTTACAATATTCATTGATTTTTGCCATTGAAAAACGTCCAGAAATGATTGAAGCTACTGACTGAATGAAAGGAGCTGGCATCTCACTCTCTTTGAATCTTGTTTATCATGCTAAGAGGAGCAGGAAAAAGCAAAAAATTTCAGAATTGCACCTTGCAATGCGGAGAAATTACTGTTTGTGCATTTACAATATTCATTGATTTTTGCCATTGAAAAACGTCCAGAAATGATTGAAGCTACTGACTGAATGAAAGGAGCTGGCATCTCACGCTCTTTGAATCTTCTTTATCATGCTAAGAGGAGCAGGAAAAAGCAAAAAATTTCAGAATTGCACCTTGCAATGCGGAGAAATTACTGTTTGTGCATTTACAATATTCATTGATTTTTGCCATTGAAAAACGTCCAGAAATGATTGAAGCTACTGACTGAATGAAAGGAGCTGGAATCTCACTCTCTTTGAATCTTGTTTATCTTGCTAAGAGGAGCAGGAAAAAGCAAAAAATTTCAGAATTGCACCTTGCAATGCGGAGAAATTACTGTTTGTGCATTTACAATATTCATTGATTTTTGCCATTGAAAAACGTCCAGAAATGATTGAAGCTACTGACTGAATGAAAGGAGCTGGCATCTCACTCTCTTTGAATCTTCTTTATCATGCTAAGAGGAGCAGGAAAAAGCAAAAAATTTCAGAATTGCACCTTGCAATGCGGAGAAATTACTGTTTGTGATTTACAATATTCATTGATTTTTGCCATTGAAAAACATCATGTTATTCATATACCAGAAATGTTTGAAGCTACTGACTGAATGAAAGGAGCTGGCATCTCACTCTCTTTGAATCTTCTTTATCATGCTAAGAGGAGCAGGAAAAAGCAAAAAAATTTCAGAATTGCTCCTTGCAATGCGGAGAAATTACTGTTTGTGCATTTACAATATTCATTGATTTTTGCCATTGAAAAACGTCCAGAAATGATTGAAGCTACTGACTGAATGAAAGGAGCTGGCATCTCACTCTCTTTGAATCTTCTTTATCATGCTAAGAGGAGCAGGAAAAAGCAAAAAATTTCAGAATTGCACCTTGCAATGCGGAGAAATTACTGTTTGTGCATTTACAATATTCATTGATTTTTGCCATTGAAAAACATCATGTTATTCATATACCAGAAATGTTTGAAGCTACTGACTGAATGAAAGGAGCTGGCATCTCACTCTCTTTGAATCTTCTTTATCATGCTAAGAGGAGCAGGAAAAAGCAAAAAATTTCAGAATTGCACCTTGCAATGCGGAGAAATTACTGTTTGTGCATTTACAATATTCATTGATTTTTGCCATTGAAAAACGTCCAGAAATGATTGAAGCTACTGACTGAATGAAAGGAGCTGGCATCTCATTCTCTTTGAATCTTGTTTATCATGCTAAGAGGAGCAGGAAAAAGCAAAAAAATTTCAGAATTGCACTTTGCAATGCGGAGAAATTACTGTTTGTGCATTTACAATATTCATTGATTTTTGCCATTGAAAAACGTCCAGAAATGATTGAAGCTACTGACTGAATGAAAGGAGCTGGCATCTCACTCACTTTGAATCTTCTTTATCATGCTTAGAGGAGCAGGAAAAAGCAAAAAATTTCAGAATTGCACCTTGCAATGCGGAGAAATTACTGTTTGTGCATTTACAATATTCATTGATTTTTGCCATTGAAAAACATCATGTTATTCATATACCAGAAATGTTTGAAGCTACTGACTGAATGAAAGGAGCTGGCATCTCACTCTCTTTGAATCTTCTTTATCATGCTAAGAGGAGCAGGAAAAAGCAAAAAATTTCAGAATTGCACCTTGCAATGCGGAGAAATTACTCTTTGTGCATTTACAATATTCATTGATTTTTGCCATTGAAAAACGTCCAGAAATGATTGAAGCTACTGACTGAATGAAAGGAGCTGGCATCTCACTCTCTTTGAATCTTCTTTATCATGCTAAGAGGAGCAGGAAAAAGCAAAAAATTTCAGAATTGCACCTTGCAATGCGGAGAAATTACTGTTTGTGCATTTACAATATTCATTGATTTTTGCCATTGAAAAACATCATGTTATTCATATACCAGAAATGATTGAAGCTACTGACTGAATGAAAGGAGCTGGCATCTCACTCTCTTTGAATCTACTTTATCATGCTAAGAGGAGCAGGAAAAAGCAAAAAATTTCAGAATTGCACCTTGCAATGCGGAGAAATTACTGTTTGTGCATTTACAATATTCAATGATTTTTGCCATTGAAAAACGTCCAGAAATGATTGAAGCTACTGACTGAATGAAAGGAGCTGGCATCTCACTCTCTTTGAATCTTCTTTATCATGCTAAGAGGAGCAGGAAAAAGCAAAAAATTTCAGAATTGCACCTTGCAATGCGGAGAAATTACTGTTTGTGCATTTACAATATTCATTGATTTTTGCCATTGAAAAACATCATGTTATTCATATACCAGAAATGTTTGAAGCTACTGACTGAATGAAAGGAGCTGGCATCTCACTCTCTTTGAATCTTCTTTATCATGCTAAGAGGAGCAGGAAAAAGCAAAAAATTTCAGAATTGCACCTTGCAATGCGGAGAAATTACTGTTTGTGCATTTACAATATTCATTGATTTTTGCCATTGAAAAACGTCCAGAAATGATTGAAGCTACTGACTGAATGAAAGGAGCTGGCATCTCACTCTCTTTGAATCTTCTTTATCATGCTAAGAGGAGCAGGAAAAAGCAAAAAATTTCAGAATTGCACCTTGCAATGCGGAGAAATTACTGTTTGTGCATTTACAATATTCATTGATTTTTGCCATTGAAAAACGTCCAGAAATGATTGAAGCTACTGACTGAATGAAAGGAGCTGGCATCTCACTCTCTTTGAATCTTCTTTATCATGCTAAGAGGAGCAGGAAAAAGCAAAAAATTTCAGAATTGCACCTTGCAATGCGGAGAAATTACTGTTTGTGCATTTACAATATTCATTGATTTTTGCCATTGAAAAACGTCCAGAAATGATTGAAGCTACTGACTGAATGAAAGGAGCTGGCATCTCACTCTCTTTGAATCTTGTTTATCATGCTAAGAGGAGCAGGAAAACGCAAAAAATTTCAGAATTGCACCTTGCAATGCGGAGAAATTACTGTTTGTGCATTTACAATATTCATTGATTTTTGCCATTGAAAAACATCATGTTATTCATATACCAGAAATGATTGAAGCTACTGACTGAATGAAAGGAGCTGGCATCTCACTCTCTTTGAATCTTCTTTATCATGCTAAGAGGAGCAGGAAAAAGCAAAAAATTTCAGAATTGCACCTTGCAATGCGGAGAAATTACTCTTTGTGCATTTACAATATTCATTGATTTTTGCCATTGAAAAACGTCCAGAAATGATTGAAGCTACTGACTGAATGAAAGGAGCTGGCATCTCACTCTCTTTGAATCTTCTTTATCATGCTAAGAGGAGCAGGAAAAAGCAAAAAATTTCAGAATTGCACCTTGCAATGCGGAGAAATTACTGTTTGTGCATTTACAATATTCATTGATTTTTGCCATTGAAAAACGTCCAGAAATGATTGAAGCTACTGACTGAATGAAAGGAGCTGGCATCTCACTCTCTTTGAATCTTCTTTATCATGCTAAGAGGAGCAGGAAAAAGCAAAAAATTTCAGAATTTCACCTTGCAATGCGGAGAAATTACTGTTTGTGCATTTACAATATTCATTGATTTTTGCCATTGAAAAACGTCCAGAAATGATTGAAGCTACTGACTGAATGAAAGGAGCTGGCATCTCACTCTCTTTGAATCTTCTTTATCATGCTAAAAGGAGCAGGAAAAAGCAAAAAATTTCAGAATTGCACCTTGCAATGCGGAGAAATTACTGTTTGTGCATTTACAATATTCATTGATTTTTGCCATTGAAAAACGTCCAGAAATGATTGAAGCTACTGACTGAATGAAAGGAGCTGGCATCTCACTCTCTTTGAATCTTATTTATCATGCTAAGAGGAGCAGGAAAAAGCAAAAAATTTCAGAATTGCACCTTGCAATGCGGAGAAATTACTGTTTGTGCATTTACAATATTCATTGATTTTTGCCATTGAAAAACGTCCAGAAATTATTGAAGCTACTGACTGAATGAAAGGAGCTGGCATCTCACTCTCTTTGAATCTTGTTTATCTTGCTAAGAGGAGCAGGAAAAAGCAAAAAATTTCAGAATTGCACCTTGCAATGCGGAGAAATTACTGTTTGTGCATTTACAATATTCATTGATTTTTGCCATTGAAAAACATCCAGAAATGATTGAAGCTACTGACTGAATGAAAGGAGCTGGCATCTCACTCTCTTTGAATCTTGTTTAACATGCTAAGAGGAGCAGGAAAAAGCAAAAAATTTCAGAATTGCACCTTGCAATGCGGAGAAATTACTGTTTGTGCATTTACAATATTCATTGATTTTTGCCATTGAAAAACGTCCAGAAATGATTGAAGCTACTGACTGAATGAAAGGAGCTGGCATCTCACTCTCTTTGTATCTTCTTTATCATGCTAAGAGGAGCAGGAAAAAGCAAAAAATTTCAGAATTGCACCTTGCAATGCGGAGAAATTACTGTTTGTGCATTTACAATATTCATTGATTTTTGCCATTGAAAAACGTCCAGAAATGATTGAAGCTACTGACTGAATGAAAGGAGCTGGCATCTCACTCTCTTTGAATCTTGTTTATCATGCTAAGAGGAGCAGGAAAAAGCAAAAAATTTCAGAATTGCACCTTGCAATGCGGAGAAATTACTGTTTGTGCATTTACAATATTCATTGATTTTTGCCATTGAAAAACGTCCAGAAATGATTGAAGCTACTGACTGAATGAAAGGAGCTGGCATCTCACGCTCTTTGAATCTTCTTTATCATGCTAAGAGGAGCAGGAAAAAGCAAAAAATTTCAGAATTGCACCTTGCAATGCGGAGAAATTACTGTTTGTGCATTTACAATATTCATTGATTTTTGCCATTGAAAAACGTCCAGAAATGATTGAAGCTACTGACTGAATGAAAGGAGCTGGAATCTCACTCTCTTTGAATCTTGTTTATCTTGCTAAGAGGAGCAGGAAAAAGCAAAAAATTTCAGAATTGCACCTTGCAATGCGGAGAAATTACTGTTTGTGCATTTACAATATTCATTGATTTTTGCCATTGAAAAACGTCCAGAAATGATTGAAGCTACTGACTGAATGAAAGGAGCTGGCATCTCACTCTCTTTGAATCTTCTTTATCATGCTAAGAGGAGCAGGAAAAAGCAAAAAATTTCAGAATTGCACCTTGCAATGCGGAGAAATTACTGTTTGTGATTTACAATATTCATTGATTTTTGCCATTGAAAAACATCATGTTATTCATATACCAGAAATGTTTGAAGCTACTGACTGAATGAAAGGAGCTGGCATCTCACTCTCTTTGAATCTTCTTTATCATGCTAAGAGGAGCAGGAAAAAGCAAAAAAATTTCAGAATTGCTCCTTGCAATGCGGAGAAATTACTGTTTGTGCATTTACAATATTCATTGATTTTTGCCATTGAAAAACGTCCAGAAATGATTGAAGCTACTGACTGAATGAAAGGAGCTGGCATCTCACTCTCTTTGAATCTTCTTTATCATGCTAAGAGGAGCAGGAAAAAGCAAAAAATTTCAGAATTGCACCTTGCAATGCGGAGAAATTACTGTTTGTGCATTTACAATATTCATTGATTTTTGCCATTGAAAAACATCATGTTATTCATATACCAGAAATGTTTGAAGCTACTGACTGAATGAAAGGAGCTGGCATCTCACTCTCTTTGAATCTTCTTTATCATGCTAAGAGGAGCAGGAAAAAGCAAAAAATTTCAGAATTGCACCTTGCAATGCGGAGAAATTACTGTTTGTGCATTTACAATATTCATTGATTTTTGCCATTGAAAAACGTCCAGAAATGATTGAAGCTACTGACTGAATGAAAGGAGCTGGCATCTCATTCTCTTTGAATCTTGTTTATCATGCTAAGAGGAGCAGGAAAAAGCAAAAAAATTTCAGAATTGCACTTTGCAATGCGGAGAAATTACTGTTTGTGCATTTACAATATTCATTGATTTTTGCCATTGAAAAACGTCCAGAAATGATTGAAGCTACTGACTGAATGAAAGGAGCTGGCATCTCACTCACTTTGAATCTTCTTTATCATGCTTAGAGGAGCAGGAAAAAGCAAAAAATTTCAGAATTGCACCTTGCAATGCGGAGAAATTACTGTTTGTGCATTTACAATATTCATTGATTTTTGCCATTGAAAAACATCATGTTATTCATATACCAGAAATGTTTGAAGCTACTGACTGAATGAAAGGAGCTGGCATCTCACTCTCTTTGAATCTTCTTTATCATGCTAAGAGGAGCAGGAAAAAGCAAAAAATTTCAGAATTGCACCTTGCAATGCGGAGAAATTACTGTTTGTGCATTTACAATATTCATTGATTTTTGCCATTGAAAAACGTCCAGAAATGATTGAAGCTACTGACTGAATGAAAGGAGCTGGCATCTCACTCTCTTTGAATCTTCTTTATCATGCTAAGAGGAGCAGGAAAAAGCAAAAAATTTCAGAATTGCACCTTGCAATGCGGAGAAATTACTGTTTGTGCATTTACAATATTCATTGATTTTTGCCATTGAAAAACATCATGTTATTCATATACCAGAAATGATTGAAGCTACTGACTGAATGAAAGGAGCTGGCATCTCACTCTCTTTGAATCTACTTTATCATGCTAAGAGGAGCAGGAAAAAGCAAAAAATTTCAGAATTGCACCTTGCAATGCGGAGAAATTACTGTTTGTGCATTTACAATATTCAATGATTTTTGCCATTGAAAAACGTCCAGAAATGATTGAAGCTACTGACTGAATGAAAGGAGCTGGCATCTCACTCTCTTTGAATCTTCTTTATCATGCTAAGAGGAGCAGGAAAAAGCAAAAAATTTCAGAATTGCACCTTGCAATGCGGAGAAATTACTGTTTGTGCATTTACAATATTCATTGATTTTTGCCATTGAAAAACATCATGTTATTCATATACCAGAAATGTTTGAAGCTACTGACTGAATGAAAGGAGCTGGCATCTCACTCTCTTTGAATCTTCTTTATCATGCTAAGAGGAGCAGGAAAAAGCAAAAAATTTCAGAATTGCACCTTGCAATGCGGAGAAATTACTGTTTGTGCATTTACAATATTCATTGATTTTTGCCATTGAAAAACGTCCAGAAATGATTGAAGCTACTGACTGAATGAAAGGAGCTGGCATCTCACTCTCTTTGAATCTTCTTTATCATGCTAAGAGGAGCAGGAAAAAGCAAAAAATTTCAGAATTGCACCTTGCAATGCGGAGAAATTACTGTTTGTGCATTTACAATATTCATTGATTTTTGCCATTGAAAAACGTCCAGAAATGATTGAAGCTACTGACTGAATGAAAGGAGCTGGCATCTCACTCTCTTTGAATCTTCTTTATCATGCTAAGAGGAGCAGGAAAAAGCAAAAAATTTCAGAATTGCACCTTGCAATGCGGAGAAATTACTGTTTGTGCATTTACAATATTCATTGATTTTTGCCATTGAAAAACGTCCAGAAATGATTGAAGCTACTGACTGAATGAAAGGAGCTGGCATCTCACTCTCTTTGAATCTTGTTTATCATGCTAAGAGGAGCAGGAAAACGCAAAAAATTTCAGAATTGCACCTTGCAATGCGGAGAAATTACTGTTTGTGCATTTACAATATTCATTGATTTTTGCCATTGAAAAACATCATGTTATTCATATACCAGAAATGATTGAAGCTACTGACTGAATGAAAGGAGCTGGCATCTCACTCTCTTTGAATCTTCTTTATCATGCTAAGAGGAGCAGGAAAAAGCAAAAAATTTCAGAATTGCACCTTGCAATGCGGAGAAATTACTCTTTGTGCATTTACAATATTCATTGATTTTTGCCATTGAAAAACGTCCAGAAATGATTGAAGCTACTGGCTGAATGAAAGGAGCTGGCATCTCACTCTCTTTGAATCTTCTTTATCATGCTAAGAGGAGCAGGAAAAAGCAAAAAATTTCAGAATTGCACCTTGCAATGCGGAGAAATTACTGTTTGTGCATTTACAATATTCATTGATTTTTGCCATTGAAAAACGTCCAGAAATGATTGAAGCTACTGACTGAATGAAAGGAGCTGGCATCTCACTCTCTTTGAATCTTCTTTATCATGCTAAGAGGAGCAGGAAAAAGCAAAAAATTTCAGAATTGCACCTTGCAATGCGGAGAAATTACTGTTTGTGCATTTACAATATTCATTGATTTTTGCCATTGAAAAACGTCCAGAAATGTTTGAAGCTACTGACTGAATGAAAGGAGCTGGCATCTCACTCTCTTTGAATCTTCTTTATCATGCTAAGAGGAGCAGGAAAAAGCAAAAAATTTCAGAATTGCACCTTGCAATGCGGAGAAATTACTGTTTGTGCATTTACAATATTCATTGATTTTTGCCATTGAAAAACGTCCAGAAATGATTGAAGCTACTGACTGAATGAAAGGAGCTGGCATCTCACTCTCTTTGAATCTTGTTTATCATGCTAAGAGGAGCAGGAAAACGCAAAAAATTTCAGAATTGCACCTTGCAATGCGGAGAAATTACTGTTTGTGCATTTACAATATTCATTGATTTTTGCCATTGAAAAACATCATGTTATTCATATACCAGAAATGATTGAAGCTACTGACTGAATGAAAGGAGCTGGCATCTCACTCTCTTTGAATCTTCTTTATCATGCTAAGAGGAGCAGGAAAAAGCAAAAAATTTCAGAATTGCACCTTGCAATGCGGAGAAATTACTGTTTGTGCATTTACAATATTCATTGATTTTTGCCATTGAAAAACGTCCAGAAATGATTGAAGCTACTGACTGAATGAAAGGAGCTGGCATCTCACTCTTTGAATCTTCTTTATCATGCTAAGAGGAGCAGGAAAAAGCAAAAAATTTCAGAATTGCACCTTGCAATGCGGAGAAATTACTGTTTGTGCATTTACAATATTCATTGATTTTTGCCATTGAAAAACGTCCAGAAATGATTGAAGCTACTGACTGAATGAAAGGAGCTGGCATCTCACTCTCTTTGAATCTTGTTTATCATGCTAAGAGGAGCAGGAAAACGCAAAAAATTTCAGAATTGCACCTTGCAATGCGGAGAAATTACTGTTTGTGCATTTACAATATTCATTGATTTTTGCCATTGAAAAACATCATGTTATTCATATACCAGAAATGATTGAAGCTACTGACTGAATGAAAGGAGCTGGCATCTCACTCTCTTTGAATCTTCTTTATCATGCTAAGAGGAGCAGGAAAAAGCAAAAAATTTCAGAATTGCACCTTGCAATGCGGAGAAATTACTGTTTGTGCATTTACAATATTCAATGATTTTTGCCATTGAAAAACGTCCAGAAATGATTGAAGCTACTGACTGAATGAAAGGAGCTGGCATCTCACTCTCTTTGAATCTTCTTTATCATGCTAAGAGGAGCAGGAAAAAGCAAAAAATTTCAGAATTGCACCTTGCAATGCGGAGAAATTACTGTTTGTGCATTTACAATATTCATTGATTTTTGCCTTTGAAAAACATCATGTTATTCATATACCAGAAATGTTTGAAGCTACTGACTGAATGAAAGGAGCTGGCATCTCACTCTCTTTGAATCTTCTTTATCATGCTAAGAGGAGCAGGAAAAAGCAAAAAATTTCAGAATTGCACCTTGCAATGCGGAGAAATTACTGTTTGTGCATTTACAATATTCATTGATTTTTGCCTTTGAAAAACATCATGTTATTCATATACCAGAAATGTTTGAAGCTACTGACTGAATGAAAGGAGCTGGCATCTCACTCTCTTTGAATCTTCTTTATCATGCTAAGAGGAGCAGGAAAAAGCAAAAAATTTCAGAATTGCACCTTGCAATGCGGAGAAATTACTCTTTGTGCATTTACAATATTCATTGATTTTTGCCATTGAAAAACGTCCAGAAATGATTGAAGCTACTGACTGAATGAAAGGAGCTGGCATCTCACTCTCTTTGAATCTTCTTTATCATGCTAAGAGGAGCAGGAAAAAGCAAAAAATTTCAGAATTGCACCTTGCAATGCGGAGAAATTACTGTTTGTGAATTTACAATATTCATTGATTTTTGCCATTGAAAAATGTCCAGAAATGATTGAAGCTACTGACTGAATGAAAGGAGCTGGCATCTCACTCTCTTTGAATCTTCTTTATCATGCTAAGAGGAGCAGGAAAAAGCAAAAAATTTCAGAATTGCACCTTGCAATGCGGAGAAATTACTGTTTGTGCATTTACAATATTCATTGATTTTTGCCATTGAAAAACATCATGTTATTCATATACCAGAAATGTTTGAAGCTACTGACTGAATGAAAGGAGCTGGCATCTCACTCTCTTTGAATCTTCTTTATCATGCTAAGAGGAGCAGGAAAAAGCAAAAAATTTCAGAATTGCACCTTGCAATGCGGAGAAATTACTGTTTGTGCATTTACAATATTCATTGATTTTTGCCATTGAAAAACGTCCAGAAATGATTGAAGCTACTGACTGAATGAAAGGAGCTGGCATCTCACTCTCTTTGAATCTTGTTTATCATGCTAAGAGGAGCAGGAAAAAGCAAAAAATTTCAGAATTGCACCTTGCAATGCGGAGAAATTACTGTTTGTGCATTTACAATATTCATTGATTTTTGCCATTGAAAAACGTCCAGAAATGATTGAAGCTACTGACTGAATGAAAGGAGCTGGCATCTCACTCTCTTTGAATCTTCTTTATCATGCTAAGAGGAGCAGGAAAAAGCAAAAAAATTCAGAATTGCACCTTGCAATGCGGAGAAATTACTGTTTGTGCATTTACAATATTCATTGATTTTTGCCATTGAAAAACATCGTTATTCATATACCAGAAATGTTTGAAGCTACTGACTGAATGAAAGGAGCTGGCATCTCACTCTCTTTGAATCTTCTTTATCATGCTAAGAGGAGCAGGAAAAAGCAAAAAATTTCAGAATTGCACCTTGCAATGCGGAGAAATTACTGTTTGTGCATTTACAATATTCATTGATTTTTGCCATTGAAAAACGTCCAGAAATGATAGAAGCTACTGACTGAATGAAAGGAGCTGGCATCTCACTCTCTTTGAATCTTGTTTATCATGCTAAGAGGAGCAGGAAAAAGCAAAAAATTTCAGAATTGCACCTTGCAATGCGGAGAAATTACTGTTTGTGCATTTACAATATTCATTGATTTTTGCCATTGAAAAACATCATGTTATTCATATACCAGAAATGATTGAAGCTACTGACTGAATGAAAGGAGCTGGCATCTCACTCTCTTTGAATCTTCTTTATCATGCTAAGAGGAGCAGGAAAAAGCAAAAAATTTCAGAATTGCACCTTGCAATGCGGAGAAATTACTGTTTGTGCATTTACAATATTCAATGATTTTTGCCATTGAAAAACGTCCAGAAATGATTGAAGCTACTGACTGAATGAAAGGAGCTGGCATCTCACTCTCTTTGAATCTTCTTTATCATGCTAAGAGGAGCAGGAAAAAGCAAAAAATTTCAGAATTGCACCTTGCAATGCGGAGAAATTACTGTTTGTGCATTTACAATATTCATTGATTTTTGCCATTGAAAAACATCATGTTATTCATATACCAGAAATGTTTGAAGCTACTGACTGAATGAAAGGAGCTGGCATCTCACTCTCTTTGAATCTTCTTTATCATGCTAAGAGGAGCAGGAAAAAGCAAAAAATTTCAGAATTGCACCTTGCAATGCGGAGAAATTACTGTTTGTGCATTTACAATATTCATTGATTTTTGCCATTGAAAAACGTCCAGAAATGATTGAAGCTACTGACTGAATGAAAGGAGCTGGCATCTCACTCTCTTTGAATCTTCTTTATCATGCTAAGAGGAGCAGGAAAAAGCAAAAAATTTCAGAATTGCACCTTGCAATGCGGAGAAATTACTGTTTGTGCATTTACAATATTCATTGATTTTTGCCATTGAAAAACATCATGCTATTCATATACCAGAAATGTTTGAAGCTACTGACTGAATGAAAGGAGCTGGCATCTCACTCTCTTTGAATCTTCTTTATCATGCTAAGAGGAGCAGGAAAAAGCAAAAAATTTCAGAATTGCACCTTGCAATGCGGAGAAATTACTGTTTGTGCATTTACAATATTCATTGATTTTTGCCATTGAAAAACGTCCAGAAATGATTGAAGCTACTGACTGAATGAAAGGAGCTGGCATCTCACTCTCTTTGAATCTTGTTTATCATGCTAAGAGGAGCAGGAAAAAGCAAAAAATTTCAGAATTGCACCTTGCAATGCGGAGAAATTACTGTTTGTGCATTTACAATATTCATTGATTTTTGCCATTGAAAAACGTCCAGAAATGATTGAAGCTACTTACTGAATGAAAGGAGCTGGCATCTCACTCTCTTTGAATCTTCTTTATCATGCTAAGAGGAGCAGGAAAAAGCAAAAAATTTCAGAATTGCACCTTGCAATGCGGAGAAATTACTGTTTGTGCATTTACAATATTCATTGATTTTTGCCATTGAAAAACATCATGTTATTCATATACCAGAAATGTTTGAAGCTACTGACTGAATGAAAGGAGCTGGCATCTCACTCTCTTTGAATCTTCTTTATCATGCTAAGAGGAGCAGGAAAAAGCAAAAAATTTCAGAATTGCACCTTGCAATGCGGAGAAATTACTGTTTGTGCATTTACAATATTCATTGATTTTTGCCATTGAAAAACGTCCAGAAATGATTGAAGCTACTGACTGAATGAAAGGAGCTGGCATCTCACTCTCTTTGAATCTTCTTTATCATGCTAAGAGGAGCAGGAAAAAGCAAAAAATTTCAGAATTGCAGATTGCAATGCGGAGAAATTACTGTTTGTGCATTTACAATATTCAGTGATTTTTGCCATTGAAAAACATCATGTTATTCATATACCAGAAATGTTTGAAGCTACTGACTGAATGAAAGGAGCTGGCATCTCACTCTCTTTGAATCTTCTTTATCATGCTAAGAGGAGCAGGAAAAAGCAAAAAATTTCAGAATTGCACCTTGCAATGCGGAGAAATTACTGTTTGTGCATTTACAATATTCATTGATTTTTGCCATTGAAAAACGTCCAGAAATGATTGAAGCTACTGACTGAATGAAAGGAGCTGGCATCTCACTCTCTTTGAATCTTGTTTATCATGCTAAGAGGAGCAGGAAAAAGCAAAAAATTTCAGAATTGCACCTTGCAATGCGGAGAAATTACTGTTTGTGCATTTACAATATTCATTGATTTTTGCCATTGAAAAACATCATGTTATTCATATACCAGAAATGATTGAAGCTACGGACTGAATGAAAGGAGCTGGCATCTCACTCTCTTTGAATCTTCTTTATCATGCTAAGAGGAGCAGGAAAAAGCAAAAAATTTCAGAATTGCACCTTGCAATGCGGAGAAATTACTGTTTGTGCATTTACAATATTCAATGATTTTTGCCATTGAAAAACGTCCAGAAATGATTGAAGCTACTGACTGAATGAAAGGAGCTGGCATCTCACTCTCTTTGAATCTTCTTTATCATGCTAAGAGGAGCAGGAAAAAGCAAAAAATTTCAGAATTGCACCTTGCAATGCGGAGAAATTACTGTTTGTGCATTTACAATATTCATTGATTTTTGCCATTGAAAAACATCATGTTATTCATATACCAGATATGTTTGAAGCTACTGACTGAATGAAAGGAGCTGGCATCTCACTCTCTTTGAGTCTTCTTTATCATGCTAAGAGGAGCAGGAAAAAGCAAAAAATTTCAGAATTGCACCTTGCAATGCGGAGAAATTACTGTTTGTGCATTTACAATATTCATTGATTTTTGCCATTGAAAAACATCATGTTATTCATATACCAGAAATGTTTGAAGCTACTGACTGAATGAAAGGAGCTGGCATCTCACTCTCTTTGAATCTTCTTTATCATGCTAAGAGGAGCAGAAAAAAGCAAAAAATTTCAGAATTGCACCTTGCAATGCGGAGAAATTACTGTTTGTGCATTTACAATATTCATTGATTTTTGCCATTGAAAAACATCCAGAAATGATTGAAGCTACTGACTGAATGAAAGGAGCTGGCATCTCACTCTCTTTGAATCTTCTTTATCATGCTAAGAGGAGCAGGAAAAAGCAAAAAATTTCAGAATTGCACCTTGCAATGCGGAGAAATTACTGTTTGTGCATTTACAATATTCATTGATTTTTGCCATTGAAAAACGTCCAGAAATGATTGAAGCTACTTACTGAATGAAAGGAGCTGGCATCTCACTCTCTTTGAATCTTCTTTATCATGCTAAGAGGAGCAGGAAAAAGCAAAAAATTTCAGAATTGCACCTTGCAATGCGGAGAAATTACTGTTTGTGCATTTACAATATTCATTGATTTTTGCCATTGAAAAACGTCCAGAAATGATTGAAGCTACTGACTGAATGAAAGGAGCTGGCATCTCACTCTCTTTGAATCTTGTTTATCATGCTAAGAGGAGCAGGAAAAAGCAAAAAATTTCAGAATTGCACCTTGCAATGCGGAGAAATTACTGTTTGTGCATTTACAATATTCATTGATTTTTGCCATTGAAAAACGTCCAGAAATGATTGAAGCTACTTACTGAATGAAAGGAGCTGGCATCTCACTCTCTTTGAATCTTCTTTATCATGCTAAGAGGAGCAGGAAAAAGCAAAAAATTTCAGAATTGCACCTTGCAATGCGGAGAAATTACTGTTTGTGCATTTACAATATTCATTGATTTTTGCCATTGAAAAACATCATGTTATTCATATACCAGAAATGTTTGAAGCTACTGACTGAATGAAAGGAGCTGGCATCTCACTCTCTTTGAATCTTCTTTATCATGCTAAGAGGAGCAGGAAAAAGCAAAAAATTTCAGAATTGCACCTTGCAATGCGGAGAAATTACTGTTTGTGCATTTACAATATTCATTGATTTTTGCCATTGAAAAACGTCCAGAAATGATTGAAGCTACTGACTGAATGAAAGGAGCTGGCATCTCACTCTCTTTGAATCTTCTTTATCATGCTAAGAGGAGCAGGAAAAAGCAAAAAATTTCAGAATTGCAGATTGCAATGCGGAGAAATTACTGTTTGTGCATTTACAATATTCAGTGATTTTTGCCATTGAAAAACATCATGTTATTCATATACCAGAAATGTTTGAAGCTACTGACTGAATGAAAGGAGCTGGCATCTCACTCTCTTTGAATCTTCTTTATCATGCTAAGAGGAGCAGGAAAAAGCAAAAAATTTCAGAATTGCACCTTGCAATGCGGAGAAATTACTGTTTGTGCATTTACAATATTCATTGATTTTTGCCATTGAAAAACGTCCAGAAATGATTGAAGCTACTGACTGAATGAAAGGAGCTGGCATCTCACTCTCTTTGAATCTTGTTTATCATGCTAAGAGGAGCAGGAAAAAGCAAAAAATTTCAGAATTGCACCTTGCAATGCGGAGAAATTACTGTTTGTGCATTTACAATATTCATTGATTTTTGCCATTGAAAAACGTCCAGAAATGATTGAAGCTACTGACTGAATGAAAGGAGCTGGCATCTCACTCTCTTTGAATCTTCTTTATCATGCTTAGAGGAGCAGGAAAAAGCAAAAAATTTCAGAATTGCACCTTGCAATGCGGAGAAATTACTGTTTGTGCATTTACAATATTCATTGATTTTTGCCATTGAAAAACATCATGTTATTCATATACCAGAAATGATTGAAGCTACGGACTGAATGAAAGGAGCTGGCATCTCACTCTCTTTGAATCTTCTTTATCATGCTAAGAGGAGCAGGAAAAAGCAAAAAATTTCAGAATTGCACCTTGCAATGCGGAGAAATTACTGTTTGTGCATTTACAATATTCAATGATTTTTGCCATTGAAAAACGTCCAGAAATGATTGAAGCTACTGACTGAATGAAAGGAGCTGGCATCTCACTCTCTTTGAATCTTCTTTATCATGCTAAGAGGAGCAGGAAAAAGCAAAAAATTTCAGAATTGCACCTTGCAATGCGGAGAAATTACTGTTTGTGCATTTACAATATTCATTGATTTTTGCCATTGAAAAACATCATGTTATTCATATACCAGAAATGTTTGAAGCTACTGACTGAATGAAAGGAGCTGGCATCTCACTCTCTTTGAGTCTTCTTTATCATGCTAAGAGGAGCAGGAAAAAGCAAAAAATTTCAGAATTGCACCTTGCAATGCGGAGAAATTACTGTTTGTGCATTTACAATATTCATTGATTTTTGCCATTGAAAAACATCATGTTATTCATATACCAGAAATGTTTGAAGCTACTGACTGAATGAAAGGAGCTGGCATCTCACTCTCTTTGAATCTTCTTTATCATGCTAAGAGGAGCAGAAAAAAGCAAAAAATTTCAGAATTGCACCTTGCAATGCGGAGAAATTACTGTTTGTGCATTTACAATATTCATTGATTTTTGCCATTGAAAAACATCCAGAAATGATTGAAGCTACTGACTGAATGAAAGGAGCTGGCATCTCACTCTCTTTGAATCTTCTTTATCATGCTAAGAGGAGCAGGAAAAAGCAAAAAATTTCAGAATTGCACCTTGCAATGCGGAGAAATTACTGTTTGTGCATTTACAATATTCATTGATTTTTGCCATTGAAAAACGTCCAGAAATGATTGAAGCTACTTACTGAATGAAAGGAGCTGGCATCTCACTCTCTTTGAATCTTCTTTATCATGCTAAGAGGAGCAGGAAAAAGCAAAAACTTTCAGAATTGCACCTTGCAATGTGGAGAAATTACTGTTTGTGCATTTACAATATTCATTGATTTTTGCCATTGAAAAACATGTTATTCATATACCAGAAATGTTTGAAGCTACTGACTGAATGAAAGGAGCTGGCATCTCACTCTCTTTGAATCTTCTTTATCATGCTAAGAGGAGCAGGAAAAAGCAAAAAATTTCAGAATTGCACCTTGCAATGCGGAGAAATTACTGTTTGTGCATTTACAATATTCATTGATTTTTGCCATTGAAAAACGTCCAGAAATGATTGAAGCTACTGACTGAATGAAAGGAGCTGGCATCTCACTCTCTTTGAATCTTCTTTATCATGCTAAGCGGAGCAGGAAAAAGCAAAAAATTTCAGAATTGCACCTTGCAATGCGGAGAAATTACTGTTTGTGCATTTACAATATTCATTGATTTTTGCCATTGAAAAACATCATGCTATTCATATACCAGAAATGTTTGAAGCTACTGACTGAATGAAAGGAGCTGGCATCTCACTCTCTTTGAATCTTCTTTATCATGCTAAGAGGAGCAGGAAAAAGCAAAAAATTTCAGAATTGCACCTTGCAATGCGGAGAAATTACTGTTTGTGCATTTACAATATTCATTGATTTTTGCCATTGAAAAACGTCCAGAAATGATTGAAGCTACTGACTGAATGAAAGGAGCTGGCATCTCACTCTCTTTGAATCTTGTTTATCATGCTAAGAGGAGCAGGAAAAAGCAAAAAATTTCAGAATTGCACCTTGCAATGCGGAGAAATTACTGTTTGTGCATTTACAATATTCATTGATTTTTGCCATTGAAAAACGTCCAGAAATGATTGAAGCTACTTACTGAATGAAAGGAGCTGGCATCTCACTCTCTTTGAATCTTCTTTATCATGCTAAGAGGAGCAGGAAAAAGCAAAAAATTTCAGAATTGCACCTTGCAATGCGGAGAAATTACTGTTTGTGCATTTACAATATTCATTGATTTTTGCCATTGAAAAACATCATGTTATTCATATACCAGAAATGTTTGAAGCTACTGACTGAATGAAAGGAGCTGGCATCTCACTCTCTTTGAATCTTCTTTATCATGCTAAGAGGAGCAGGAAAAAGCAAAAAATTTCAGAATTGCACCTTGCAATGCGGAGAAAATACTGTTTGTGCATTTACAATATTCATTGATTTTTGCCATTGAAAAACGTCCAGAAATGATTGAAGCTACTGACTGAATGAAAGGAGCTGGCATCTCACTCTCTTTGAATCTTCTTTATCATGCTAAGAGGAGCAGGAAAAAGCAAAAAATTTCAGAATTGCAGATTGCAATGCGGAGAAATTACTGTTTGTGCATTTACAATATTCAGTGATTTTTGCCATTGTAAAACATCATGTTATTCATATACCAGAAATGTTTGAAGCTACTGACTGAATGAAAGGAGCTGGCATCTCACTCTCTTTGAATCTTCTTTATCATGCTAAGAGGAGCAGGAAAAAGCAAAAAATTTCAGAATTGCACCTTGCAATGCGGAGAAATTACTTTTTGTGCATTTACAATATTCATTGATTTTTGCCATTGAAAAACGTCCAGAAATGATTGAAGCTACTGACTGAATGAAAGGAGCTGGCATCTCACTCTCTTTGAATCTTGTTTATCATGCTAAGAGGAGCAGGAAAAAGCAAAAAATTTCAGAATTGCACCTTGCAATGCGGAGAAATTACTGTTTGTGCATTTACAATATTCATTGATTTTTGCCATTGAAAAACGTCCAGAAATGATTGAAGCTACTGACTGAATGAAAGGAGCTGGCATCTCACTCTCTTTGAATCTTCTTTATCATGCTTAGAGGAGCAGGAAAAAGCAAAAAATTTCAGAATTGCACCTTGCAATGCGGAGAAATTACTGTTTGTGCATTTACAATATTCATTGATTTTTGCCATTGAAAAACATCATGTTATTCATATACCAGAAATGATTGAAGCTACGGACTGAATGAAAGGAGCTGGCATCTCACTCTCTTTGAATCTTCTTTATCATGCTAAGAGGAGCAGGAAAAAGCAAAAAATTTCAGAATTGCACCTTGCAATGCGGAGAAATTACTGTTTGTGCATTTACAATATTCAATGATTTTTGCCATTGAAAAACGTCCAGAAATGATTGAAGCTACTGACTGAATGAAAGGAGCTGGCATCTCACTCTCTTTGAATCTTCTTTATCATGCTAAGTGGAGCAGGAAAAAGCAAAAAATTTCAGAATTGCACCTTGCAATGCGGAGAAATTACTGTTTGTGCATTTACAATATTCATTGATTTTTGCCATTGAAAAACATCATGTTATTCATATACCAGAAATGTTTGAAGCTACTGACTGAATGAAAGGAGCTGGCATCTCACTCTCTTTGAGTCTTCTTTATCATGCTAAGAGGAGCAGGAAAAAGCAAAAAATTTCAGAATTGCACCTTGCAATGCGGAGAAATTACTGTTTGTGCATTTACAATATTCATTGATTTTTGCCATTGAAAAACATCATGTTATTCATATACCAGAAATGTTTGAAGCTACTGACTGAATGAAAGGAGCTGGCATCTCACTCTCTTTGAATCTTCTTTATCATGCTAAGAGGAGCAGAAAAAAGCAAAAAATTTCAGAATTGCACCTTGCAATGCGGAGAAATTACTGTTTGTGCATTTACAATATTCATTGATTTTTGCCATTGAAAAACATCCAGAAATGATTGAAGCTACTGACTGAATGAAAGGAGCTGGCATCTCACTCTCTTTGAATCTTCTTTATCATGCTAAGAGGAGCAGGAAAAAGCAAAAAATTTCAGAATTGCACCTTGCAATGCGGAGAAATTACTGTTTGTGCATTTACAATATTCATTGATTTTTGCCATTGAAAAACGTCCAGAAATGATTGAAGCTACTTACTGAATGAAAGGAGCTGGCATCTCACTCTCTTTGAATCTTCTTTATCATGCTAAGAGGAGCAGGAAAAAGCAAAAACTTTCAGAATTGCACCTTGCAATGTGGAGAAATTACTGTTTGTGCATTTACAATATTCATTGATTTTTGCCATTGAAAAACATATTCATATACCAGAAATGTTTGAAGCTACTGACTGAATGAAAGGAGCTGGCATCTCACTCTCTTTGAATCTTCTTTATCATGCTAAGAGGAGCAGGAAAAAGCAAAAAATTTCAGAATTGCACCTTGCAATGCGGAGAAATTACTGTTTGTGCATTTACAATATTCATTGATTTTTGCCATTGAAAAACGTCCAGAAATGATTGAAGCTACTGACTGAATGAAAGGAGCTGGCATCTCATTCTCTTTGAATCTTCTTTATCATGCTAAGAGGAGCAGGAAAAAGCAAAAAATTTCAGAATTGCACCTTGCAATGCGGAGAAATTACTGTTTGTGCATTTACAATATTCATTGATTTTTGCCATTGAAAAACATCATGCTATTCATATACCAGAAATGTTTGAAGCTACTGACTGAATGAAAGGAGCTGGCATCTCACTCTCTTTGAATCTTCTTTATCATGCTAAGAGGAGCAGGAAAAAGCAAAAAATTTCAGAATTGCACCTTGCAATGCGGAGAAATTACTGTTTGTGCATTTACAATATTCATTGATTTTTGCCATTGAAAAACGTCCAGAAATGATTGAAGCTACTGACTGAATGAAAGGAGCTGGCATGTCACTCTCTTTGAATCTTGTTTATCATGCTAAGAGGAGCAGGAAAAAGCAAAAAATTTCAGAATTGCACCTTGCAATGCGGAGAAATTACTGTTTGTGCATTTACAATATTCATTGATTTTTGCCATTGAAAAACGTCCAGAAATGATTGAAGCTACTGACTGAATGAAAGGAGCTGGCATCTCACTCTCTTTGAATCTTCTTTATCATGCTTAGAGGAGCAGGAAAAAGCAAAAAATTTCAGAATTACACCTTGCAATGCGGAGAAATTACTGTTTGTGCATTTACAATATTCATTGATTTTTGCCATTGAAAAACATCATGTTATTCATATACCAGAAATGTTTGAAGCTACTGACTGAATGAAAGGAGCTGGCATCTCACTCTCTTTGAATCTTCTTTATCATGCTAAGAGGAGCAGGAAAAAGCAAAAAATTTCAGAATTGCACCTTGCAATGCGGAGAAATTACTGTTTGTGCATTTACAATATTCATTGATTTTTGCCATTGAAAAACATCATGTTATTCATATACCAGAAATGTTTGAAGCTACTGACTGAATGAAAGGAGCTGGCATCTCACTCTCTTTGAATCTTCTTTATCATGCTAAGAGGAGCAGAAAAAAGCAAAAAATTTCAGAATTGCACCTTGCAATGCGGAGAAATTACTGTTTGTGCATTTACAATATTCATTGATTTTTGCCATTGAAAAACATCCAGAAATGATTGAAGCTACTGACTGAATGAAAGGAGCTGGCATCTCACTCTCTTTGAATCTTGTTTATCATGCTAAGAGGAGCAGGAAAAAGCAAAAAATTTCAGAATTGCACCTTGCAATGCGGAGAAATTACTGTTTGTGCATTTACAATATTCATTGATTTTTGCCATTGAAAAACGTCCAGAAATGATTGAAGCTACTGACTGAATGAAAGGAGCTGGCATCTCACTCTCTTTGAATCTTCTTTACCATGCTAAGAGGAGCAGGAAAAAGCAAAAAATTTCAAAATTGCACCTTGCAATGCGGAGAAATTACTGTTTGTGCATTTACAATATTCATTGATTTTTGCCATTGAAAAACATCATGTTATTCATATACCAGAAATGTTTGAAGCTACTGACTGAATGAAAGGAGCTGGCATCTCACTCTCTTTGAATCTTCTTTATCATGCTAAGAGGAGCAGGAAAAAGCAAAAAAATTTCAGAATTGCTCCTTGCAATGCGGAGAAATTACTGTTTGTGCATTTACAATATTCATTGATTTTTGCCATTGAAAAACGTCCAGAAATGATTGAAGCTACTGACTGAATGAAAGGAGCTGGCATCTCACTCTCTTTGAATCTTCTTTATCATGCTAAGAGGAGCAGGAAAAAGCAAAAAATTTCAGAATTGCACCTTGCAATGCGGAGAAATTACTGTTTGTGCATTTACAATATTCATTGATTTTTGCCATTGAAAAACATCATGTTATTCATATACCAGAAATGTTTGAAGCTACTGACTGAATGAAAGGAGCTGGCATCTCACTCTCTTTGAATCTTCTTTATCATGCTAAGAGGAGCAGGAAAAAGCAAAAAATTTCAGAATTGCACCTTGCAATGCGGAGAAATTACTGTTTGTGCATTTACAATATTCATTGATTTTTGCCATTGAAAAACGTCCAGAAATGATTGAAGCTACTGACTGAATGAAAGGAGCTGGCATCTCACTCTCTTTGAATCTTCTTTATCATGCTAAGCGGAGCAGGAAAAAGCAAAAAATTTCAGAATTGCACCTTGCAATGCGGAGAAATTACTGTTTGTGCATTTACAATATTCATTGATTTTTGCCATTGAAAAACATCATGCTATTCATATACCAGAAATGTTTGAAGCTACTGACTGAATGAAAGGAGCTGGCATCTCACTCTCTTTGAATCTTCTTTATCATGCTAAGAGGAGCAGGAAAAAGCAAAAAATTTCAGAATTGCACCTTGCAATGCGGAGAAATTACTGTTTGTGCATTTACAATATTCATTGATTTTTGCCATTGAAAAACGTCCAGAAATGATTGAAGCTACTGACTGAATGAAAGGAGCTGGCATCTCACTCTCTTTGAATCTTGTTTATCATGCTAAGAGGAGCAGGAAAAAGCAAAAAATTTCAGAATTGCACCTTGCAATGCGGAGAAATTACTGTTTGTGCATTTACAATATTCATTGATTTTTGCCATTGAAAAACGTCCAGAAATGATTGAAGCTACTTACTGAATGAAAGGAGCTGGCATCTCACTCTCTTTGAATCTTCTTTATCATGCTAAGAGGAGCAGGAAAAAGCAAAAAATTTCAGAATTGCACCTTGCAATGCGGAGAAATTACTGTTTGTGCATTTACAATATTCATTGATTTTTGCCATTGAAAAACATCATGTTATTCATATACCAGAAATGTTTGAAGCTACTGACTGAATGAAAGGAGCTGGCATCTCACTCTCTTTGAATCTTCTTTATCATGCTAAGAGGAGCAGGAAAAAGCAAAAAATTTCAGAATTGCACCTTGCAATGCGGAGAAATTACTGTTTGTGCATTTACAATATTCATTGATTTTTGCCATTGAAAAACGTCCAGAAATGATTGAAGCTACTGACTGAATGAAAGGAGCTGGCATCTCACTCTCTTTGAATCTTCTTTATCATGCTAAGAGGAGCAGGAAAAAGCAAAAAATTTCAGAATTGCAGATTGCAATGCGGAGAAATTACTGTTTGTACATTTACAATATTCAGTGATTTTTGCCATTGTAAAACATCATGTTATTCATATACCAGAAATGTTTGAAGCTACTGACTGAATGAAAGGAGCTGGCATCTCACTCTCTTTGAATCTTCTTTATCATGCTAAGAGGAGCAGGAAAAAGCAAAAAATTTCAGAATTGCACCTTGCAATGCGGAGAAATTACTTTTTGTGCATTTACAATATTCATTGATTTTTGCCATTGAAAAACGTCCAGAAATGATTGAAGCTACTGACTGAATGAAAGGAGCTGGCATCTCACTCTCTTTGAATCTTGTTTATCATGCTAAGAGGAGCAGGAAAAAGCAAAAAATTTCAGAATTGCACCTTGCAATGCGGAGAAATTACTGTTTGTGCATTTACAATATTCATTGATTTTTGCCATTGAAAAACGTCCAGAAATGATTGAAGCTACTGACTGAATGAAAGGAGCTGGCATCTCACTCTCTTTGAATCTTCTTTATCATGCTTAGAGGAGCAGGAAAAAGCAAAAAATTTCAGAATTGCACCTTGCAATGCGGAGAAATTACTGTTTGTGCATTTACAATATTCATTGATTTTTGCCATTGAAAAACATCATGTTATTCATATACCAGAAATGATTGAAGCTACGGACTGAATGAAAGGAGCTGGCATCTCACTCTCTTTGAATCTTCTTTATCATGCTAAGAGGAGCAGGAAAAAGCAAAAAATTTCAGAATTGCACCTTGCAATGCGGAGAAATTACTGTTTGTGCATTTACAATATTCAATGATTTTTGCCATTGAAAAACGTCCAGAAATGATTGAAGCTACTGACTGAATGAAAGGAGCTGGCATCTCACTCTCTTTGAATCTTCTTTATCATGCTAAGAGGAGCAGGAAAAAGCAAAAAATTTCAGAATTGCACCTTGCAATGCGGAGAAATTACTGTTTGTGCATTTACAATATTCATTGATTTTTGCCATTGAAAAACATCATGTTATTCATATACCAGAAATGTTTGAAGCTACTGACTGAATGAAAGGAGCTGGCATCTCACTCTCTTTGAGTCTTCTTTATCATGCTAAGAGGAGCAGGAAAAAGCAAAAAATTTCAGAATTGCACCTTGCAATGCGGAGAAATTACTGTTTGTGCATTTACAATATTCATTGATTTTTGCCATTGAAAAACATCATGTTATTCATATACCAGAAATGTTTGAAGCTACTGACTGAATGAAAGGAGCTGGCATCTCACTCTCTTTGAATCTTCTTTATCATGCTAAGAGGAGCAGAAAAAAGCAAAAAATTTCAGAATTGCACCTTGCAATGCGGAGAAATTACTGTTTGTGCATTTACAATATTCATTGATTTTTGCCATTGAAAAACGTCCAGAAATGATTGAAGCTACTTACTGAATGAAAGGAGCTGGCATCTCACTCTCTTTGAATCTTCTTTATCATGCTAAGAGGAGCAGGAAAAAGCAAAAACTTTCAGAATTGCACCTTGCAATGTGGAGAAATTACTGTTTGTGCATTTACAATATTCATTGATTTTTGCCATTGAAAAACATGTTATTCATATACCAGAAATGTTTGAAGCTACTGACTGAATGAAAGGAGCTGGCATCTCACTCTCTTTGAATCTTCTTTATCATGCTAAGAGGAGCAGGAAAAAGCAAAAAATTTCAGAATTGCACCTTGCAATGCGGAGAAATTACTGTTTGTGCATTTACAATATTCATTGATTTTTGCCATTGAAAAACGTCCAGAAATGATTGAAGCTACTGACTGAATGAAAGGAGCTGGCATCTCATTCTCTTTGAATCTTCTTTATCATGCTAAGAGGAGCAGGAAAAAGCAAAAAATTTCAGAATTGCACCTTGCAATGCGGAGAAATTACTGTTTGTGCATTTACAATATTCATTGATTTTTGCCATTGAAAAACGTCCAGAAATGATTGAAGCTACTGACTGAATGAAAGGAGCTGGCATCTCACTCTCTTTGAATCTTCTTTATCATGCTTAGAGGAGCAGGAAAAAGCAAAAAATTTCAGAATTACACCTTGCAATGCGGAGAAATTACTGTTTGTGCATTTACAATATTCATTGATTTTTGCCATTGAAAAACATCATGTTATTCATATACCAGAAATGTTTGAAGCTACTGACTGAATGAAAGGAGCTGGCATCTCACTCTCTTTGAATCTTCTTTATCATGCTAAGAGGAGCAGGAAAAAGCAAAAAATTTCAGAATTGCACCTTGCAATGCGGAGAAATTACTGTTTGTGCATTTACAATATTCATTGATTTTTGCCATTGAAAAACATCATGTTATTCATATACCAGAAATGTTTGAAGCTACTGACTGAATGAAAGGAGCTGGCATCTCACTCTCTTTGAATCTTCTTTATCATGCTAAGAGGAGCAGAAAAAAGCAAAAAATTTCAGAATTGCACCTTGCAATGCGGAGAAATTACTGTTTGTGCATTTACAATATTCATTGATTTTTGCCATTGAAAAACATCCAGAAATGATTGAAGCTACTGACTGAATGAAAGGAGCTGGCATCTCACTCTCTTTGAATCTTGTTTATCATGCTAAGAGGAGCAGGAAAAAGCAAAAAATTTCAGAATTGCACCTTGCAATGCGGAGAAATTACTGTTTGTGCATTTACAATATTCATTGATTTTTGCCATTGAAAAACATGTTATTCATATACCAGAAATGTTTGAAGCTACTGACTGAATGAAAGGAGCTGGCATCTCACTCTCTTTGAATCTTCTTTATCATGCTAAGAGGAGCAGGAAAAAGCAAAAAATTTCAGAATTGCACCTTGCAATGCGGAGAAATTACTGTTTGTGCATTTACAATATTCATTGATTTTTGCCATTGAAAAACGTCCAGAAATGATTGAAGCTACTGACTGAATGAAAGGAGCTGGCATGTCACTCTCTTTGAATCTTCTTTATCATGCTAAGAGGAGCAGGAAAAAGCAAAAAATTTCAGAATTGCACCTTGCAATGCGGAGAAATTACTTTTTGTGCATTTACAATATTCATTGATTTTTGCCATTGAAAAACGTCCAGAAATGATTGAAGCTACTGACTGAATGAAAGGAGCTGGCATCTCACTCTCTTTGAATCTTGTTTATCATGCTAAGAGGAGCAGGAAAAAGCAAAAAATTTCAGAATTGCACCTTGCAATGCGGAGAAATTACTGTTTGTGCATTTACAATATTCATTGATTTTTGCCATTGAAAAACGTCCAGAAATGATTGAAGCTACTGACTGAATGAAAGGAGCTGGCATCTCACTCTCTTTGAATCTTGTTTATCATGCTAAGAGGAGCAGGAAAAAGCAAAAAATTTCAGAATTGCACCTTGCAATGCGGAGAAATTACTGTTTGTGCATTTACAATATTCATTGATTTTTGCCATTGAAAAACGTCCAGAAATGATTGAAGCTACTGACTGAATGAAAGGAGCTGGCATCTCACTCTCTTTGAATCTTCTTTATCATGCTTAGAGGAGCAGGAAAAAGCAAAAAATTTCAGAATTGCACCTTGCAATGCGGAGAAATTACTGTTTGTGCATTTACAATATTCATTGATTTTTGCCATTGAAAAACATCATGTTATTCATATACCAGAAATGATTGAAGCTACGGACTGAATGAAAGGAGCTGGCATCTCACTCTCTTTGAATCTTCTTTATCATGCTAAGAGGAGCAGGAAAAAGCAAAAAATTTCAGAATTGCACCTTGCAATGCGGAGAAATTACTGTTTGTGCATTTACAATATTCAATGATTTTTGCCATTGAAAAACGTCCAGAAATGATTGAAGCTACTGACTGAATGAAAGGAGCTGGCATCTCACTCTCTTTGAATCTTCTTTATCATGCTAAGAGGAGCAGGAAAAAGCAAAAAATTTCAGAATTGCACCTTGCAATGCGGAGAAATTACTGTTTGTGCATTTACAATATTCATTGATTTTTGCCATTGAAAAACATCATGTTATTCATATACCAGAAATGTTTGAAGCTACTGACTGAATGAAAGGAGCTGGCATCTCACTCTCTTTGAGTCTTCTTTATCATGCTAAGAGGAGCAGGAAAAAGCAAAAAATTTCAGAATTGCACCTTGCAATGCGGAGAAATTACTGTTTGTGCATTTACAATATTCATTGATTTTTGCCATTGAAAAACATCATGTTATTCATATACCAGAAATGTTTGAAGCTACTGACTGAATGAAAGGAGCTGGCATCTCACTCTCTTTGAATCTTCTTTATCATGCTAAGAGGAGCAGAAAAAAGCAAAAAATTTCAGAATTGCACCTTGCAATGCGGAGAAATTACTGTTTGTGCATTTACAATATTCATTGATTTTTGCCATTGAAAAACGTCCAGAAATGATTGAAGCTACTTACTGAATGAAAGGAGCTGGCATCTCACTCTCTTTGAATCTTCTTTATCATGCTAAGAGGAGCAGGAAAAAGCAAAAACTTTCAGAATTGCACCTTGCAATGTGGAGAAATTACTGTTTGTGCATTTACAATATTCATTGATTTTTGCCATTGAAAAACATGTTATTCATATACCAGAAATGTTTGAAGCTACTGACTGAATGAAAGGAGCTGGCATCTCACTCTCTTTGAATCTTCTTTATCATGCTAAGAGGAGCAGGAAAAAGCAAAAAATTTCAGAATTGCACCTTGCAATGCGGAGAAATTACTGTTTGTGCATTTACAATATTCATTGATTTTTGCCATTGAAAAACGTCCAGAAATGATTGAAGCTACTGACTGAATGAAAGGAGCTGGCATCTCATTCTCTTTGAATCTTCTTTATCATGCTAAGAGGAGCAGGAAAAAGCAAAAAATTTCAGAATTGCACCTTGCAATGCGGAGAAATTACTGTTTGTGCATTTACAATATTCATTGATTTTTGCCATTGAAAAACGTCCAGAAATGATTGAAGCTACTGACTGAATGAAAGGAGCTGGCATCTCACTCTCTTTGAATCTTCTTTATCATGCTTAGAGGAGCAGGAAAAAGCAAAAAATTTCAGAATTACACCTTGCAATGCGGAGAAATTACTGTTTGTGCATTTACAATATTCATTGATTTTTGCCATTGAAAAACATCATGTTATTCATATACCAGAAATGTTTGAAGCTACTGACTGAATGAAAGGAGCTGGCATCTCACTCTCTTTGAATCTTCTTTATCATGCTAAGAGGAGCAGGAAAAAGCAAAAAATTTCAGAATTGCACCTTGCAATGCGGAGAAATTACTGTTTGTGCATTTACAATATTCATTGATTTTTGCCATTGAAAAACATCATGTTATTCATATACCAGAAATGTTTGAAGCTACTGACTGAATGAAAGGAGCTGGCATCTCACTCTCTTTGAATCTTCTTTATCATGCTAAGAGGAGCAGAAAAAAGCAAAAAATTTCAGAATTGCACCTTGCAATGCGGAGAAATTACTGTTTGTGCATTTACAATATTCATTGATTTTTGCCATTGAAAAACATCCAGAAATGATTGAAGCTACTGACTGAATGAAAGGAGCTGGCATCTCACTCTCTTTGAATCTTGTTTATCATGCTAAGAGGAGCAGGAAAAAGCAAAAAATTTCAGAATTGCACCTTGCAATGCGGAGAAATTACTGTTTGTGCATTTACAATATTCATTGATTTTTGCCATTGAAAAACATGTTATTCATATACCAGAAATGTTTGAAGCTACTGACTGAATGAAAGGAGCTGGCATCTCACTCTCTTTGAATCTTCTTTATCATGCTAAGAGGAGCAGGAAAAAGCAAAAAATTTCAGAATTGCACCTTGCAATGCGGAGAAATTACTGTTTGTGCATTTACAATATTCATTGATTTTTGCCATTGAAAAACGTCCAGAAATGATTGAAGCTACTGACTGAATGAAAGGAGCTGGCATGTCACTCTCTTTGAATCTTGTTTATCATGCTAAGAGGAGCAGGAAAAAGCAAAAAATTTCAGAATTGCACCTTGCAATGCGGAGAAATTACTGTTTGTGCATTTACAATATTCATTGATTTTTGCCATTGAAAAACGTCCAGAAATGATTGAAGCTACTGACTGAATGAAAGGAGCTGGCATCTCACTCTCTTTGAATCTTCTTTATCATGCTTAGAGGAGCAGGAAAAAGCAAAAAATTTCAGAATTACACCTTGCAATGCGGAGAAATTACTGTTTGTGCATTTACAATATTCATTGATTTTTGCCATTGAAAAACATCATGTTATTCATATACCAGAAATGTTTGAAGCTACTGACTGAATGAAAGGAGCTGGCATCTCACTCTCTTTGAATCTTCTTTATCATGCTAAGAGGAGCAGGAAAAAGCAAAAAATTTCAGAATTGCACCTTGCAATGCGGAGAAATTACTGTTTGTGCATTTACAATATTCATTGATTTTTGCCATTGAAAAACATCATGTTATTCATATACCAGAAATGTTTGAAGCTACTGACTGAATGAAAGGAGCTGGCATCTCACTCTCTTTGAATCTTCTTTATCATGCTAAGAGGAGCAGAAAAAAGCAAAAAATTTCAGAATTGCACCTTGCAATGCGGAGAAATTACTGTTTGTGCATTTACAATATTCATTGATTTTTGCCATTGAAAAACATCCAGAAATGATTGAAGCTACTGACTGAATGAAAGGAGCTGGCATCTCACTCTCTTTGAATCTTGTTTATCATGCTAAGAGGAGCAGGAAAAAGCAAAAAATTTCAGAATTGCACCTTGCAATGCGGAGAAATTACTGTTTGTGCATTTACAATATTCATTGATTTTTGCCATTGAAAAACGTCCAGAAATGATTGAAGCTACTGACTGAATGAAAGGAGCTGGCATCTCACTCTCTTTGAATCTTCTTTACCATGCTAAGACGAGCAGGAAAAAGCAAAAAATTTCAAAATTGCACCTTGCAATGCGGAGAAATTACTGTTTGTGCATTTACAATATTCATTGATTTTTGCCATTGAAAAACATCATGTTATTCATATACCAGAAATGTTTGAAGCTACTGACTGAATGAAAGGAGCTGGCATCTCACTCTCTTTGAATCTTCTTTATCATGCTAAGAGGAGCAGGAAAAAGCAAAAAAATTTCAGAATTGCTCCTTGCAATGCGGAGAAATTACTGTTTGTGCATTTACAATATTCATTGATTTTTGCCATTGAAAAACGTCCAGAAATGATTGAAGCTACTGACTGAATGAAAGGAGCTGGCATCTCACTCTCTTTGAATCTTCTTTATCATGCTAAGAGGAGCAGGAAAAAGCAAAAAATTTCAGAATTGCACCTTGCAATGCGGAGAAATTACTGTTTGTGCATTTACAATATTCATTGATTTTTGCCATTGAAAAACATCATGTTATTCATATACCAGAAATGTTTGAAGCTACTGACTGAATGAAAGGAGCTGGCATCTCACTCTCTTTGAATCTTCTTTATCATGCTAAGAGGAGCAGGAAAAAGCAAAAAATTTCAGAATTGCACCTTGCAATGCGGAGAAATTACTGTTTGTGCATTTACAATATTCATTGATTTTTGCCATTGAAAAACGTCCAGAAATGATTGAAGCTACTGACTGAATGAAAGGAGCTGGCATCTCATTCTCTTTGAATCTTGTTTATCATGCTAAGAGGAGCAGGAAAAAGCAAAAAAATTTCAGAATTGCACTTTGCAATGCGGAGAAATTACTGTTTGTGCATTTACAATATTCATTGATTTTTGCCATTGAAAAACGTCCAGAAATGATTGAAGCTACTGACTGAATGAAAGGAGCTGGCATCTCACTCTCTTTGAATCTTCTTTATCATGCTTAGAGGAGCAGGAAAAAGCAAAAAATTTCAGAATTGCACCTTGCAATGCGGAGAAATTACTGTTTGTGCATTTACAATATTCATTGATTTTTGCCATTGAAAAACATCATGTTATTCATATACCAGAAATGTTTGAAGCTACTGACTGAATGAAAGGAGCTGGCATCTCACTCTCTTTGAATCTTCTTTATCATGCTAAAAGGAGCAGGAAAAAGCAAAAAATTTCAGAATTGCACCTTGCAATGCGGAGAAATTACTGTTTGTGCATTTACAATATTCATTGATTTTTGCCATTGAAAAACGTCCAGAAATGATTGAAGCTACTGACTGAATGAAAGGAGCTGGCATCTCACTCTCTTTGAATCTTGTTTATCATGCTAAGAGGAGCAGGAAAAAGCAAAAAATTTCAGAATTGCACCTTGCAATGCGGAGAAATTACTGTTTGTGCATTTACAATATTCATTGATTTTTGCCATTGAAAAACGTCCAGAAATGATTGAAGCTACTGACTGAATGAAAGGAGCTGGCATCTCACTCTCTTTGAATCTTCTTTATCATGCTTAGAGGAGCAGGAAAAAGCAAAAAATTTCAGAATTACACCTTGCAATGCGGAGAAATTACTGTTTGTGCATTTACAATATTCATTGATTTTTGCCATTGAAAAACATCATGTTATTCATATACCAGAAATGTTTGAAGCTACTGACTGAATGAAAGGAGCTGGCATCTCACTCTCTTTGAATCTTCTTTATCATGCTAAGAGGAGCAGGAAAAAGCAAAAAATTTCAGAATTGCACCTTGCAATGCGGAGAAATTACTGTTTGTGCATTTACAATATTCATTGATTTTTGCCATTGAAAAACATCATGTTATTCATATACCAGAAATGTTTGAAGCTACTGACTGAATGAAAGGAGCTGGCATCTCACTCTCTTTGAATCTTCTTTATCATGCTAAGAGGAGCAGGAAAAAGCAAAAAATTTCAGAATTGCACCTTGCAATGCGGAGAAATTACTTTTTGTGCATTTACAATATTCATTGATTTTTGCCATTGAAAAACGTCCAGAAATGATTGAAGCTACTGACTGAATGAAAGGAGCTGGCATCTCACTCTCTTTGAATCTTGTTTATCATGCTAAGAGGAGCAGGAAAAAGCAAAAAATTTCAGAATTGCACCTTGCAATGCGGAGAAATTACTGTTTGTGCATTTACAATATTCATTGATTTTTGCCATTGAAAAACGTCCAGAAATGATTGAAGCTACTGACTGAATGAAAGGAGCTGGCATCTCACTCTCTTTGAATCTTCTTTATCATGCTAAGAGGAGCAGGAAAAAGCAAAAAATTTCAGAATTGCACCTTGCAATGCGGAGAAATTACTGTTTGTGCATTTACAATATTCATTGATTTTTGCCATTGAAAAACATCATGTTATTCATATACCAGAAATGTTTGAAGCTACTGACTGAATGAAAGGAGCTGGCATCTCACTCTCTTTGAATCTTCTTTATCATGCTAAGAGGAGCAGGAAAAAGCAAAAAATTTCAGAATTGCACCTTGCAATGCGGAGAAATTACTGTTTGTGCATTTACAATATTCATTGATTTTTGCCATTGAAAAACGTCCAGAAATGATTGAAGCTACTGACTGAATGAAAGGAGCTGGCATCTCACTCTCTTTGAATCTTCTTTATCATGCTAAGCGGAGCAGGAAAAAGCAAAAAATTTCAGAATTGCACCTTGCAATGCGGAGAAATTACTGTTTGTGCATTTACAATATTCATTGATTTTTGCCATTGAAAAACATCATGCTATTCATATACCAGAAATGTTTGAAGCTACTGACTGAATGAAAGGAGCTGGCATCTCACTCTCTTTGAATCTTCTTTATCATGCTAAGAGGAGCAGGAAAAAGCAAAAAATTTCAGAATTGCACCTTGCAATGCGGAGAAATTACTGTTTGTGCATTTACAATATTCATTGATTTTTGCCATTGAAAAACGTCCAGAAATGATTGAAGCTACTGACTGAATGAAAGGAGCTGGCATCTCACTCTCTTTGAATCTTGTTTATCATGCTAAGAGGAGCAGGAAAAAGCAAAAAATTTCAGAATTGCACCTTGCAATGCGGAGAAATTACTGTTTGTGCATTTACAATATTCATTGATTTTTGCCATTGAAAAACGTCCAGAAATGATTGAAGCTACTTACTGAATGAAAGGAGCTGGCATCTCACTCTCTTTGAATCTTCTTTATCATGCTAAGAGGAGCAGGAAAAAGCAAAAAATTTCAGAATTGCACCTTGCAATGCGGAGAAATTACTGTTTGTGCATTTACAATATTCATTGATTTTTGCCATTGAAAAACATCATGTTATTCATATACCAGAAATGTTTGAAGCTACTGACTGAATGAAAGGAGCTGGCATCTCACTCTCTTTGAATCTTCTTTATCATGCTAAGAGGAGCAGGAAAAAGCAAAAAATTTCAGAATTGCACCTTGCAATGCGGAGAAATTACTGTTTGTGCATTTACAATATTCATTGATTTTTGCCATTGAAAAACGTCCAGAAATGATTGAAGCTACTGACTGAATGAAAGGAGCTGGCATCTCACTCTCTTTGAATCTTCTTTATCATGCTAAGAGGAGCAGGAAAAAGCAAAAAATTTCAGAATTGCAGATTGCAATGCGGAGAAATTACTGTTTGTGCATTTACAATATTCAGTGATTTTTGCCATTGTAAAACATCATGTTATTCATATACCAGAAATGTTTGAAGCTACTGACTGAATGAAAGGAGCTGGCATCTCACTCTCTTTGAATCTTCTTTATCATGCTAAGAGGAGCAGGAAAAAGCAAAAAATTTCAGAATTGCACCTTGCAATGCGGAGAAATTACTTTTTGTGCATTTACAATATTCATTGATTTTTGCCATTGAAAAACGTCCAGAAATGATTGAAGCTACTGACTGAATGAAAGGAGCTGGCATCTCACTCTCTTTGAATCTTGTTTATCATGCTAAGAGGAGCAGGAAAAAGCAAAAAATTTCAGAATTGCACCTTGCAATGCGGAGAAATTACTGTTTGTGCATTTACAATATTCATTGATTTTTGCCATTGAAAAACGTCCAGAAATGATTGAAGCTACTGACTGAATGAAAGGAGCTGGCATCTCACTCTCTTTGAATCTTCTTTATCATGCTTAGAGGAGCAGGAAAAAGCAAAAAATTTCAGAATTGCACCTTGCAATGCGGAGAAATTACTGTTTGTGCATTTACAATATTCATTGATTTTTGCCATTGAAAAACATCATGTTATTCATATACCAGAAATGATTGAAGCTACGGACTGAATGAAAGGAGCTGGCATCTCACTCTCTTTGAATCTTCTTTATCATGCTAAGAGGAGCAGGAAAAAGCAAAAAATTTCAGAATTGCACCTTGCAATGCGGAGAAATTACTGTTTGTGCATTTACAATATTCAATGATTTTTGCCATTGAAAAACGTCCAGAAATGATTGAAGCTACTGACTGAATGAAAGGAGCTGGCATCTCACTCTCTTTGAATCTTCTTTATCATGCTAAGAGGAGCAGGAAAAAGCAAAAAATTTCAGAATTGCACCTTGCAATGCGGAGAAATTACTGTTTGTGCATTTACAATATTCATTGATTTTTGCCATTGAAAAACATCATGTTATTCATATACCAGAAATGTTTGAAGCTACTGACTGAATGAAAGGAGCTGGCATCTCACTCTCTTTGAGTCTTCTTTATCATGCTAAGAGGAGCAGGAAAAAGCAAAAAATTTCAGAATTGCACCTTGCAATGCGGAGAAATTACTGTTTGTGCATTTACAATATTCATTGATTTTTGCCATTGAAAAACATCATGTTATTCATATACCAGAAATGTTTGAAGCTACTGACTGAATGAAAGGAGCTGGCATCTCACTCTCTTTGAATCTTCTTTATCATGCTAAGAGGAGCAGAAAAAAGCAAAAAATTTCAGAATTGCACCTTGCAATGCGGAGAAATTACTGTTTGTGCATTTACAATATTCATTGATTTTTGCCATTGAAAAACATCCAGAAATGATTGAAGCTACTGACTGAATGAAAGGAGCTGGCATCTCACTCTCTTTGAATCTTCTTTATCATGCTAAGCGGAGCAGGAAAAAGCAAAAAATTTCAGAATTGCACCTTGCAATGCGGAGAAATTACTGTTTGTGCATTTACAATATTCATTGATTTTTGCCATTGAAAAACATCATGCTATTCATATACCAGAAATGTTTGAAGCTACTGACTGAATGAAAGGAGCTGGCATCTCACTCTCTTTGAATCTTCTTTATCATGCTAAGAGGAGCAGGAAAAAGCAAAAAATTTCAGAATTGCACCTTGCAATGCGGAGAAATTACTGTTTGTGCATTTACAATATTCATTGATTTTTGCCATTGAAAAACGTCCAGAAATGATTGAAGCTACTGACTGAATGAAAGGAGCTGGCATCTCACTCTCTTTGAATCTTGTTTATCATGCTAAGAGGAGCAGGAAAAAGCAAAAAATTTCAGAATTGCACCTTGCAATGCGGAGAAATTACTGTTTGTGCATTTACAATATTCATTGATTTTTGCCATTGAAAAACGTCCAGAAATGATTGAAGCTACTTACTGAATGAAAGGAGCTGGCATCTCACTCTCTTTGAATCTTCTTTATCATGCTAAGAGGAGCAGGAAAAAGCAAAAAATTTCAGAATTGCACCTTGCAATGCGGAGAAATTACTGTTTGTGCATTTACAATATTCATTGATTTTTGCCATTGAAAAACATCATGTTATTCATATACCAGAAATGTTTGAAGCTACTGACTGAATGAAAGGAGCTGGCATCTCACTCTCTTTGAATCTTCTTTATCATGCTAAGAGGAGCAGGAAAAAGCAAAAAATTTCAGAATTGCACCTTGCAATGCGGAGAAATTACTGTTTGTGCATTTACAATATTCATTGATTTTTGCCATTGAAAAACGTCCAGAAATGATTGAAGCTACTGACTGAATGAAAGGAGCTGGCATCTCACTCTCTTTGAATCTTCTTTATCATGCTAAGAGGAGCAGGAAAAAGCAAAAAATTTCAGAATTGCAGATTGCAATGCGGAGAAATTACTGTTTGTGCATTTACAATATTCAGTGATTTTTGCCATTGTAAAACATCATGTTATTCATATACCAGAAATGTTTGAAGCTACTGACTGAATGAAAGGAGCTGGCATCTCACTCTCTTTGAATCTTCTTTATCATGCTAAGAGGAGCAGGAAAAAGCAAAAAATTTCAGAATTGCACCTTGCAATGCGGAGAAATTACTTTTTGTGCATTTACAATATTCATTGATTTTTGCCATTGAAAAACGTCCAGAAATGATTGAAGCTACTGACTGAATGAAAGGAGCTGGCATCTCACTCTCTTTGAATCTTGTTTATCATGCTAAGAGGAGCAGGAAAAAGCAAAAAATTTCAGAATTGCACCTTGCAATGCGGAGAAATTACTGTTTGTGCATTTACAATATTCATTGATTTTTGCCATTGAAAAACGTCCAGAAATGATTGAAGCTACTGACTGAATGAAAGGAGCTGGCATCTCACTCTCTTTGAATCTTCTTTATCATGCTTAGAGGAGCAGGAAAAAGCAAAAAATTTCAGAATTGCACCTTGCAATGCGGAGAAATTACTGTTTGTGCATTTACAATATTCATTGATTTTTGCCATTGAAAAACATCATGTTATTCATATACCAGAAATGATTGAAGCTACGGACTGAATGAAAGGAGCTGGCATCTCACTCTCTTTGAATCTTCTTTATCATGCTAAGAGGAGCAGGAAAAAGCAAAAAATTTCAGAATTGCACCTTGCAATGCGGAGAAATTACTGTTTGTGCATTTACAATATTCAATGATTTTTGCCATTGAAAAACGTCCAGAAATGATTGAAGCTACTGACTGAATGAAAGGAGCTGGCATCTCACTCTCTTTGAATCTTCTTTATCATGCTAAGAGGAGCAGGAAAAAGCAAAAAATTTCAGAATTGCACCTTGCAATGCGGAGAAATTACTGTTTGTGCATTTACAATATTCATTGATTTTTGCCATTGAAAAACATCATGTTATTCATATACCAGAAATGTTTGAAGCTACTGACTGAATGAAAGGAGCTGGCATCTCACTCTCTTTGAGTCTTCTTTATCATGCTAAGAGGAGCAGGAAAAAGCAAAAAATTTCAGAATTGCACCTTGCAATGCGGAGAAATTACTGTTTGTGCATTTACAATATTCATTGATTTTTGCCATTGAAAAACATCATGTTATTCATATACCAGAAATGTTTGAAGCTACTGACTGAATGAAAGGAGCTGGCATCTCACTCTCTTTGAATCTTCTTTATCATGCTAAGAGGAGCAGAAAAAAGCAAAAAATTTCAGAATTGCACCTTGCAATGCGGAGAAATTACTGTTTGTGCATTTACAATATTCATTGATTTTTGCCATTGAAAAACATCCAGAAATGATTGAAGCTACTGACTGAATGAAAGGAGCTGGCATCTCACTCTCTTTGAATCTTCTTTATCATGCTAAGAGGAGCAGGAAAAAGCAAAAAATTTCAGAATTGCACCTTGCAATGCGGAGAAATTACTGTTTGTGCATTTACAATATTCATTGATTTTTGCCATTGAAAAACGTCCAGAAATGATTGAAGCTACTTACTGAATGAAAGGAGCTGGCATCTCACTCTCTTTGAATCTTCTTTATCATGCTAAGAGGAGCAGGAAAAAGCAAAAACTTTCAGAATTGCACCTTGCAATGTGGAGAAATTACTGTTTGTGCATTTACAATATTCATTGATTTTTGCCATTGAAAAACATGTTATTCATATACCAGAAATGTTTGAAGCTACTGACTGAATGAAAGGAGCTGGCATCTCACTCTCTTTGAATCTTCTTTATCATGCTAAGAGGAGCAGGAAAAAGCAAAAAATTTCAGAATTGCACCTTGCAATGCGGAGAAATTACTGTTTGTGCATTTACAATATTCATTGATTTTTGCCATTGAAAAACGTCCAGAAATGATTGAAGCTACTGACTGAATGAAAGGAGCTGGCATCTCATTCTCTTTGAATCTTCTTTATCATGCTAAGAGGAGCAGGAAAAAGCAAAAAATTTCAGAATTGCACCTTGCAATGCGGAGAAATTACTGTTTGTGCATTTACAATATTCATTGATTTTTGCCATTGAAAAACATCATGCTATTCATATACCAGAAATGTTTGAAGCTACTGACTGAATGAAAGGAGCTGGCATCTCACTCTCTTTGAATCTTCTTTATCATGCTAAGAGGAGCAGGAAAAAGCAAAAAATTTCAGAATTGCACCTTGCAATGCGGAGAAATTACTGTTTGTGCATTTACAATATTCATTGATTTTTGCCATTGAAAAACGTCCAGAAATGATTGAAGCTACTGACTGAATGAAAGGAGCTGGCATGTCACTCTCTTTGAATCTTGTTTATCATGCTAAGAGGAGCAGGAAAAAGCAAAAAATTTCAGAATTGCACCTTGCAATGCGGAGAAATTACTGTTTGTGCATTTACAATATTCATTGATTTTTGCCATTGAAAAACGTCCAGAAATGATTGAAGCTACTGACTGAATGAAAGGAGCTGGCATCTCACTCTCTTTGAATCTTCTTTATCATGCTTAGAGGAGCAGGAAAAAGCAAAAAATTTCAGAATTACACCTTGCAATGCGGAGAAATTACTGTTTGTGCATTTACAATATTCATTGATTTTTGCCATTGAAAAACATCATGTTATTCATATACCAGAAATGTTTGAAGCTACTGACTGAATGAAAGGAGCTGGCATCTCACTCTCTTTGAATCTTCTTTATCATGCTAAGAGGAGCAGGAAAAAGCAAAAAATTTCAGAATTGCACCTTGCAATGCGGAGAAATTACTGTTTGTGCATTTACAATATTCATTGATTTTTGCCATTGAAAAACATCATGTTATTCATATACCAGAAATGTTTGAAGCTACTGACTGAATGAAAGGAGCTGGCATCTCACTCTCTTTGAATCTTCTTTATCATGCTAAGAGGAGCAGAAAAAAGCAAAAAATTTCAGAATTGCACCTTGCAATGCGGAGAAATTACTGTTTGTGCATTTACAATATTCATTGATTTTTGCCATTGAAAAACATCCAGAAATGATTGAAGCTACTGACTGAATGAAAGGAGCTGGCATCTCACTCTCTTTGAATCTTGTTTATCATGCTAAGAGGAGCAGGAAAAAGCAAAAAATTTCAGAATTGCACCTTGCAATGCGGAGAAATTACTGTTTGTGCATTTACAATATTCATTGATTTTTGCCATTGAAAAACGTCCAGAAATGATTGAAGCTACTGACTGAATGAAAGGAGCTGGCATCTCACTCTCTTTGAATCTTCTTTACCATGCTAAGAGGAGCAGGAAAAAGCAAAAAATTTCAAAATTGCACCTTGCAATGCGGAGAAATTACTGTTTGTGCATTTACAATATTCATTGATTTTTGCCATTGAAAAACATCATGTTATTCATATACCAGAAATGTTTGAAGCTACTGACTGAATGAAAGGAGCTGGCATCTCACTCTCTTTGAATCTTCTTTATCATGCTAAGAGGAGCAGGAAAAAGCAAAAAAATTTCAGAATTGCTCCTTGCAATGCGGAGAAATTACTGTTTGTGCATTTACAATATTCATTGATTTTTGCCATTGAAAAACGTCCAGAAATGATTGAAGCTACTGACTGAATGAAAGGAGCTGGCATCTCACTCTCTTTGAATCTTCTTTATCATGCTAAGAGGAGCAGGAAAAAGCAAAAAATTTCAGAATTGCACCTTGCAATGCGGAGAAATTACTGTTTGTGCATTTACAATATTCATTGATTTTTGCCATTGAAAAACATCATGTTATTCATATACCAGAAATGTTTGAAGCTACTGACTGAATGAAAGGAGCTGGCATCTCACTCTCTTTGAATCTTCTTTATCATGCTAAGAGGAGCAGGAAAAAGCAAAAAATTTCAGAATTGCACCTTGCAATGCGGAGAAATTACTGTTTGTGCATTTACAATATTCATTGATTTTTGCCATTGAAAAACGTCCAGAAATGATTGAAGCTACTGACTGAATGAAAGGAGCTGGCATCTCATTCTCTTTGAATCTTGTTTATCATGCTAAGAGGAGCAGGAAAAAGCAAAAAAATTTCAGAATTGCACTTTGCAATGCGGAGAAATTACTGTTTGTGCATTTACAATATTCATTGATTTTTGCCATTGAAAAACGTCCAGAAATGATTGAAGCTACTGACTGAATGAAAGGAGCTGGCATCTCACTCTCTTTGAATCTTCTTTATCATGCTTAGAGGAGCAGGAAAAAGCAAAAAATTTCAGAATTGCACCTTGCAATGCGGAGAAATTACTGTTTGTGCATTTACAATATTCATTGATTTTTGCCATTGAAAAACATCATGTTATTCATATACCAGAAATGTTTGAAGCTACTGACTGAATGAAAGGAGCTGGCATCTCACTCTCTTTGAATCTTCTTTATCATGCTAAGAGGAGCAGGAAAAAGCAAAAAATTTCAGAATTGCACCTTGCAATGCGGAGAAATTACTGTTTGTGCATTTACAATATTCATTGATTTTTGCCATTGAAAAACGTCCAGAAATGATTGAAGCTACTGACTGAATGAAAGGAGCTGGCATCTCACTCTCTTTGAATCTTCTTTATCATGCTAAAAGGAGCAGGAAAAAGCAAAAAATTTCAGAATTGCACCTTGCAATGCGGAGAAATTACTGTTTGTGCATTTACAATATTCATTGATTTTTGCCATTGAAAAACGTCCAGAAATGATTGAAGCTACTGACTGAATGAAAGGAGCTGGCATCTCACTCTCTTTGAATCTTGTTTATCATGCTAAGAGGAGCAGGAAAAAGCAAAAAATTTCAGAATTGCACCTTGCAATGCGGAGAAATTACTGTTTGTGCATTTACAATATTCATTGATTTTTGCCATTGAAAAACGTCCAGAAATGATTGAAGCTACTGACTGAATGAAAGGAGCTGGCATCTCACTCTCTTTGAATCTTCTTTATCATGCTTAGAGGAGCAGGAAAAAGCAAAAAATTTCAGAATTACACCTTGCAATGCGGAGAAATTACTGTTTGTGCATTTACAATATTCATTGATTTTTGCCATTGAAAAACATCATGTTATTCATATACCAGAAATGTTTGAAGCTACTGACTGAATGAAAGGAGCTGGCATCTCACTCTCTTTGAATCTTCTTTATCATGCTAAGAGGAGCAGGAAAAAGCAAAAAATTTCAGAATTGCACCTTGCAATGCGGAGAAATTACTGTTTGTGCATTTACAATATTCATTGATTTTTGCCATTGAAAAACATCATGTTATTCATATACCAGAAATGTTTGAAGCTACTGACTGAATGAAAGGAGCTGGCATCTCACTCTCTTTGAATCTTCTTTATCATGCTAAGAGGAGCAGGAAAAAGCAAAAAATTTCAGAATTGCACCTTGCAATGCGGAGAAATTACTTTTTGTGCATTTACAATATTCATTGATTTTTGCCATTGAAAAACGTCCAGAAATGATTGAAGCTACTGACTGAATGAAAGGAGTTGGCATCTCACTCTCTTTGAATCTTGTTTATCATGCTAAGAGGAGCAGGAAAAAGCAAAAAATTTCAGAATTGCACCTTGCAATGCGGAGAAATTACTGTTTGTGCATTTACAATATTCATTGATTTTTGCCATTGAAAAACGTCCAGAAATGATTGAAGCTACTGACTGAATGAAAGGAGCTGGCATCTCACTCTCTTTGAATCTTCTTTATCATGCTTAGAGGAGCAGGAAAAAGCAAAAAATTTCAGAATTGCACCTTGCAATGCGGAGAAATTACTGTTTGTGCATTTACAATATTCATTGATTTTTGCCATTGAAAAACATCATGTTATTCATATACCAGAAATGATTGAAGCTACGGACTGAATGAAAGGAGCTGGCATCTCACTCTCTTTGAATCTTCTTTATCATGCTAAGAGGAGCAGGAAAAAGCAAAAAATTTCAGAATTGCACCTTGCAATGCGGAGAAATTACTGTTTGTGCATTTACAATATTCAATGATTTTTGCCATTGAAAAACGTCCAGAAATGATTGAAGCTACTGACTGAATGAAAGGAGCTGGCATCTCACTCTCTTTGAATCTTCTTTATCATGCTAAGAGGAGCAGGAAAAAGCAAAAAATTTCAGAATTGCACCTTGCAATGCGGAGAAATTACTGTTTGTGCATTTACAATATTCATTGATTTTTGCCATTGAAAAACATCATGTTATTCATATACCAGAAATGTTTGAAGCTACTGACTGAATGAAAGGAGCTGGCATCTCACTCTCTTTGAGTCTTCTTTATCATGCTAAGAGGAGCAGGAAAAAGCAAAAAATTTCAGAATTGCACCTTGCAATGCGGAGAAATTACTGTTTGTGCATTTACAATATTCATTGATTTTTGCCATTGAAAAACATCATGTTATTCATATACCAGAAATGTTTGAAGCTACTGACTGAATGAAAGGAGCTGGCATCTCACTCTCTTTGAATCTTCTTTATCATGCTAAGAGGAGCAGAAAAAAGCAAAAAATTTCAGAATTGCACCTTGCAATGCGGAGAAATTACTGTTTGTGCATTTACAATATTCATTGATTTTTGCCATTGAAAAACATCCAGAAATGATTGAAGCTACTGACTGAATGAAAGGAGCTGGCATCTCACTCTCTTTGAATCTTCTTTATCATGCTAAGAGGAGCAGGAAAAAGCAAAAAATTTCAGAATTGCACCTTGCAATGCGGAGAAATTACTGTTTGTGCATTTACAATATTCATTGATTTTTGCCATTGAAAAACGTCCAGAAATGATTGAAGCTACTTACTGAATGAAAGGAGCTGGCATCTCACTCTCTTTGAATCTTCTTTATCATGCTAAGAGGAGCAGGAAAAAGCAAAAACTTTCAGAATTGCACCTTGCAATGTGGAGAAATTACTGTTTGTGCATTTACAATATTCATTGATTTTTGCCATTGAAAAACATGTTATTCATATACCAGAAATGTTTGAAGCTACTGACTGAATGAAAGGAGCTGGCATCTCACTCTCTTTGAATCTTCTTTATCATGCTAAGAGGAGCAGGAAAAAGCAAAAAATTTCAGAATTGCACCTTGCAATGCGGAGAAATTACTGTTTGTGCATTTACAATATTCATTGATTTTTGCCATTGAAAAACGTCCAGAAATGATTGAAGCTACTGACTGAATGAAAGGAGCTGGCATCTCATTCTCTTTGAATCTTCTTTATCATGCTAAGAGGAGCAGGAAAAAGCAAAAAATTTCAGAATTGCACCTTGCAATGCGGAGAAATTACTGTTTGTGCATTTACAATATTCATTGATTTTTGCCATTGAAAAACATCATGCTATTCATATACCAGAAATGTTTGAAGCTACTGACTGAATGAAAGGAGCTGGCATCTCACTCTCTTTGAATCTTCTTTATCATGCTAAGAGGAGCAGGAAAAAGCAAAAAATTTCAGAATTGCACCTTGCAATGCGGAGAAATTACTGTTTGTGCATTTACAATATTCATTGATTTTTGCCATTGAAAAACGTCCAGAAATGATTGAAGCTACTGACTGAATGAAAGGAGCTGGCATGTCACTCTCTTTGAATCTTGTTTATCATGCTAAGAGGAGCAGGAAAAAGCAAAAAATTTCAGAATTGCACCTTGCAATGCGGAGAAATTACTGTTTGTGCATTTACAATATTCATTGATTTTTGCCATTGAAAAACGTCCAGAAATGATTGAAGCTACTGACTGAATGAAAGGAGCTGGCATCTCACTCTCTTTGAATCTTCTTTATCATGCTTAGAGGAGCAGGAAAAAGCAAAAAATTTCAGAATTACACCTTGCAATGCGGAGAAATTACTGTTTGTGCATTTACAATATTCATTGATTTTTGCCATTGAAAAACATCATGTTATTCATATACCAGAAATGTTTGAAGCTACTGACTGAATGAAAGGAGCTGGCATCTCACTCTCTTTGAATCTTCTTTATCATGCTAAGAGGAGCAGGAAAAAGCAAAAAATTTCAGAATTGCACCTTGCAATGCGGAGAAATTACTGTTTGTGCATTTACAATATTCATTGATTTTTGCCATTGAAAAACATCATGTTATTCATATACCAGAAATGTTTGAAGCTACTGACTGAATGAAAGGAGCTGGCATCTCACTCTCTTTGAATCTTCTTTATCATGCTAAGAGGAGCAGAAAAAAGCAAAAAATTTCAGAATTGCACCTTGCAATGCGGAGAAATTACTGTTTGTGCATTTACAATATTCATTGATTTTTGCCATTGAAAAACATCCAGAAATGATTGAAGCTACTGACTGAATGAAAGGAGCTGGCATCTCACTCTCTTTGAATCTTGTTTATCATGCTAAGAGGAGCAGGAAAAAGCAAAAAATTTCAGAATTGCACCTTGCAATGCGGAGAAATTACTGTTTGTGCATTTACAATATTCATTGATTTTTGCCATTGAAAAACGTCCAGAAATGATTGAAGCTACTGACTGAATGAAAGGAGCTGGCATCTCACTCTCTTTGAATCTTCTTTACCATGCTAAGAGGAGCAGGAAAAAGCAAAAAATTTCAAAATTGCACCTTGCAATGCGGAGAAATTACTGTTTGTGCATTTACAATATTCATTGATTTTTGCCATTGAAAAACATCATGTTATTCATATACCAGAAATGTTTGAAGCTACTGACTGAATGAAAGGAGCTGGCATCTCACTCTCTTTGAATCTTCTTTATCATGCTAAGAGGAGCAGGAAAAAGCAAAAAAATTTCAGAATTGCTCCTTGCAATGCGGAGAAATTACTGTTTGTGCATTTACAATATTCATTGATTTTTGCCATTGAAAAACGTCCAGAAATGATTGAAGCTACTGACTGAATGAAAGGAGCTGGCATCTCACTCTCTTTGAATCTTCTTTATCATGCTAAGAGGAGCAGGAAAAAGCAAAAAATTTCAGAATTGCACCTTGCAATGCGGAGAAATTACTGTTTGTGCATTTACAATATTCATTGATTTTTGCCATTGAAAAACATCATGTTATTCATATACCAGAAATGTTTGAAGCTACTGACTGAATGAAAGGAGCTGGCATCTCACTCTCTTTGAATCTTCTTTATCATGCTAAGAGGAGCAGGAAAAAGCAAAAAATTTCAGAATTGCACCTTGCAATGCGGAGAAATTACTGTTTGTGCATTTACAATATTCATTGATTTTTGCCATTGAAAAACGTCCAGAAATGATTGAAGCTACTGACTGAATGAAAGGAGCTGGCATCTCATTCTCTTTGAATCTTGTTTATCATGCTAAGAGGAGCAGGAAAAAGCAAAAAAATTTCAGAATTGCACTTTGCAATGCGGAGAAATTACTGTTTGTGCATTTACAATATTCATTGATTTTTGCCATTGAAAAACGTCCAGAAATGATTGAAGCTACTGACTGAATGAAAGGAGCTGGCATCTCACTCTCTTTGAATCTTCTTTATCATGCTTAGAGGAGCAGGAAAAAGCAAAAAATTTCAGAATTGCACCTTGCAATGCGGAGAAATTACTGTTTGTGCATTTACAATATTCATTGATTTTTGCCATTGAAAAACATCATGTTATTCATATACCAGAAATGTTTGAAGCTACTGACTGAATGAAAGGAGCTGGCATCTCACTCTCTTTGAATCTTCTTTATCATGCTAAGAGGAGCAGGAAAAAGCAAAAAATTTCAGAATTGCACCTTGCAATGCGGAGAAATTACTGTTTGTGCATTTACAATATTCATTGATTTTTGCCATTGAAAAACGTCCAGAAATGATTGAAGCTACTGACTGAATGAAAGGAGCTGGCATCTCACTCTCTTTGAATCTTCTTTATCATGCTAAAAGGAGCAGGAAAAAGCAAAAAATTTCAGAATTGCACCTTGCAATGCGGAGAAATTACTGTTTGTGCATTTACAATATTCATTGATTTTTGCCATTGAAAAACGTCCAGAAATGATTGAAGCTACTGACTGAATGAAAGGAGCTGGCATCTCACTCTCTTTGAATCTTGTTTATCATGCTAAGAGGAGCAGGAAAAAGCAAAAAATTTCAGAATTGCACCTTGCAATGCGGAGAAATTACTGTTTGTGCATTTACAATATTCATTGATTTTTGCCATTGAAAAACGTCCAGAAATGATTGAAGCTACTGACTGAATGAAAGGAGCTGGCATCTCACTCTCTTTGAATCTTCTTTATCATGCTTAGAGGAGCAGGAAAAAGCAAAAAATTTCAGAATTACACCTTGCAATGCGGAGAAATTACTGTTTGTGCATTTACAATATTCATTGATTTTTGCCATTGAAAAACATCATGTTATTCATATACCAGAAATGTTTGAAGCTACTGACTGAATGAAAGGAGCTGGCATCTCACTCTCTTTGAATCTTCTTTATCATGCTAAGAGGAGCAGGAAAAAGCAAAAAATTTCAGAATTGCACCTTGCAATGCGGAGAAATTACTGTTTGTGCATTTACAATATTCATTGATTTTTGCCATTGAAAAACATCATGTTATTCATATACCAGAAATGTTTGAAGCTACTGACTGAATGAAAGGAGCTGGCATCTCACTCTCTTTGAATCTTCTTTATCATGCTAAGAGGAGCAGAAAAAAGCAAAAAATTTCAGAATTGCACCTTGCAATGCGGAGAAATTACTGTTTGTGCATTTACAATATTCATTGATTTTTGCCATTGAAAAACATCCAGAAATGATTGAAGCTACTGACTGAATTAAAGGAGCTGGCATCTCACTCTCTTTGAATCTTGTTTATCATGCTAAGAGGAGCAGGAAAAAGCAAAAAATTTCAGAATTGCACCTTGCAATGCGGAGAAATTACTGTTTGTGCATTTACAATATTCATTGATTTTTGCCATTGAAAAACGTCCAGAAATGATTGAAGCTACTGACTGAATGAAAGGAGCTGGCATCTCACTCTCTTTGAATCTTCTTTACCATGCTAAGAGGAGCAGGAAAAAGCAAAAAATTTCAAAATTGCACCTTGCAATGCGGAGAAATTACTGTTTGTGCATTTACAATATTCATTGATTTTTGCCATTGAAAAACATCATGTTATTCATATACCAGAAATGTTTGAAGCTACTGACTGAATGAAAGGAGCTGGCATCTCACTCTCTTTGAATCTTCTTTATCATGCTAAGAGGAGCAGGAAAAAGCAAAAAAATTTCAGAATTGCTCCTTGCAATGCGGAGAAATTACTGTTTGTGCATTTACAATATTCATTGATTTTTGCCATTGAAAAACGTCCAGAAATGATTGAAGCTACTGACTGAATGAAAGGAGCTGGCATCTCACTCTCTTTGAATCTTCTTTATCATGCTAAGAGGAGCAGGAAAAAGCAAAAAATTTCAGAATTGCACCTTGCAATGCGGAGAAATTACTGTTTGTGCATTTACAATATTCATTGATTTTTGCCATTGAAAAACATCATGTTATTCATATACCAGAAATGTTTGAAGCTACTGACTGAATGAAAGGAGCTGGCATCTCACTCTCTTTGAATCTTCTTTATCATGCTAAGAGGAGCAGGAAAAAGCAAAAAATTTCAGAATTGCACCTTGCAATGCGGAGAAATTACTGTTTGTGCATTTACAATATTCATTGATTTTTGCCATTGAAAAACGTCCAGAAATGATTGAAGCTACTGACTGAATGAAAGGAGCTGGCATCTCATTCTCTTTGAATCTTGTTTATCATGCTAAGAGGAGCAGGAAAAAGCAAAAAAATTTCAGAATTGCACTTTGCAATGCGGAGAAATTACTGTTTGTGCATTTACAATATTCATTGATTTTTGCCATTGAAAAACGTCCAGAAATGATTGAAGCTACTGACTGAATGAAAGGAGCTGGCATCTCACTCTCTTTGAATCTTCTTTATCATGCTTAGAGGAGCAGGAAAAAGCAAAAAATTTCAGAATTGCACCTTGCAATGCGGAGAAATTACTGTTTGTGCATTTACAATATTCATTGATTTTTGCCATTGAAAAACATCATGTTATTCATATACCAGAAATGTTTGAAGCTACTGACTGAATGAAAGGAGCTGGCATCTCACTCTCTTTGAATCTTCTTTATCATGCTAAGAGGAGCAGGAAAAAGCAAAAAATTTCAGAATTGCACCTTGCAATGCGGAGAAATTACTGTTTGTGCATTTACAATATTCATTGATTTTTGCCATTGAAAAACGTCCAGAAATGATTGAAGCTACTGACTGAATGAAAGGAGCTGGCATCTCACTCTCTTTGAATCTTCTTTATCATGCTAAAAGGAGCAGGAAAAAGCAAAAAATTTCAGAATTGCACCTTGCAATGCGGAGAAATTACTGTTTGTGCATTTACAATATTCATTGATTTTTGCCATTGAAAAACGTCCAGAAATGATTGAAGCTACTGACTGAATGAAAGGAGCTGGCATCTCACTCTCTTTGAATCTTATTTATCATGCTAAGAGGAGCAGGAAAAAGCAAAAAATTTCAGAATTGCACCTTGCAATGCGGAGAAATTACTGTTTGTGCATTTACAATATTCATTGATTTTTGCCATTGAAAAACGTCCAGAAATTATTGAAGCTACTGACTGAATGAAAGGAGCTGGCATCTCACTCTCTTTGAATCTTGTTTATCTTGCTAAGAGGAGCAGGAAAAAGCAAAAAATTTCAGAATTGCACCTTGCAATGCGGAGAAATTACTGTTTGTGCATTTACAATATTCATTGATTTTTGCCATTGAAAAACATCCAGAAATGATTGAAGCTACTGACTGAATGAAAGGAGCTGGCATCTCACTCTCTTTGAATCTTGTTTAACATGCTAAGAGGAGCAGGAAAAAGCAAAAAATTTCAGAATTGCACCTTGCAATGCGGAGAAATTACTGTTTGTGCATTTACAATATTCATTGATTTTTGCCATTGAAAAACGTCCAGAAATGATTGAAGCTACTGACTGAATGAAAGGAGCTGGCATCTCACTCTCTTTGTATCTTCTTTATCATGCTAAGAGGAGCAGGAAAAAGCAAAAAATTTCAGAATTGCACCTTGCAATGCGGAGAAATTACTGTTTGTGCATTTACAATATTCATTGATTTTTGCCATTGAAAAACGTCCAGAAATGATTGAAGCTACTGACTGAATGAAAGGAGCTGGCATCTCACTCTCTTTGAATCTTGTTTATCATGCTAAGAGGAGCAGGAAAAAGCAAAAAATTTCAGAATTGCACCTTGCAATGCGGAGAAATTACTGTTTGTGCATTTACAATATTCATTGATTTTTGCCATTGAAAAACGTCCAGAAATGATTGAAGCTACTGACTGAATGAAAGGAGCTGGCATCTCACGCTCTTTGAATCTTCTTTATCATGCTAAGAGGAGCAGGAAAAAGCAAAAAATTTCAGAATTGCACCTTGCAATGCGGAGAAATTACTGTTTGTGCATTTACAATATTCATTGATTTTTGCCATTGAAAAACGTCCAGAAATGATTGAAGCTACTGACTGAATGAAAGGAGCTGGAATCTCACTCTCTTTGAATCTTGTTTATCTTGCTAAGAGGAGCAGGAAAAAGCAAAAAATTTCAGAATTGCACCTTGCAATGCGGAGAAATTACTGTTTGTGCATTTACAATATTCATTGATTTTTGCCATTGAAAAACGTCCAGAAATGATTGAAGCTACTGACTGAATGAAAGGAGCTGGCATCTCACTCTCTTTGAATCTTCTTTATCATGCTAAGAGGAGCAGGAAAAAGCAAAAAATTTCAGAATTGCACCTTGCAATGCGGAGAAATTACTGTTTGTGATTTACAATATTCATTGATTTTTGCCATTGAAAAACATCATGTTATTCATATACCAGAAATGTTTGAAGCTACTGACTGAATGAAAGGAGCTGGCATCTCACTCTCTTTGAATCTTCTTTATCATGCTAAGAGGAGCAGGAAAAAGCAAAAAAATTTCAGAATTGCTCCTTGCAATGCGGAGAAATTACTGTTTGTGCATTTACAATATTCATTGATTTTTGCCATTGAAAAACGTCCAGAAATGATTGAAGCTACTGACTGAATGAAAGGAGCTGGCATCTCACTCTCTTTGAATCTTCTTTATCATGCTAAGAGGAGCAGGAAAAAGCAAAAAATTTCAGAATTGCACCTTGCAATGCGGAGAAATTACTGTTTGTGCATTTACAATATTCATTGATTTTTGCCATTGAAAAACATCATGTTATTCATATACCAGAAATGTTTGAAGCTACTGACTGAATGAAAGGAGCTGGCATCTCACTCTCTTTGAATCTTCTTTATCATGCTAAGAGGAGCAGGAAAAAGCAAAAAATTTCAGAATTGCACCTTGCAATGCGGAGAAATTACTGTTTGTGCATTTACAATATTCATTGATTTTTGCCATTGAAAAACGTCCAGAAATGATTGAAGCTACTGACTGAATGAAAGGAGCTGGCATCTCATTCTCTTTGAATCTTGTTTATCATGCTAAGAGGAGCAGGAAAAAGCAAAAAAATTTCAGAATTGCACTTTGCAATGCGGAGAAATTACTGTTTGTGCATTTACAATATTCATTGATTTTTGCCATTGAAAAACGTCCAGAAATGATTGAAGCTACTGACTGAATGAAAGGAGCTGGCATCTCACTCACTTTGAATCTTCTTTATCATGCTTAGAGGAGCAGGAAAAAGCAAAAAATTTCAGAATTGCACCTTGCAATGCGGAGAAATTACTGTTTGTGCATTTACAATATTCATTGATTTTTGCCATTGAAAAACATCATGTTATTCATATACCAGAAATGTTTGAAGCTACTGACTGAATGAAAGGAGCTGGCATCTCACTCTCTTTGAATCTTCTTTATCATGCTAAGAGGAGCAGGAAAAAGCAAAAAATTTCAGAATTGCACCTTGCAATGCGGAGAAATTACTGTTTGTGCATTTACAATATTCATTGATTTTTGCCATTGAAAAACGTCCAGAAATGATTGAAGCTACTGACTGAATGAAAGGAGCTGGCATCTCACTCTCTTTGAATCTTGTTTATCTTGCTAAGAGGAGCAGGAAAAAGCAAAAAATTTCAGAATTGCACCTTGCAATGCGGAGAAATTACTGTTTGTGCATTTACAATATTCATTGATTTTTGCCATTGAAAAACGTCCAGAAATGATTGAAGCTACTGACTGAATGAAAGGAGCTGGCATCTCACGCTCTTTGAATCTTCTTTATCATGCTAAGAGGAGCAGGAAAAAGCAAAAAATTTCAGAATTGCATCTTGCAATGCGGAGAAATTACTGTTTGTGCATTTACAATATTCATTGATTTTTGCCATTGAAAAACGTCCAGAAATGATTGAAGCTACTGACTGAATGAAAGGAGCTGGAATCTCACTCTCTTTGAATCTTGTTTATCTTGCTAAGAGGAGCAGGAAAAAGCAAAAAATTTCAGAATTGCACCTTGCAATGCGGAGAAATTACTGTTTGTGCATTTACAATATTCATTGATTTTTGCCATTGAAAAACGTCCAGAAATGATTGAAGCTACTGACTGAATGAAAGGAGCTGGCATCTCACTCTCTTTGAATCTTCTTTATCATGCTAAGAGGAGCAGGAAAAAGCAAAAAATTTCAGAATTGCACCTTGCAATGCGGAGAAATTACTGTTTGTGATTTACAATATTCATTGATTTTTGCCATTGAAAAACATCATGTTATTCATATACCAGAAATGTTTGAAGCTACTGACTGAATGAAAGGAGCTGGCATCTCACTCTCTTTGAATCTTCTTTATCATGCTAAGAGGAGCAGGAAAAAGCAAAAAAATTTCAGAATTGCTCCTTGCAATGCGGAGAAATTACTGTTTGTGCATTTACAATATTCATTGATTTTTGCCATTGAAAAACGTCCAGAAATGATTGAAGCTACTGACTGAATGAAAGGAGCTGGCATCTCACTCTCTTTGAATCTTCTTTATCATGCTAAGAGGAGCAGGAAAAAGCAAAAAATTTCAGAATTGCACCTTGCAATGCGGAGAAATTACTGTTTGTGCATTTACAATATTCATTGATTTTTGCCATTGAAAAACATCATGTTATTCATATACCAGAAATGTTTGAAGCTACTGACTGAATGAAAGGAGCTGGCATCTCACTCTCTTTGAATCTTCTTTATCATGCTAAGAGGAGCAGGAAAAAGCAAAAAATTTCAGAATTGCACCTTGCAATGCGGAGAAATTACTGTTTGTGCATTTACAATATTCATTGATTTTTGCCATTGAAAAACGTCCAGAAATGATTGAAGCTACTGACTGAATGAAAGGAGCTGGCATCTCATTCTCTTTGAATCTTGTTTATCATGCTAAGAGGAGCAGGAAAAAGCAAAAAAATTTCAGAATTGCACTTTGCAATGCGGAGAAATTACTGTTTGTGCATTTACAATATTCATTGATTTTTGCCATTGAAAAACGTCCAGAAATGATTGAAGCTACTGACTGAATGAAAGGAGCTGGCATCTCACTCACTTTGAATCTTCTTTATCATGCTTAGAGGAGCAGGAAAAAGCAAAAAATTTCAGAATTGCACCTTGCAATGCGGAGAAATTACTGTTTGTGCATTTACAATATTCATTGATTTTTGCCATTGAAAAACATCATGTTATTCATATACCAGAAATGTTTGAAGCTACTGACTGAATGAAAGGAGCTGGCATCTCACTCTCTTTGAATCTTCTTTATCATGCTAAGAGGAGCAGGAAAAAGCAAAAAATTTCAGAATTGCACCTTGCAATGCGGAGAAATTACTGTTTGTGCATTTACAATATTCATTGATTTTTGCCATTGAAAAACGTCCAGAAATGATTGAAGCTACTGACTGAATGAAAGGAGCTGGCATCTCACTCTCTTTGAATCTTCTTTATCATGCTAAAAGGAGCAGGAAAAAGCAAAAAATTTCAGAATTGCACCTTGCAATGCGGAGAAATTACTGTTTGTGCATTTACAATATTCATTGATTTTTGCCATTGAAAAACGTCCAGAAATGATTGAAGCTACTGACTGAATGAAAGGAGCTGGCATCTCACTCTCTTTGAATCTTATTTATCATGCTAAGAGGAGCAGGAAAAAGCAAAAAATTTCAGAATTGCACCTTGCAATGCGGAGAAATTACTGTTTGTGCATTTACAATATTCATTGATTTTTGCCATTGAAAAACGTCCAGAAATTATTGAAGCTACTGACTGAATGAAAGGAGCTGGCATCTCACTCTCTTTGAATCTTGTTTATCTTGCTAAGAGGAGCAGGAAAAAGCAAAAAATTTCAGAATTGCACCTTGCAATGCGGAGAAATTACTGTTTGGGCATTTACAATATTCATTGATTTTTGCCATTGAAAAACATCCAGAAATGATTGAAGCTACTGACTGAATGAAAGGAGCTGGCATCTCACTCTCTTTGAATCTTGTTTAACATGCTAAGAGGAGCAGGAAAAAGCAAAAAATTTCAGAATTGCATCTTGCAATGCGGAGAAATTACTGTTTGTGCATTTACAATATTCATTGATTTTTGCCATTGAAAAACGTCCAGAAATGATTGAAGCTACTGACTGAATGAAAGGAGCTGGCATCTCACTCTCTTTGTATCTTCTTTATCATGCTAAGAGGAGCAGGAAAAAGCAAAAAATTTCAGAATTGCACCTTGCAATGCGGAGAAATTACTGTTTGTGCATTTACAATATTCATTGATTTTTGCCATTGAAAAACGTCCAGAAATGATTGAAGCTACTGACTGAATGAAAGGAGCTGGCATCTCACTCTCTTTGAATCTTGTTTATCATGCTAAGAGGAGCAGGAAAAAGCAAAAAATTTCAGAATTGCACCTTGCAATGCGGAGAAATTACTGTTTGTGCATTTACAATATTCATTGATTTTTGCCATTGAAAAACGTCCAGAAATGATTGAAGCTACTGACTGAATGAAAGGAGCTGGCATCTCACGCTCTTTGAATCTTCTTTATCATGCTAAGAGGAGCAGGAAAAAGCAAAAAATTTCAGAATTGCACCTTGCAATGCGGAGAAATTACTGTTTGTGCATTTACAATATTCATTGATTTTTGCCATTGAAAAACGTCCAGAAATGATTGAAGCTACTGACTGAATGAAAGGAGCTGGAATCTCACTCTCTTTGAATCTTGTTTATCTTGCTAAGAGGAGCAGGAAAAAGCAAAAAATTTCAGAATTGCACCTTGCAATGCGGAGAAATTACTGTTTGTGCATTTACAATATTCATTGATTTTTGCCATTGAAAAACGTCCAGAAATGATTGAAGCTACTGACTGAATGAAAGGAGCTGGCATCTCACTCTCTTTGAATCTTCTTTATCATGCTAAGAGGAGCAGGAAAAAGCAAAAAATTTCAGAATTGCACCTTGCAATGCGGAGAAATTACTGTTTGTGATTTACAATATTCATTGATTTTTGCCATTGAAAAACATCATGTTATTCATATACCAGAAATGTTTGAAGCTACTGACTGAATGAAAGGAGCTGGCATCTCACTCTCTTTGAATCTTCTTTATCATGCTAAGAGGAGCAGAAAAAAGCAAAAAATTTCAGAATTGCACCTTGCAATGCGGAGAAATTACTGTTTGTGCATTTACAATATTCATTGATTTTTGCCATTGAAAAACGTCCAGAAATGATTGAAGCTACTGACTGAATGAAAGGAGCTGGCATCTCACTCTCTTTGAATCTTGTTTATCATGCTAAGAGGAGCAGGAAAAAGCAAAAAATTTCAGAATTGCACCTTGCAATGCGGAGAAATTACTGTTTGTGCATTTACAATATTCATTGATTTTTGCCATTGAAAAACGTCCAGAAATGATTGAAGCTACTGACTGAATGAAAGGAGCTGGCATCTCACTCTCTTTGAATCTTCTTTATCATGCTAAGAGGAGCAGGAAAAAGCAAAAAAATTTCAGAATTGCACCTTTCAATGCGGAGAAATTACTGTTTGTGCATTTACAATATTCATTGTTTTTTGCCATTGAAAAATATCATGTTATTCATATACCAGAAATGTTTGAAGCTACTGACTGAATGAAAGGAGCTGGCATCTCACTCTCTTTGAATCTTCTTTATCATGCTAAGAGGAGCAGGAAAAAGCAAAAAATTTCAGAATTGCACCTTGCAATTCGGAGAAATTACTGTTTGTGCATTTACAATATTCATTGATTTTTGCCATTGAAAAACGTCCAGAAATGATTGAAGCTACTGACTGAATGAAAGGAGCTGGCATCTCACTCTCTTTGAATCTTCTTTATCATGCTAAGAGGAGCAGGAAAAAGCAAAAAATTTCAGAATTGCACCTTGCAATGCGGAGAAATTACTGTTTGTGCATTTACAATATTCATTGATTTTTGCCATTGAAAAACGTCCAGAAATGATTGAAGCTACTGACTGAATGAAAGGAGCTGGCATCTCACGCTCTTTGAATCTTCTTTATCATGCTAAGAGGAGCAGGAAAAAGCAAAAAATTTCAGAATTGCACCTTGCAATGCGGAGAAATTACTGTTTGTGCATTTACAATATTCATTGATTTTTGCCATTGAAAAACGTCCAGAAATGATTGAAGCTACTGACTGAATGAAAGGAGCTGGAATCTCACTCTCTTTGAATCTTGTTTATCTTGCTAAGAGGAGCAGGAAAAAGCAAAAAATTTCAGAATTGCACCTTGCAATGCGGAGAAATTACTGTTTGTGCATTTACAATATTCATTGATTTTTGCCATTGAAAAACGTCCAGAAATGATTGAAGCTACTGACTGAATGAAAGGAGCTGGCATCTCACTCTCTTTGAATCTTCTTTATCATGCTAAGAGGAGCAGGAAAAAGCAAAAAATTTCAGAATTGCACCTTGCAATGCGGAGAAATTACTGTTTGTGATTTACAATATTCATTGATTTTTGCCATTGAAAAACATCATGTTATTCATATACCAGAAATGTTTGAAGCTACTGACTGAATGAAAGGAGCTGGCATCTCACTCTCTTTGAATCTTCTTTATCATGCTAAGAGGAGCAGAAAAAAGCAAAAAATTTCAGAATTGCACCTTGCAATGCGGAGAAATTACTGTTTGTGCATTTACAATATTCATTGATTTTTGCCATTGAAAAACGTCCAGAAATGATTGAAGCTACTGACTGAATGAAAGGAGCTGGCATCTCACTCTTTGAATCTTGTTTATCATGCTAAGAGGAGCAGGAAAAAGCAAAAAATTTCAGAATTGCACCTTGCAATGCGGAGAAATTACTGTTTGTGCATTTACAATATTCATTGATTTTTGCCATTGAAAAACGTCCAGAAATGATTGAAGCTACTGACTGAATGAAAGGAGCTGGCATCTCACTCTCTTTGAATCTTCTTTATCATGCTAAGAGGAGCAGGAAAAAGCAAAAAAATTTCAGAATTGCACCTTTCAATGCGGAGAAATTACTGTTTGTGCATTTACAATATTCATTGTTTTTTGCCATTGAAAAATATCATGTTATTCATATACCAGAAATGTTTGAAGCTACTGACTGAATGAAAGGAGCTGGCATCTCACTCTCTTTGAATCTTCTTTATCATGCTAAGAGGAGCAGGAAAAAGCAAAAAATTTCAGAATTGCACCTTGCAATGCGGAGAAATTACTGTTTGTGCATTTACAATATTCATTGATTTTTGCCATTGAAAAACGTCCAGAAATGATTGAAGCTACTGACTGAATGAAAGGAGCTGGCATCTCACTCTCTTTGAATCTTCTTTATCATGCTAAGAGGAGCAGGAAAAAGCAAAAAATTTCAGAATTGCACCTTGCAATGCGGAGAAATTACTGTTTGTGCATTTACAATATTCATTGATTTTTGCCATTGAAAAACGTCCAGAAATGATTGAAGCTACTGACTGAATGAAAGGAGCTGGCATCTCACGCTCTTTGAATCTTCTTTATCATGCTAAGAGGAGCAGGAAAAAGCAAAAAATTTCAGAATTGCATCTTGCAATGCGGAGAAATTACTGTTTGTGCATTTACAATATTCATTGATTTTTGCCATTGAAAAACGTCCAGAAATGATTGAAGCTACTGACTGAATGAAAGGAGCTGGAATCTCACTCTCTTTGAATCTTGTTTATCTTGCTAAGAGGAGCAGGAAAAAGCAAAAAATTTCAGAATTGCACCTTGCAATGCGGAGAAATTACTGTTTGTGCATTTACAATATTCATTGATTTTTGCCATTGAAAAACGTCCAGAAATGATTGAAGCTACTGACTGAATGAAAGGAGCTGGCATCTCACTCTCTTTGAATCTTCTTTATCATGCTAAGAGGAGCAGGAAAAAGCAAAAAATTTCAGAATTGCACCTTGCAATGCGGAGAAATTACTGTTTGTGATTTACAATATTCATTGATTTTTGCCATTGAAAAACATCATGTTATTCATATACCAGAAATGTTTGAAGCTACTGACTGAATGAAAGGAGCTGGCATCTCACTCTCTTTGAATCTTCTTTATCATGCTAAGAGGAGCAGGAAAAAGCAAAAAAATTTCAGAATTGCTCCTTGCAATGCGGAGAAATTACTGTTTGTGCATTTACAATATTCATTGATTTTTGCCATTGAAAAACGTCCAGAAATGATTGAAGCTACTGACTGAATGAAAGGAGCTGGCATCTCACTCTCTTTGAATCTTCTTTATCATGCTAAGAGGAGCAGGAAAAAGCAAAAAATTTCAGAATTGCACCTTGCAATGCGGAGAAATTACTGTTTGTGCATTTACAATATTCATTGATTTTTGCCATTGAAAAACATCATGTTATTCATATACCAGAAATGTTTGAAGCTACTGACTGAATGAAAGGAGCTGGCATCTCACTCTCTTTGAATCTTCTTTATCATGCTAAGAGGAGCAGGAAAAAGCAAAAAATTTCAGAATTGCACCTTGCAATGCGGAGAAATTACTGTTTGTGCATTTACAATATTCATTGATTTTTGCCATTGAAAAACGTCCAGAAATGATTGAAGCTACTGACTGAATGAAAGGAGCTGGCATCTCATTCTCTTTGAATCTTGTTTATCATGCTAAGAGGAGCAGGAAAAAGCAAAAAAATTTCAGAATTGCACTTTGCAATGCGGAGAAATTACTGTTTGTGCATTTACAATATTCATTGATTTTTGCCATTGAAAAACGTCCAGAAATGATTGAAGCTACTGACTGAATGAAAGGAGCTGGCATCTCACTCACTTTGAATCTTCTTTATCATGCTTAGAGGAGCAGGAAAAAGCAAAAAATTTCAGAATTGCACCTTGCAATGCGGAGAAATTACTGTTTGTGCATTTACAATATTCATTGATTTTTGCCATTGAAAAACATCATGTTATTCATATACCAGAAATGTTTGAAGCTACTGACTGAATGAAAGGAGCTGGCATCTCACTCTCTTTGAATCTTCTTTATCATGCTAAGAGGAGCAGGAAAAAGCAAAAAATTTCAGAATTGCACCTTGCAATGCGGAGAAATTACTGTTTGTGCATTTACAATATTCATTGATTTTTGCCATTGAAAAACGTCCAGAAATGATTGAAGCTACTGACTGAATGAAAGGAGCTGGCATCTCACTCTCTTTGAATCTTCTTTATCATGCTAAAAGGAGCAGGAAAAAGCAAAAAATTTCAGAATTGCACCTTGCAATGCGGAGAAATTACTGTTTGTGCATTTACAATATTCATTGATTTTTGCCATTGAAAAACGTCCAGAAATGATTGAAGCTACTGACTGAATGAAAGGAGCTGGCATCTCACTCTCTTTGAATCTTATTTATCATGCTAAGAGGAGCAGGAAAAAGCAAAAAATTTCAGAATTGCACCTTGCAATGCGGAGAAATTACTGTTTGTGCATTTACAATATTCATTGATTTTTGCCATTGAAAAACGTCCAGAAATTATTGAAGCTACTGACTGAATGAAAGGAGCTGGCATCTCACTCTCTTTGAATCTTGTTTATCTTGCTAAGAGGAGCAGGAAAAAGCAAAAAATTTCAGAATTGCACCTTGCAATGCGGAGAAATTACTGTTTGGGCATTTACAATATTCATTGATTTTTGCCATTGAAAAACATCCAGAAATGATTGAAGCTACTGACTGAATGAAAGGAGCTGGCATCTCACTCTCTTTGAATCTTCTTTATCATGCTAAGAGGAGCAGGAAAAAGCAAAAAATTTCAGAATTGCACCTTGCAATGCGGAGAAATTACTGTTTGTGCATTTACAATATTCATTGATTTTTGCCATTGAAAAACGTCCAGAAATGATTGAAGCTACTGACTGAATGAAAGGAGCTGGCATCTCACTCTCTTTGAATCTTCTTTATCATGCTAAGAGGAGCAGGAAAAAGCAAAAAATTTCAGAATTGCACCTTGCAATGCGGAGAAATTACTGTTTGTGCATTTACAATATTCATTGATTTTTGCCATTGAAAAACGTCCAGAAATGATTGAAGCTACTGACTGAATGAAAGGAGCTGGCATCTCACGCTCTTTGAATCTTCTTTATCATGCTAAGAGGAGCAGGAAAAAGCAAAAAAATTTCAGAATTGCACCTTTCAATGCGGAGAAATTACTGTTTGTGCATTTACAATATTCATTGTTTTTTGCCATTGAAAAATATCATGTTATTCATATACCAGAAATGTTTGAAGCTACTGACTGAATGAAAGGAGCTGGCATCTCACTCTCTTTGAATCTTCTTTATCATGCTAAGAGGAGCAGGAAAAAGCAAAAAATTTCAGAATTGCACCTTGCAATGCGGAGAAATTACTGTTTGTGCATTTACAATATTCATTGATTTTTGCCATTGAAAAACGTCCAGAAATGATTGAAGCTACTGACTGAATGAAAGGAGCTGGCATCTCACTCTCTTTGAATCTTCTTTATCATGCTAAGAGGAGCAGGAAAAAGCAAAAAATTTCAGAATTGCACCTTGCAATGCGGAGAAATTACTGTTTGTGCATTTACAATATTCATTGATTTTTGCCATTGAAAAACGTCCAGAAATGATTGAAGCTACTGACTGAATGAAAGGAGCTGGCATCTCACGCTCTTTGAATCTTCTTTATCATGCTAAGAGGAGCAGGAAAAAGCAAAAAATTTCAGAATTGCATCTTGCAATGCGGAGAAATTACTGTTTGTGCATTTACAATATTCATTGATTTTTGCCATTGAAAAACGTCCAGAAATGATTGAAGCTACTGACTGAATGAAAGGAGCTGGAATCTCACTCTCTTTGAATCTTGTTTATCTTGCTAAGAGGAGCAGGAAAAAGCAAAAAATTTCAGAATTGCACCTTGCAATGCGGAGAAATTACTGTTTGTGCATTTACAATATTCATTGATTTTTGCCATTGAAAAACGTCCAGAAATGATTGAAGCTACTGACTGAATGAAAGGAGCTGGCATCTCACTCTCTTTGAATCTTCTTTATCATGCTAAGAGGAGCAGGAAAAAGCAAAAAATTTCAGAATTGCACCTTGCAATGCGGAGAAATTACTGTTTGTGATTTACAATATTCATTGATTTTTGCCATTGAAAAACATCATGTTATTCATATACCAGAAATGTTTGAAGCTACTGACTGAATGAAAGGAGCTGGCATCTCACTCTCTTTGAATCTTCTTTATCATGCTAAGAGGAGCAGGAAAAAGCAAAAAAATTTCAGAATTGCTCCTTGCAATGCGGAGAAATTACTGTTTGTGCATTTACAATATTCATTGATTTTTGCCATTGAAAAACGTCCAGAAATGATTGAAGCTACTGACTGAATGAAAGGAGCTGGCATCTCACTCTCTTTGAATCTTCTTTATCATGCTAAGAGGAGCAGGAAAAAGCAAAAAATTTCAGAATTGCACCTTGCAATGCGGAGAAATTACTGTTTGTGCATTTACAATATTCATTGATTTTTGCCATTGAAAAACATCATGTTATTCATATACCAGAAATGTTTGAAGCTACTGACTGAATGAAAGGAGCTGGCATCTCACTCTCTTTGAATCTTCTTTATCATGCTAAGAGGAGCAGGAAAAAGCAAAAAATTTCAGAATTGCACCTTGCAATGCGGAGAAATTACTGTTTGTGCATTTACAATATTCATTGATTTTTGCCATTGAAAAACGTCCAGAAATGATTGAAGCTACTGACTGAATGAAAGGAGCTGGCATCTCATTCTCTTTGAATCTTGTTTATCATGCTAAGAGGAGCAGGAAAAAGCAAAAAAATTTCAGAATTGCACTTTGCAATGCGGAGAAATTACTGTTTGTGCATTTACAATATTCATTGATTTTTGCCATTGAAAAACGTCCAGAAATGATTGAAGCTACTGACTGAATGAAAGGAGCTGGCATCTCACTCACTTTGAATCTTCTTTATCATGCTTAGAGGAGCAGGAAAAAGCAAAAAATTTCAGAATTGCACCTTGCAATGCGGAGAAATTACTGTTTGTGCATTTACAATATTCATTGATTTTTGCCATTGAAAAACATCATGTTATTCATATACCAGAAATGTTTGAAGCTACTGACTGAATGAAAGGAGCTGGCATCTCACTCTCTTTGAATCTTCTTTATCATGCTAAGAGGAGCAGGAAAAAGCAAAAAATTTCAGAATTGCACCTTGCAATGCGGAGAAATTACTGTTTGTGCATTTACAATATTCATTGATTTTTGCCATTGAAAAACGTCCAGAAATGATTGAAGCTACTGACTGAATGAAAGGAGCTGGCATCTCATTCTCTTTGAATCTTGTTTATCATGCTAAGAGGAGCAGGAAAAAGCAAAAAAATTTCAGAATTGCACTTTGCAATGCGGAGAAATTACTGTTTGTGCATTTACAATATTCATTGATTTTTGCCATTGAAAAACGTCCAGAAATGATTGAAGCTACTGACTGAATGAAAGGAGCTGGCATCTCACTCACTTTGAATCTTCTTTATCATGCTTAGAGGAGCAGGAAAAAGCAAAAAATTTCAGAATTGCACCTTGCAATGCGGAGAAATTACTGTTTGTGCATTTACAATATTCATTGATTTTTGCCATTGAAAAACATCATGTTATTCATATACCAGAAATGTTTGAAGCTACTGACTGAATGAAAGGAGCTGGCATCTCACTCTCTTTGAATCTTCTTTATCATGCTAAGAGGAGCAGGAAAAAGCAAAAAATTTCAGAATTGCACCTTGCAATGCGGAGAAATTACTGTTTGTGCATTTACAATATTCATTGATTTTTGCCATTGAAAAACGTCCAGAAATGATTGAAGCTACTGACTGAATGAAAGGAGCTGGCATCTCACTCTCTTTGAATCTTCTTTATCATGCTAAAAGGAGCAGGAAAAAGCAAAAAATTTCAGAATTGCACCTTGCAATGCGGAGAAATTACTGTTTGTGCATTTACAATATTCATTGATTTTTGCCATTGAAAAACGTCCAGAAATGATTGAAGCTACTGACTGAATGAAAGGAGCTGGCATCTCACTCTCTTTGAATCTTATTTATCATGCTAAGAGGAGCAGGAAAAAGCAAAAAATTTCAGAATTGCACCTTGCAATGCGGAGAAATTACTGTTTGTGCATTTACAATATTCATTGATTTTTGCCATTGAAAAACGTCCAGAAATTATTGAAGCTACTGACTGAATGAAAGGAGCTGGCATCTCACTCTCTTTGAATCTTGTTTATCTTGCTAAGAGGAGCAGGAAAAAGCAAAAAATTTCAGAATTGCACCTTGCAATGCGGAGAAATTACTGTTTGGGCATTTACAATATTCATTGATTTTTGCCATTGAAAAACATCCAGAAATGATTGAAGCTACTGACTGAATGAAAGGAGCTGGCATCTCACTCTCTTTGAATCTTGTTTAACATGCTAAGAGGAGCAGGAAAAAGCAAAAAATTTCAGAATTGCATCTTGCAATGCGGAGAAATTACTGTTTGTGCATTTACAATATTCATTGATTTTTGCCATTGAAAAACGTCCAGAAATGATTGAAGCTACTGACTGAATGAAAGGAGCTGGCATCTCACTCTCTTTGTATCTTCTTTATCATGCTAAGAGGAGCAGGAAAAAGCAAAAAATTTCAGAATTGCACCTTGCAATGCGGAGAAATTACTGTTTGTGCATTTACAATATTCATTGATTTTTGCCATTGAAAAACGTCCAGAAATGATTGAAGCTACTGACTGAATGAAAGGAGCTGGCATCTCACTCTCTTTGAATCTTGTTTATCATGCTAAGAGGAGCAGGAAAAAGCAAAAAATTTCAGAATTGCACCTTGCAATGCGGAGAAATTACTGTTTGTGCATTTACAATATTCATTGATTTTTGCCATTGAAAAACGTCCAGAAATGATTGAAGCTACTGACTGAATGAAAGGAGCTGGCATCTCACGCTCTTTGAATCTTCTTTATCATGCTAAGAGGAGCAGGAAAAAGCAAAAAATTTCAGAATTGCACCTTGCAATGCGGAGAAATTACTGTTTGTGCATTTACAATATTCATTGATTTTTGCCATTGAAAAACGTCCAGAAATGATTGAAGCTACTGACTGAATGAAAGGAGCTGGAATCTCACTCTCTTTGAATCTTGTTTATCTTGCTAAGAGGAGCAGGAAAAAGCAAAAAATTTCAGAATTGCACCTTGCAATGCGGAGAAATTACTGTTTGTGCATTTACAATATTCATTGATTTTTGCCATTGAAAAACGTCCAGAAATGATTGAAGCTACTGACTGAATGAAAGGAGCTGGCATCTCACTCTCTTTGAATCTTCTTTATCATGCTAAGAGGAGCAGGAAAAAGCAAAAAATTTCAGAATTGCACCTTGCAATGCGGAGAAATTACTGTTTGTGATTTACAATATTCATTGATTTTTGCCATTGAAAAACATCATGTTATTCATATACCAGAAATGTTTGAAGCTACTGACTGAATGAAAGGAGCTGGCATCTCACTCTCTTTGAATCTTCTTTATCATGCTAAGAGGAGCAGAAAAAAGCAAAAAATTTCAGAATTGCACCTTGCAATGCGGAGAAATTACTGTTTGTGCATTTACAATATTCATTGATTTTTGCCATTGAAAAACGTCCAGAAATGATTGAAGCTACTGACTGAATGAAAGGAGCTGGCATCTCACTCTCTTTGAATCTTGTTTATCATGCTAAGAGGAGCAGGAAAAAGCAAAAAATTTCAGAATTGCACCTTGCAATGCGGAGAAATTACTGTTTGTGCATTTACAATATTCATTGATTTTTGCCATTGAAAAACGTCCAGAAATGATTGAAGCTACTGACTGAATGAAAGGAGCTGGCATCTCACTCTCTTTGAATCTTCTTTATCATGCTAAGAGGAGCAGGAAAAAGCAAAAAAATTTCAGAATTGCACCTTTCAATGCGGAGAAATTACTGTTTGTGCATTTACAATATTCATTGTTTTTTGCCATTGAAAAATATCATGTTATTCATATACCAGAAATGTTTGAAGCTACTGACTGAATGAAAGGAGCTGGCATCTCACTCTCTTTGAATCTTCTTTATCATGCTAAGAGGAGCAGGAAAAAGCAAAAAATTTCAGAATTGCACCTTGCAATGCGGAGAAATTACTGTTTGTGCATTTACAATATTCATTGATTTTTGCCATTGAAAAACGTCCAGAAATGATTGAAGCTACTGACTGAATGAAAGGAGCTGGCATCTCACTCTCTTTGAATCTTCTTTATCATGCTAAGAGGAGCAGGAAAAAGCAAAAAATTTCAGAATTGCACCTTGCAATGCGGAGAAATTACTGTTTGTGCATTTACAATATTCATTGATTTTTGCCATTGAAAAACGTCCAGAAATGATTGAAGCTACTTACTGAATGAAAGGAGCTGGCATCTCACTCTCTTTGAATCTTCTTTATCATGCTAAGAGGAGCAGGAAAAAGCAAAAAATTTCAGAATTGCACCTTGCAATGCGGAGAAATTACTGTTTGTGCATTTACAATATTCATTGATTTTTGCCATTGAAAAACATCATGTTATTCATATACCAGAAATGTTTGAAGCTACTGACTGAATGAAAGGAGCTGGCATCTCACTCTCTTTGAATCTTCTTTATCATGCTAAGAGGAGCAGGAAAAAGCAAAAAATTTCAGAATTGCACGTTGCAATGCGGAGAAATTACTGTTTGTGCATTTACAATATTCATTGATTTTTGCCATTGAAAAACATCATGTTATTCATATACCAGAAATGTTTGAAGCTACTGACTGAATGAAAGGAGCTGGCATCTCACTCTCTTTGAATCTTGTTTATCATGCTAAGAGGAGCAGGAAAAAGCAAAAAATTTCAGAATTGCACCTTGCAATGCGGAGAAATTACTGTTTGTGCATTTACAATATTCATTGATTTTTGCCATTGAAAAACGTCCAGAAATGATTGAAGCTACTGACTGAATGAAAGGAGCTGGCATCTCACTCTCTTTGAATCTTCTTTATCATGCTAAGAGGAGCAGGAAAAAGCAAAAAATTTCAGAATTGCACCTTGCAATGCGGAGAAATTACTGTTTGTGCATTTACAATATTCATTGATTTTTGCCATTGAAAAACGTCCAGAAATGATTGAAGCTACTGACTGAATGAAAGGAGCTGGCATCTCACTCTCTTTGAATCTTGTTTATCATGCTAAGAGGAGCAGGAAAAAGCAAAAAATTTCAGAATTGCACCTTGCAATGCGGAGAAATTACTGTTTGTGCATTTACAATATTCATTGATTTTTGCCATTGAAAAACGTCCAGAAATGATTGAAGCTACTGACTGAATGAAAGGAGCTGGCATCTCACTCTCTTTGAATCTTCTTTATCATGCTAAGAGGAGCAGGAAAAAGCAAAAAATTTCAGAATTGCACCTTGCAATGCGGAGAAATTACTGTTTGTGCATTTACAATATTCATTGATTTTTGCCATTGAAAAACGTCCAGAAATGATTGAAGCTACTGACTGAATGAAAGGAGCTGGCATCTCACTCTCTTTGAATCTTGTTTATCTTGCTAAGAGGAGCAGGAAAAAGCAAAAAATTTCAGAATTGCACCTTGCAATGCGGAGAAATTACTGTTTGTGCATTTACAATATTCATTGATTTTTGCCATTGAAAAACGTCCAGAAATGATTGAAGCTACTGACTGAATGAAAGGAGCTGGCATCTCACTCTCTTTGAATCTTCTTTATCATGCTAAGAGGAGCAGGAAAAAGCAAAAAATTTCAGAATTGCACCTTGCAATGCGGAGAAATTACTGTTTGTGCATTTACAATATTCATTGATTTTTGCCATTGAAAAACATCATGTTATTCATATACCAGAAATGTTTGAAGCTACTGACTGAATGAAAGGAGCTGGCATCTCACTCTCTTTGAATCTTCTTTATCATGCTAAGAGGAGCAGAAAAAAGCAAAAAATTTCAGAATTGCACCTTGCAATGCGGAGAAATTACTGTTTGTGCATTTACAATATTCATTGATTTTTGCCATTGAAAAACGTCCAGAAATGATTGAAGCTACTGACTGAATGAAAGGAGCTGGCATCTCACTCTCTTTGAATTTTGTTTATCATGCTAAGAGGAGCAGGAAAAAGCAAAAAATTTCAGAATTGCACCTTGCAATGCGGAGAAATTACTGTTTGTGCATTTACAATATTCATTGATTTTTGCCATTGAAAAACGTCCAGAAATGATTGAAGCTACTGACTGAATGAAAGGAGCTGGCATCTCACTCTCTTTGAATCTTCTTTATCATGCTAAGAGGAGCAGGAAAAAGCAAAAAATTTCAGAATTGCACCTTTCAATGCGTAGAAATTACTGTTTGTGCATTTACAATATTCATTGTTTTTTGCCATTGAAAAATATTTTATTCATATACCAGAAATGTTTGAAGCTACTGACTGAAAGAAAGGAGCTGGCATCTCACTCTCTTTGAATCTTCTTTATCATGCTAAGAGGAGCAGGAAAAAGCAAAAAATTTCAGAATTGCACCTTGCAATGCGGAGAAATTACTGTTTGTGCATTTACAATATTCATTGATTTTTGCCATTGAAAAACGTCCAGAAATGATTGAAGCTACTGACTGAATGAAAGGAGCTGGCATCTCACTCTCTTTGAATCTTGTTTATCATGCTAAGAGGAGCAGGAAAAAGCAAAAAATTTCAGAATTGCACCTTGCAATGCGGAGAAATTACTGTTTGTGCATTTACAATATTCATTGATTTTTGCCATTGAAAAACGTCCAGAAATGATTGAAGCTACTTACTGAATGAAAGGAGCTGGCATCTCACTCTCTTTGAATCTTCTTTATCATGCTAAGAGGAGCAGGAAAAAGCAAAAAATTTCAGAATTGCACCTTGCAATGCGGAGAAATTACTGTTTGTGCATTTACAATATTCATTGATTTTTACCATTGAAAAACATCATGTTATTCATATACCAGAAATGTTTGAAGCTACTGACTGAATGAAAGGAGCTGGCATCTCACTCTCTTTGAATCTTCTTTATCATGCTAAGAGGAGCAGGAAAAAGCAAAAAATTTCAGAATTGCACCTTGCAATGCGGAGAAATTACTGTTTGTGCATTTACAATATTCATTGATTTTTGCCATTGAAAAACGTCCAGAAATGATTGAAGCTACTGACTGAATGAAAGGAGCTGGCATCTCACTCTCTTTGAATCTTCTTTATCATGCTAAGAGGAGCAGGAAAAAGCAAAAAATTTCAGAATTGCAGATTGCAATGCGGAGAAATTACTGTTTGTGCATTTACAATATTCAGTGATTTTTGCCATTGAAAAACATCATGTTATTCATATACCAGAAATGTTTGAAGCTACTGACTGAATGAAAGGAGCTGGCATCTCACTCTCTTTGAATCTTCTTTATCATGCTAAGAGGAGCAGGAAAAAGCAAAAAATTTCAGAATTGCACCTTGCAATGCGGAGAAATTATTGTTTGTGCATTTACAATATTCATTGATTTTTGCCATTGAAAAACGTCCAGAAATGATTGAAGCTACTGACTGAATGAAAGGAGCTGGCATCTCACTCTCTTTGAATCTTGTTTATCATGCTAAGAGGAGCAGGAAAAAGCAAAAAATTTCAGAATTGCACCTTGCAATGCGGAGAAATTACTGTTTGTGCATTTACAATATTCATTGATTTTTGCCATTGAAAAACGTCCAGAAATGATTGAAGCTACTGACTGAATGAAAGGAGCTGGCATCTCACTCTCTTTGAATCTTCTTTATCATGCTAAGAGGAGCAGGAAAAAGCAAAAAATTTCAGAATTGCACCTTGCAATGCGGAGAAATTACTGTTTGTGCATTTACAATATTCATTGATTTTTGCCATTGAAAAACATCATGTTATTCATATACCAGAAATGTTTGAAGCTACTGACTGAATGAAAGGAGCTCGCATCTCACTCTCTTTGAATCTTCTTTATCATGCTAAGAGGAGCAGGAAAAAGCAAAAAATTTCAAAATTGCACCTTGCAATGCGGAGAAATTACTGTTTGTGCATTTACAATATTCATTGATTTTTGCCATTGAAAAACATCATGTTATTCATATACCAGAAATGTTTGAAGCTACTGACTGAATGAAAGGAGCTGGCATCTCACTCTCTTTGAATCTTCTTTATCATGCTAAGAGGAGCAGGAAAAAGCAAAAAAATTCAGAATTGCACCTTGCAATGCGGAGAAATTACTGTTTGTGCATTTACAATATTCATTGATTTTTGCCATTGAAAAACGTCCAGAAATGATTGAAGCTACTGACTGAATGAAAGGAGCTGGCATCTCACTCTCTTTGAATCTTCTTTATCATGCTAAGAGGAGCAGGAAAAAGCAAAAAATTTCAGAATTGCACCTTGCAATGCGGAGAAATTACTGTTTGTGCATTTACAATATTCATTGATTTTTGCCATTGAAAAACATCATGTTATTCATATACCAGAAATGTTTGAAGCTACTGACTGAATGAAAGGAGCTGGCATCTCACTCTCTTTGAATCTTCTTTATCATGCTAAGAGGAGCAGGAAAAAGCAAAAAATTTCAGAATTGCACCTTGCAATGCGGAGAAATTACTGTTTGTGCATTTACAATATTCATTGATTTTTGCCATTGAAAAACGTCCAGAAATGATTGAAGCTACTGACTGAATGAAAGGAGCTGGCATCTCACTCTCTTTGAATCTTCTTTATCATGCTAAGAGGAGCAGAAAAAAGCAAAAAATTTCAGAATTGCACCTTGCAATGCGGAGAAATTACTGTTTGTGCATTTACAATATTCATTGATTTTTGCCATTGAAAAACGTCCAGAAATGATTGAAGCTACTGACTGAATGAAAGGAGCTGGCATCTCACTCTCTTTGAATCTTGTTTATCATGCTAAGAGGAGCAGGAAAAAGCAAAAAATTTCAGAATTGCACCTTGCAATGCGGAGAAATTACTGTTTGTGCATTTACAATATTCATTGATTTTTGCCATTGAAAAACGTCCAGAAATGATTGAAGCTACTGACTGAATGAAAGGAGCTGGCATCTCACTCTCTTTGAATCTTCTTTATCATGCTAAGAGGAGCAGGAAAAAGCAAAAAATTTCAGAATTGCACCTTTCAATGCGGAGAAATTACTGTTTGTGCATTTACAATATTCATTGTTTTTTGCCATTGAAAAATATGTTATTCATATACCAGAAATGTTTGAAGCTACTGACTGAATGAAAGGAGCTGGCATCTCACTCTCTTTGAATCTTCTTTATCATGCTAAGAGGAGCAGGAAAAAGCAAAAAATTTCAGAATTGCACCTTGCAATGCGGAGAAATTACTGTTTGTGCATTTACAATATTCATTGATTTTTGCCATTGAAAAACGTCCAGAAATGATTGAAGCTACTGACTGAATGAAAGGAGCTGGCATCTCACTCTCTTTGAATCTTGTTTATCATGCTAAGAGGAGCAGGAAAAAGCAAAAAATTTCAGAATTGCACCTTGCAATGCGGAGAAATTACTGTTTGTGCATTTACAATATTCATTGATTTTTGCCATTGAAAAACGTCCAGAAATGATTGAAGCTACTTACTGAATGAAAGGAGCTGGCATCTCACTCTCTTTGAATCTTCTTTATCATGCTAAGAGGAGCAGGAAAAAGCAAAAAATTTCAGAATTGCACCTTGCAATGCGGAGAAATTACTGTTTGTGCATTTACAATATTCATTGATTTTTACCATTGAAAAACATCATGTTATTCATATACCAGAAATGTTTGAAGCTACTGACTGAATGAAAGGAGCTGGCATCTCACTCTCTTTGAATCTTCTTTATCATGCTAAGAGGAGCAGGAAAAAGCAAAAAATTTCAGAATTGCACCTTGCAATGCGGAGAAATTACTGTTTGTGCATTTACAATATTCATTGATTTTTGCCATTGAAAAACGTCCAGAAATGATTGAAGCTACTGACTGAATGAAAGGAGCTGGCATCTCACTCTCTTTGAATCTTCTTTATCATGCTAAGAGGAGCAGGAAAAAGCAAAAAATTTCAGAATTGCAGATTGCAATGCGGAGAAATTACTGTTTGTGCATTTACAATATTCAGTGATTTTTGCCATTGAAAAACATCATGTTATTCATATACCAGAAATGTTTGAAGCTACTGACTGAATGAAAGGAGCTGGCATCTCACTCTCTTTGAATCTTCTTTATCATGCTAAGAGGAGCAGGAAAAAGCAAAAAATTTCAGAATTGCACCTTGCAATGCGGAGAAATTACTGTTTGTGCATTTACAATATTCATTGATTTTTGCCATTGAAAAACGTCCAGAAATGATTGAAGCTACTGACTGAATGAAAGGAGCTGGCATCTCACTCTCTTTGAATCTTGTTTATCATGCTAAGAGGAGCAGGAAAAAGCAAAAAATTTCAGAATTGCACCTTGCAATGCGGAGAAATTACTGTTTGTGCATTTACAATATTCATTGATTTTTGCCATTGAAAAACGTCCAGAAATGATTGAAGCTACTGACTGAATGAAAGGAGCTGGCATCTCACTCTCTTTGAATCTTCTTTATCATGCTTAGAGGAGCAGGAAAAAGCAAAAAATTTCAGAATTGCACCTTGCAATGCGGAGAAATTACTGTTTGTGCATTTACAATATTCATTGATTTTTGCCATTGAAAAACATCATGTTATTCATATACCAGAAATGATTGAAGCTACGGACTGAATGAAAGGAGCTGGCATCTCACTCTCTTTGAATCTTCTTTATCATGCTAAGAGGAGCAGGAAAAAGCAAAAAATTTCAAAATTGCACCTTGCAATGCGGAGAAATTACTGTTTGTGCATTTACAATATTCATTGATTTTTGCCATTGAAAAACATCATGTTATTCATATACCAGAAATGTTTGAAGCTACTGACTGAATGAAAGGAGCTGGCATCTCACTCTCTTTGAATCTTCTTTATCATGCTAAGAGGAGCAGGAAAAAGCAAAAAAATTCAGAATTGCACCTTGCAATGCGGAGAAATTACTGTTTGTGCATTTACAATATTCATTGATTTTTGCCATTGAAAAACGTCCAGAAATGATTGAAGCTACTGACTGAATGAAAGGAGCTGGCATCTCACTCTCTTTGAATCTTCTTTATCATGCTAAGAGGAGCAGGAAAAAGCAAAAAATTTCAGAATTGCACCTTGCAATGCGGAGAAATTACTGTTTGTGCATTTACAATATTCATTGATTTTTGCCATTGAAAAACATCATGTTATTCATATACCAGAAATGTTTGAAGCTACTGACTGAATGAAAGGAGCTGGCATCTCACTCTCTTTGAATCTTCTTTATCATGCTAAGAGGAGCAGGAAAAAGCAAAAAATTTCAGAATTGCACCTTGCAATGCGGAGAAATTACTGTTTGTGCATTTACAATATTCATTGATTTTTGCCATTGAAAAACGTCCAGAAATGATTGAAGCTACTGACTGAATGAAAGGAGCTGGCATCTCACTCTCTTTGAATCTTCTTTATCATGCTAAGAGGAGCAGAAAAAAGCAAAAAATTTCAGAATTGCTCCTTGCAATGCGGAGAAATTACTGTTTGTGCATTTACAATATTCATTGATTTTTGCCATTGAAAAACGTCCAGAAATGATTGAAGCTACTGACTGAATGAAAGGAGCTGGCATCTCACTCTCTTTGAATCTTGTTTATCATGCTAAGAGGAGCAGGAAAAAGCAAAAAATTTCAGAATTGCACCTTGCAATGCGGAGAAATTACTGTTTGTGCATTTACAATATTCATTGATTTTTGCCATTGAAAAATATGTTATTCATATACCAGAAATGTTTGAAGCTACTGACTGAATGAAAGGAGCTGGCATCTCACTCTCTTTGAATCTTCTTTATCATGCTAAGAGGAGCAGGAAAAAGCAAAAAATTTCAGAATTGCACCTTGCAATGCGGAGAAATTACTGTTTGTGCATTTACAATATTCATTGATTTTTGCCATTGAAAAACGTCCAGAAATGATTGAAGCTACTGACTGAATGAAAGGAGCTGGCATCTCACTCTCTTTGAATCTTGTTTATCATGCTAAGAGGAGCAGGAAAAAGCAAAAAATTTCAGAATTGCACCTTGCAATGCGGAGAAATTACTGTTTGTGCATTTACAATATTCATTGATTTTTGCCATTGAAAAACGTCCAGAAATGATTGAAGCTACTTACTGAATGAAAGGAGCTGGCATCTCACTCTCTTTGAATCTTCTTTATCATGCTAAGAGGAGCAGGAAAAAGCAAAAAATTTCAGAATTGCACCTTGCAATGCGGAGAAATTACTGTTTGTGCATTTACAATATTCAGTGATTTTTGCCATTGAAAAACATCATGTTATTCATATACCAGAAATGTTTGAAGCTACTGACTGAATGAAAGGAGCTGGCATCTCACTCTCTTTGAATCTTCTTTATCATGCTAAGAGGAGCAGGAAAAAGCAAAAAATTTCAGAATTGCACCTTGCAATGCGGAGAAATTACTGTTTGTGCATTTACAATATTCATTGATTTTTGCCATTGAAAAACGTCCAGAAATGATTGAAGCTACTGACTGAATGAAAGGAGCTGGCATCTCACTCTCTTTGAATCTTGTTTATCATGCTAAGAGGAGCAGGAAAAAGCAAAAAATTTCAGAATTGCACCTTGCAATGCGGAGAAATTACTGTTTGTGCATTTACAATATTCATTGATTTTTGCCATTGAAAAACGTCCAGAAATGATTGAAGCTACTGACTGAATGAAAGGAGCTGGCATCTCACTCTCTTTGAATCTTCTTTATCATGCTTAGAGGAGCAGGAAAAAGCAAAAAATTTCAGAATTGCACCTTGCAATGCGGAGAAATTACTGTTTGTGCATTTACAATATTCATTGATTTTTGCCATTGAAAAACATCATGTTATTCATATACCAGAAATGATTGAAGCTACGGACTGAATGAAAGGAGCTGGCATCTCACTCTCTTTGAATCTTCTTTATCATGCTAAGAGGAGCAGGAAAAAGCAAAAAATTTCAGAATTGCACCTTGCAATGCGGAGAAATTACTGTTTGTGCATTTACAATATTCAATGATTTTTGCCATTGAAAAACGTCCAGAAATGATTGAAGCTACTGACTGAATGAAAGGAGCTGGCATCTCACTCTCTTTGAATCTTCTTTATCATGCTAAGAGGAGCAGGAAAAAGCAAAAAATTTCAGAATTGCACCTTGCAATGCGGAGAAATTACTGTTTGTGCATTTACAATATTCATTGATTTTTGCCATTGAAAAACATCATGTTATTCATATACCAGAAATGTTTGAAGCTACTGACTGAATGAAAGGAGCTGGCATCTCACTCTCTTTGAGTCTTCTTTATCATGCTAAGAGGAGCAGGAAAAAGCAAAAAATTTCAGAATTGCACCTTGCAATGCGGAGAAATTACTGTTTGTGCATTTACAATATTCATTGATTTTTGCCATTGAAAAACATCATGTTATTCATATACCAGAAATGTTTGAAGCTACTGACTGAATGAAAGGAGCTGGCATCTCACTCTCTTTGAATCTTCTTTATCATGCTAAGAGGAGCAGAAAAAAGCAAAAAATTTCAGAATTGCACCTTGCAATGCGGAGAAATTACTGTTTGTGCATTTACAATATTCATTGATTTTTGCCATTGAAAAACATCCAGAAATGATTGAAGCTACTGACTGAATGAAAGGAGCTGGCATCTCACTCTCTTTGAATCTTGTTTATCATGCTAAGAGGAGCAGGAAAAAGCAAAAAATTTCAGAATTGCACCTTGCAATGCGGAGAAATTACTGTTTGTGCATTTACAATATTCATTGATTTTTGCCATTGAAAAACGTCCAGAAATGATTGAAGCTACTGACTGAATGAAAGGAGCTGGCATCTCACTCTCTTTGAATCTTCTTTATCATGCTAAGAGGAGCAGGAAAAAGCAAAAAATTTCAAAATTGCACCTTGCAATGCGGAGAAATTACTGTTTGTGCATTTACAATATTCATTGATTTTTGCCATTGAAAAACATCATGTTATTCATATACCAGAAATGTTTGAAGCTACTGACTGAATGAAAGGAGCTGGCATCTCACTCTCTTTGAATCTTCTTTATCATGCTAAGAGGAGCAGGAAAAAGCAAAAAAATTCAGAATTGCACCTTGCAATGCGGAGAAATTACTGTTTGTGCATTTACAATATTCATTGATTTTTGCCATTGAAAAACGTCCAGAAATGATTGAAGCTACTGACTGAATGAAAGGAGCTGGCATCTCACTCTCTTTGAATCTTCTTTATCATGCTAAGAGGAGCAGGAAAAAGCAAAAAATTTCAGAATTGCACCTTGCAATGCGGAGAAATTACTGTTTGTGCATTTACAATATTCATTGATTTTTGCCATTGAAAAACATCATGTTATTCATATACCAGAAATGTTTGAAGCTACTGACTGAATGAAAGGAGCTGGCATCTCACTCTCTTTGAATCTTCTTTATCATGCTAAGAGGAGCAGGAAAAAGCAAAAAATTTCAGAATTGCACCTTGCAATGCGGAGAAATTACTGTTTGTGCATTTACAATATTCATTGATTTTTGCCATTGAAAAACGTCCAGAAATGATTGAAGCTACTGACTGAATGAAAGGAGCTGGCATCTCATTCTCTTTGAATCTTGTTTATCATGCTAAGAGGAGCAGGAAAAAGCAAAAAATTTCAGAATTGCACCTTGCAATGCGGAGAAATTACTGTTTGTGCATTTACAATATTCATTGATTTTTGCCATTGAAAAACGTCCAGAAATGATTGAAGCTACTGACTGAATGAAAGGAGCTGGCATCTCACTCTCTTTGAATCTTCTTTATCATGCTTAGAGGAGCAGGAAAAAGCAAAAAATTTCAGAATTGCACCTTGCAATGCGGAGAAATTACTGTTTGTGCATTTACAATATTCATTGATTTTTGCCATTGAAAAACATCATGTTATTCATATACCAGAAATGTTTGAAGCTACTGACTGAATGAAAGGAGCTGGCATCTCACTCTCTTTGAATCTTCTTTATCATGCTAAGAGGAGCAGGAAAAAGCAAAAAATTTCAGAATTGCACCTTGCAATGCGGAGAAATTACTGTTTGTGCATTTACAATATTCATTGATTTTTGCCATTGAAAAACGTCCAGAAATGATTGAAGCTACTGACTGAATGAAAGGAGCTGGCATCTCACTCTCTTTGAATCTTCTTTATCATGCTAAGAGGAGCAGGAAAAAGCAAAAAATTTCAGAATTGCAGATTGCAATGCGGAGAAATTACTGTTTGTGCATTTACAATATTCAGTGATTTTTGCCATTGAAAAACATCATGTTATTCATATACCAGAAATGTTTGAAGCTACTGACTGAATGAAAGGAGCTGGCATCTCACTCTCTTTGAATCTTCTTTATCATGCTAAGAGGAGCAGGAAAAAGCAAAAAATTTCAGAATTGCACCTTGCAATGCGGAGAAATTACTGTTTGTGCATTTACAATATTCATTGATTTTTGCCATTGAAAAACGACCAGAAATGATTGAAGCTACTGACTGAATGAAAGGAGCTGGCATCTCACTCTCTTTGAATCTTGTTTATCATGCTAAGAGGAGCAGGAAAAAGCAAAAAATTTCAGAATTGCACCTTGCAATGCGGAGAAATTACTGTTTGTGCATTTACAATATTCATTGATTTTTGCCATTGAAAAACGTCCAGAAATGATTGAAGCTACTGACTGAATGAAAGGAGCTGGCATCTCACTCTCTTTGAATATTCTTTATCATGGTTAGAGGAGCAGGAAAAAGCAAAAAATTTCAGAATTGCACCTTGCAATGCGGAGAAATTACTGTTTGTGCATTTACAATATTCATTGATTTTTGCCATTGAAAAACATCATGTTATTCATATACCAGAAATGATTGAAGCTACGGACTGAATGAAAGGAGCTGGCATCTCACTCTCTTTGAATCTTCTTTATCATGCTAAGAGGAGCAGGAAAAAGCAAAAAATTTCAGAATTGCACCTTGCAATGCGGAGAAATTACTGTTTGTGCATTTACAATATTCAATGATTTTTGCCATTGAAAAACGTCCAGAAATGATTGAAGCTACTGACTGAATGAAAGGAGCTGGCATCTCACTCTCTTTGAATCTTCTTTATCATGCTAAGAGGAGCAGGAAAAAGCAAAAAATTTCAGAATTGCACCTTGCAATGCGGAGAAATTACTGTTTGTGCATTTACAATATTCATTGATTTTTGCCATTGAAAAACATCATGTTATTCATATACCAGAAATGTTTGAAGCTACTGACTGAATGAAAGGAGCTGGCATCTCACTCTCTTTGAGTCTTCTTTATCATACTAAGAGGAGCAGGAAAAAGCAAAAAATTTCAGAATTGCACCTTGCAATGCGGAGAAATTACTGTTTGTGCATTTACAATATTCATTGATTTTTGCCATTGAAAAACATCATGTTATTCATATACCAGAAATGTTTGAAGCTACTGACTGAATGAAAGGAGCTGGCATCTCACTCTCTTTGAATCTTCTTTATCATGCTAAGAGGAGCAGGAAAAAGCAAAAAATTTCAGAATTGCACCTTGCAATGCGGAGAAATTACTGTTTGTGCATTTACAATATTCATTGATTTTTGCCATTGAAAAACGTCCAGAAATGATTGAAGCTACTGACTGAATGAAAGGAGCTGGCATCTCACTCTCTTTGAATCTTCTTTATCATGCTAAGAGGAGCAGGAAAAAGCAAAAAATTTCAGAATTGCACCTTGCAATGCGGAGAAATTACTGTTTGTGCATTTACAATATTCATTGATTTTTGCCATTGAAAAACATCATGTTATTCATATACCAGAAATGTTTGAAGCTACTGACTGAATGAAAGGAGCTGGCATCTCACTCTCTTTGAATCTTCTTTATCATGCTAAGAGGAGCAGGAAAAAGCAAAAAATTTCAGAATTGCACCTTGCAATGCGGAGAAATTACTGTTTGTGCATTTACAATATTCATTGATTTTTGCCATTGAAAAACGTCCAGAAATGATTGAAGCTACTGACTGAATGAAAGGAGCTGGCATCTCACTCTCTTTGAATCTTCTTTATCATGCTAAGAGGAGCAGGAAAAAGCAAAAAATTTCAAAATTGCACCTTGCAATGCGGAGAAATTACTGTTTGTGCATTTACAATATTCATTGATTTTTGCCATTGAAAAACGTCCAGAAATGATTGAAGCTACTGACTGAATGAAAGGAGCTGGCATCTCATTCTCTTTGAATCTTGTTTATCATGCTAAGAGGAGCAGGAAAAAGCAAAAAATTTCAGAATTGCACCTTGCAATGCGGAGAAATTACTGTTTGTGCATTTACAATATTCATTGATTTTTGCCATTGAAAAACGTCCAGAAATGATTGAAGCTACTGACTGAATGAAAGGAGCTGGCATCTCACTCTCTTTGAATCTTTATCATGCTAAGAGGAGCAGGAAAAAGCAAAAAAATTCAGAATTGCACCTTGCAATGCGGAGAAATTACTGTTTGTGCATTTACAATATTCATTGATTTTTGCCATTGAAAAACGTCCAGAAATGATTGAAGCTACTGACTGAATGAAAGGAGCTGGCATCTCACTCTCTTTGAATCTTCTTTATCATGCTAAGAGGAGCAGGAAAAAGCAAAAAATTTCAGAATTGCACCTTGCAATGCGGAGAAATTACTGTTTGTGCATTTACAATATTCATTGATTTTTGCCATTGAAAAACATCATGTTATTCATATACCAGAAATGTTTGAAGCTACTGACTGAATGAAAGGAGCTGGCATCTCACTCTCTTTGAATCTTCTTTATCATGCTAAGAGGAGCAGGAAAAAGCAAAAAATTTCAGAATTGCACCTTGCAATGCGGAGAAATTACTGTTTGTGCATTTACAATATTCATTGATTTTTGCCATTGAAAAACGTCCAGAAATGATTGAAGCTACAGACTGAATGAAAGGAGCTGGCATCTCATTCTCTTTGAATCTTGTTTATCATGCTAAGAGGAGCAGGAAAAAGCAAAAAATTTCAGAATTGCACCTTGCAATGCGGAGAAATTACTGTTTGTGCATTTACAATATTCATTGATTTTTGCCATTGAAAAACGTCCAGAAATGATTGAAGCTACTGACTGAATGAAAGGAGCTGGCATCTCACTCTCTTTGAATCTTCTTTATCATGCTAAGAGGAGAAGGAAAAAGCAAAAAATTTCAGAATTGCACCTTGCAATGCGGAGAAATTACTGTTTGTGCATTTACAATATTCATTGATTTTTGCCATTGAAAAACATCATGTTATTCATATACCAGAAATGTTTGAAGCTACTGACTGAATGAAAGGAGCTGGCATCTCACTCTCTTTGAATCTTCTTTATCATGCTAAGAGGAGCAGGAAAAAGCAAAAAATTTCAGAATTGCACCTTGCAATGCGGAGAAATTACTGTTTGTGCATTTACAATATTCATTGATTTTTGCCATTGAAAAACGTCCAGAAATGATTGAAGCTACTGACTGAATGAAAGGAGCTGGCATCTCACTCTCTTTGAATCTTCTTTATCATGCTAAGAGGAGCAGGAAAAAGCAAAAAATTTCAGAATTGCAGATTGCAATGCGGAGAAATTACTGTTTGTGCATTTACAATATTCAGTGATTTTTGCCATTGAAAAACATCATGTTATTCATATACCAGAAATGTTTGAAGCTACTGACTGAATGAAAGGAGCTGGCATCTCACTCTCTTTGAATCTTCTTTATCATGCTAAGAGGAGCAGGAAAAAGCAAAAAATTTCAGAATTGCACCTTGCAATGCGGAGAAATTACTGTTTGTGCATTTACAATATTCATTGATTTTTGCCATTGAAAAACGACCAGAAATGATTGAAGCTACAGACTGAATGAAAGGAGCTGGCATCTCACTCTCTTTGAATCTTGTTTATCATGCTAAGAGGAGCAGGAAAAAGCAAAAAATTTCAGAATTGCACCTTGCAATGCGGAGAAATTACTGTTTGTGCATTTACAATATTCATTGATTTTTGCCATTGAAAAACGTCCAGAAATGATTGAAGCTACTGACTGAATGAAAGGAGCTGGCATCTCACTCTCTTTGAATATTCTTTATCATGCTTAGAGGAGCAGGAAAAAGCAAAAAATTTCAGAATTGCACCTTGCAATGCGGAGAAATTACTGTTTGTGCATTAACAATATTCATTGATTTTTGCCATTGAAAAACATCATGTTATTCATATACCAGAAATGATTGAAGCTACGGACTGAATGAAAGGAGCTGGCATCTCACTCTCTTTGAATCTTCTTTATCATGCTAAGAGGAGCAGGAAAAAGCAAAAAATTTCAGAATTGCACCTTGCAATGCGGAGAAATTACTGTTTGTGCATTTACAATATTCAATGATTTTTGCCATTGAAAAACGTCCAGAAATGATTGAAGCTACTGACTGAATGAAAGGAGCTGGCATCTCACTCTCTTTGAATCTTCATTATCATGCTAAGAGGAGCAGGAAAAAGCAAAAAATTTCAGAATTGCACCTTGCAATGCGGAGAAATTACTGTTTGTGCATTTACAATATTCATTGATTTTTGCCATTGAAAAACATCATGTTATTCATATACCAGAAATGTTTGAAGCTACTGACTGAATGAAAGGAGCTGGCATCTCACTCTCTTTGAGTCTTCTTTATCATGCTAAGAGGAGCAGGAAAAAGCAAAAAATTTCAGAATTGCACCTTGCAATGCGGAGAAATTACTGTTTGTGCATTTACAATATTCATTGATTTTTGCCATTGAAAAACATCATGTTATTCATATACCAGAAATGTTTGAAGCTACTGACTGAATGAAAGGAGCTGGCATCTCACTCTCTTTGAATCTTCTTTATCATGCTAAGAGGAGCAGGAAAAAGCAAAAAATTTCAGAATTGCACCTTGCAATGCGGAGAAATTACTGTTTGTGCATTTACAATATTCATTGATTTTTGCCATTGAAAAACGTCCAGAAATGATTGAAGCTACTGACTGAATGAAAGGAGCTGGCATCTCACTCTCTTTGAATCTTCTTTATCATGCTAAGAGGAGCAGGAAAAAGCAAAAAATTTCAAAATTGCACCTTGCAATGCGGAGAAATTACTGTTTGTGCATTTACAATATTCATTGATTTTTGCCATTGAAAAACGTCCAGAAATGATTGAAGCTACTGACTGAATGAAAGGAGCTGGCATCTCATTCTCTTTGAATCTTGTTTATCATGCTAAGAGGAGCAGGAAAAAGCAAAAAATTTCAGAATTGCACCTTGCAATGCGGAGAAATTACTGTTTGTGCATTTACAATATTCATTGATTTTTGCCATTGAAAAACGTCCAGAAATGATTGAAGCTACTGACTGAATGAAAGGAGCTGGCATCTCACTCTCTTTGAATCTTTATCATGCTAAGAGGAGCAGGAAAAAGCAAAAAAATTCAGAATTGCACCTTGCAATGCGGAGAAATTACTGTTTGTGCATTTACAATATTCATTGATTTTTGCCATTGAAAAACGTCCAGAAATGATTGAAGCTACTGACTGAATGAAAGGAGCTGGCATCTCACTCTCTTTGAATCTTCTTTATCATGCTAAGAGGAGCAGGAAAAAGCAAAAAATTTCAGAATTGCACCTTGCAATGCGGAGAAATTACTGTTTGTGCATTTACAATATTCATTGATTTTTGCCATTGAAAAACATCATGTTATTCATATACCAGAAATGTTTGAAGCTACTGACTGAATGAAAGGAGCTGGCATCTCACTCTCTTTGAATCTTCTTTATCATGCTAAGAGGAGCAGGAAAAAGCAAAAAATTTCAGAATTGCACCTTGCAATGCGGAGAAATTACTGTTTGTGCATTTACAATATTCATTGATTTTTGCCATTGAAAAACGTCCAGAAATGATTGAAGCTACTGACTGAATGAAAGGAGCTGGCATCTCATTCTCTTTGAATCTTGTTTATCATGCTAAGAGGAGCAGGAAAAAGCAAAAAATTTCAGAATTGCACCTTGCAATGCGGAGAAATTACTGTTTGTGCATTTACAATATTCATTGATTTTTGCCATTGAAAAACGTCCAGAAATGATTGAAGCTACTGACTGAATGAAAGGAGCTGGCATCTCACTCTCTTTGAATCTTCTTTATCATGCTTAGAGGAGCAGGAAAAAGCAAAAAATTTCAGAATTGCACCTTGCAATGCGGAGAAATTACTGTTTGTGCATTTACAATATTCATTGATTTTTGCCATTGAAAAACATCATGTTATTCATATACCAGAAATGTTTGAAGCTACTGACTGAATGAAAGGAGCTGGCATCTCACTCTCTTTGAATCTTCTTTATCATGCTAAGAGGAGCAGGAAAAAGCAAAAAATTTCAGAATTGCACCTTGCAATGCGGAGAAATTACTGTTTGTGCATTTACAATATTCATTGATTTTTGCCATTGAAAAACGTCCAGAAATGATTGAAGCTACTGACTGAATGAAAGGAGCTGGCATCTCACTCTCTTTGAATCTTCTTTATCATGCTAAGAGGAGCAGGAAAAAGCAAAAAATTTCAGAATTGCAGATTGCAATGCGGAGAAATTACTGTTTGTGCATTTACAATATTCAGTGATTTTTGCCATTGAAAAACATCATGTTATTCATATACCAGAAATGTTTGAAGCTACTGACTGAATGAAAGGAGCTGGCATCTCACTCTCTTTGAATATTCTTTATCATGCTAAGAGGAGCAGGAAAAAGCAAAAAATTTCAGAATTGCACCTTGCAATGCGGAGAAATTACAGTTTGTGCATTTACAATATTCATTGATTTTTGCCATTGAAAAACGACCAGAAATGATTGAAGCTACAGACTGAATGAAAGGAGCTGGCATCTCACTCTCTTTGAATCTTGTTTATCATGCTAAGAGGAGCAGGAAAAAGCAAAAAATTTCAGAATTGCACCTTGCAATGCGGAGAAATTACTGTTTGTGCATTTACAATATTCATTGATTTTTGCCATTGAAAAACGTCCAGAAATGATTGAAGCTACTGACTGAATGAAAGGAGCTGGCATCTCACTCTCTTTGAATATTCTTTATCATGCTTAGAGGAGCAGGAAAAAGCAAAAAATTTCAGAATTGCACCTTGCAATGCGGAGAAATTACTGTTTGTGCATTTACAATATTCATTGATTTTTGCCATTGAAAAACATCATGTTATTCATATACCAGAAATGATTGAAGCTACGGACTGAATGAAAGGAGCTGGCATCTCACTCTCTTTGAATCTTCTTTATCATGCTAAGAGGAGCAGGAAAAAGCAAAAAATTTCAGAATTGCACCTTGCAATGCGGAGAAATTACTGTTTGTGCATTTACAATATTCAATGATTTTTGCCATTGAAAAACGTCCAGAAATGATTGAAGCTACTGACTGAATGAAAGGAGCTGGCATCTCACTCTCTTTGAATCTTCTTTATCATGCTAAGTGGAGCAGGAAAAAGCAAAAAATTTCAGAATTGCACCTTGCAATGCGGAGAAATTACTGTTTGTGCATTTACAATATTCATTGATTTTTGCCATTGAAAAACATCATGTTATTCATATACCAGAAATGTTTGAAGCTACTGACTGAATGAAAGGAGCTGGCATCTCACTCTCTTTGAGTCTTCTTTATCATGCTAAGAGGAGCAGGAAAAAGCAAAAAATTTCAGAATTGCACCTTGCAATGCGGAGAAATTACTGTTTGTGCATTTACAATATTCATTGATTTTTGCCATTGAAAAACATCATGTTATTCATATACCAGAAATGTTTGAAGCTACTGACTGAATGAATGGAGCTGGCATCTCACTCTCTTTGAATCTTCTTTATCATGCTAAGAGGAGCAGGAAAAAGCAAAAAATTTCAGAATTGCACCTTGCAATGCGGAGAAATTACTGTTTGTGCATTTACAATATTCATTGATTTTTGCCATTGAAAAACGTCCAGAAATGATTGAAGCTACTGACTGAATGAAAGGAGCTGGCATCTCACTCTCTTTGAATCTTCTTTATCATGCTAAGAGGAGCAGGAAAAAGCAAAAAATTTCAGAATTGCACCTTGCAATGCGGAGAAATTACTGTTTGTGCATTTACAATATTCATTGATTTTTGCCATTGAAAAACATCATGTTATTCATATACCAGAAATGTTTGAAGCTACTGACTGAATGAAAGGAGCTGGCATCTCACTCTCTTTGAATCTTCTTTATCATGCTAAGAGGAGCAGGAAAAAGCAAAAAATTTCAGAATTGCACCTTGCAATGCGGAGAAATTACTGTTTGTGCATTTACAATATTCATTGATTTTTGCCATTGAAAAACGTCCAGAAATGATTGAAGCTACTGACTGAATGAAAGGAGCTGGCATCTCACTCTCTTTGAATCTTCTTTATCATGCTAAGAGGAGCAGGAAAAAGCAAAAAATTTCAAAATTGCACCTTGCAATGCGGAGAAATTACTGTTTGTGCATTTACAATATTCATTGATTTTTGCCATTGAAAAACATCATGTTATTCATATACCAGAAATGTTTGAAGCTACTGACTGAATGAAAGGAGCTGGCATCTCACTCTCTTTGAATCTTCTTTATCATGCTAAGAGGAGCAGGAAAAAGCAAAAAAATTCAGAATTGCACCTTGCAATGCGGAGAAATTACTGTTTGTGCATTTACAATATTCATTGATTTTTGCCATTGAAAAACGTCCAGAAATGATTGAAGCTACTGACTGAATGAAAGGAGCTGGCATCTCACTCTCTTTGAATCTTCTTTATCATGCTAAGAGGAGCAGGAAAAAGCAAAAAATTTCAGAATTGCACCTTGCAATGCGGAGAAATTACTGTTTGTGCATTTACAATATTCATTGATTTTTGCCATTGAAAAACGTCCAGAAATGATTGAAGCTACTGACTGAATGAAAGGAGCTGGCATCTCATTCTCTTTGAATCTTGTTTATCATGCTAAGAGGAGCAGGAAAAAGCAAAAAATTTCAGAATTGCACCTTGCAATGCGGAGAAATTACTGTTTGTGCATTTACAATATTCATTGATTTTTGCCATTGAAAAACGTCCAGAAATGATTGAAGCTACTGACTGAATGAAAGGAGCTGGCATCTCACTCTCTTTGAATCTTCTTTATCATGCTTAGAGGAGCAGGAAAAAGCAAAAAATTTCAGAATTGCACCTTGCAATGCGGAGAAATTACTGTTTGTGCATTTACAATATTCATTGATTTTTGCCATTGAAAAACATCATGTTATTCATATACCAGAAATGTTTGAAGCTACTGACTGAATGAAAGGAGCTGGCATCTCACTCTCTTTGAATCTTCTTTATCATGCTAAGAGGAGCAGGAAAAAGCAAAAAATTTCAGAATTGCACCTTGCAATGCGGAGAAATTACTGTTTGTGCATTTACAATATTCATTGATTTTTGCCATTGAAAAACGTCCAGAAATGATTGAAGCTACTGACTGAATGAAAGGAGCTGGCATCTCACTCTCTTGGAATCTTCTTTATCATGCTAAGAGGAGCAGGAAAAAGCAAAAAATTTCAGAATTGCAGATTGCAATGCGGAGAAATTACTGTTTGTGCATTTACAATATTCAGTGATTTTTGCCATTGAAAAACATCATGTTATTCATATACCAGAAATGTTTGAAGCTACTGACTGAATGAAAGCAGCTGGCATCTCACTCTCTTTGAATCTTCTTTATCATGCTAAGAGGAGCAGGAAAAAGCAAAAAATTTCAGAATTGCACCTTGCAATGCGGAGAAATTACTGTTTGTGCATTTACAATATTCATTGATTTTTGCCATTGAAAAACGTCCAGAAATGATTGAAGCTACTGACTGAATGAAAGGAGCTGGCATCTCACTCTCTTTGAATCTTGTTTATCATGCTAAGAGGAGCAGGAAAAAGCAAAAAATTTCAGAATTGCACCTTGCAATGCGGAGAAATTACTGTTTGTGCATTTACAATATTCATTGATTTTTGCCATTGAAAAACATCATGTTATTCATATACCAGAAATGATTGAAGCTACGGACTGAATGAAAGTAGCTGGCATCTCACTCTCTTTGAATCTTCTTTATCATGCTAAGAGGAGCAGGAAAAAGCAAAAAATTTCAGAATTGCACCTTGCAATGCGGAGAAATTACTGTTTGTGCATTTACAATATTCAATGATTTTTGCCATTGAAAAACGTCCAGAAATGATTGAAGCTACTGACTGAATGAAAGGAGCTGGCATCTCACTCTCTTTGAATCTTCTTTATCATGCTAAGAGGAGCAGGAAAAAGCAAAAAATTTCAGAATTGCACCTTGCAATGCGGAGAAATTACTGTTTGTGCATTTACAATATTCATTGATTTTTGCCATTGAAAAACATCATGTTATTCATATACCAGAAATGTTTGAAGCTACTGACTGAATGAAAGGAGCTGGCATCTCACTCTCTTTGAGTCTTCTTTATCATGCTAAGAGGAGCAGGAAAAAGCAAAAAATTTCAGAATTGCACCTTGCAATGCGGAGAAATTACTGTTTGTGCATTTATAATATTCATTGATTTTTGCCATTGAAAAACATCATGTTATTCATATACCAGAAATGTTTGAAGCTACTGACTGAATGAAAGGAGCTGGCATCTCACTCTCTTTGAATCTTCTTTATCATGCTAAGAGGAGCAGAAAAAAGCAAAACATTTCAGAATTGCACCTTGCAATGCGGAGAAATTACTGTTTGTGCATTTACAATATTCATTGATTTTTGCCATTGAAAAACATCCAGAAATGATTGAAGCTACTGACTGAATGAAAGGAGCTGGCATCTCACTCTCTTTGAATCTTGTTTATCATGCTAAGAGGAGCAGGAAAAAGCAAAAAATTTCAGAATTGCACCTTGCAATGCGGAGAAATTACTGTTTGTGCATTTACAATATTCATTGATTTTTGCCATTGAAAAACGTCCAGAAATGATTGAAGCTACTGACTGAATGAAAGGAGCTGGCATCTCATTCTCTTTGAATCTTGTTTATCATGCTAAGAGGAGCAGGAAAAAGCAAAAAATTTCAGAATTGCACCTTGCAATGCGGAGAAATTACTGTTTGTGCATTTACAATATTCATTGATTTTTGCCATTGAAAAACGTCCAGAAATGATTGAAGCTACTGACTGAATGAAAGGAGCTGGCATCTCACTCTCTTTGAATCTTTATCATGCTAAGAGGAGCAGGAAAAAGCAAAAAAATTCAGAATTGCACCTTGCAATGCGGAGAAATTACTGTTTGTGCATTTACAATATTCATTGATTTTTGCCATTGAAAAACGTCCAGAAATGATTGAAGCTACTGACTGAATGAAAGGAGCTGGCATCTCACTCTCTTTGAATCTTCTTTATCATGCTAAGAGGAGCAGGAAAAAGCAAAAAATTTCAGAATTGCACCTTGCAATGCGGAGAAATTACTGTTTGTGCATTTACAATATTCATTGATTTTTGCCATTGAAAAACATCATGTTATTCATATACCAGAAATGTTTGAAGCTACTGACTGAATGAAAGGAGCTGGCATCTCACTCTCTTTGAATCTTCTTTATCATGCTAAGAGGAGCAGGAAAAAGCAAAAAATTTCAGAATTGCACCTTGCAATGCGGAGAAATTACTGTTTGTGCATTTACAATATTCATTGATTTTTGCCATTGAAAAACGTCCAGAAATGATTGAAGCTACTGACTGAATGAAAGGAGCTGGCATCTCATTCTCTTTGAATCTTGTTTATCATGCTAAGAGGAGCAGGAAAAAGCAAAAAATTTCAGAATTGCACCTTGCAATGCGGAGAAATTACTGTTTGTGCATTTACAATATTCATTGATTTTTGCCATTGAAAAACGTCCAGAAATGATTGAAGCTATTGACTGAATGAAAGGAGCTGGCATCTCACTCTCTTTGAATCTTCTTTATCATGCTTAGAGGAGCAGGAAAAAGCAAAAAATTTCAGAATTGCACCTTGCAATGCGGAGAAATTACTGTTTGTGCATTTACAATATTCATTGATTTTTGCCATTGAAAAACATCATGTTATTCATATACCAGAAATGTTTGAAGCTACTGACTGAATGAAAGGAGCTGGCATCTCACTCTCTTTGAATCTTCTTTATCATGCTAAGAGGAGCAGGAAAAAGCAAAAAATTTCAGAATTGCACCTTGCAATGCGGAGAAATTACTGTTTGTGCATTTACAATATTCATTGATTTTTGCCATTGAAAAACGTCCAGAAATGATTGAAGCTACTGACTGAATGAAAGGAGCTGGCATCTCACTCTCTTTGAATCTTCTTTATCATGCTAAGAGGAGCAGGAAAAAGCAAAAAATTTCAGAATTGCAGATTGCAATGCGGAGAAATTACTGTTTGTGCATTTACAATATTCAGTGATTTTTGCCATTGAAAAACATCATGTTATTCATATACCAGAAATGTTTGAAGCTACTGACTGAATGAAAGGAGCTGGCATCTCACTCTCTTTGAATATTCTTTATCATGCTAAGAGGAGCAGGAAAAAGCAAAAAATTTCAGAATTGCACCTTGCAATGCGGAGAAATTACTGTTTGTGCATTTACAATATTCATTGATTTTTGCCATTGAAAAACGACCAGAAATGATTGAAGCTACAGACTGAATGAAAGGAGCTGGCATCTCACTCTCTTTGAATCTTGTTTATCATGCTAAGAGGAGCAGGAAAAAGCAAAAAATTTCAGAATTGCACCTTGCAATGCGGAGAAATTACTGTTTGTGCATTTACAATATTCATTGATTTTTGCCATTGAAAAACGTCCAGAAATGATTGAAGCTACTGACTGAATGAAAGGAGCTGGCATCTCACTCTCTTTGAATATTCTTTATCATGCTTAGAGGAGCAGGAAAAAGCAAAAAATTTCAGAATTGCACCTTGCAATGCGGAGAAATTACTGTTTGTGCATTTACAATATTCATTGATTTTTGCCATTGAAAAACATCATGTTATTCATATACCAGAAATGATTGAAGCTACGGACTGAATGAAAGGAGCTGGCATCTCACTCTCTTTGAATCTTCTTTATCATGCTAAGAGGAGCAGGAAAAAGCAAAAAATTTCAGAATTGCACCTTGCAATGCGGAGAAATTACTGTTTGTGCATTTACAATATTCAATGATTTTTGCCATTGAAAAACGTCCAGAAATGATTGAAGCTACTGACTGAATGAAAGGAGCTGGCATCTCACTCTCTTTGAATCTTCTTTATCATGCTAAGAGGAGCAGGAAAAAGCAAAAAATTTCAGAATTGCACCTTGCAATGCGGAGAAATTACTGTTTGTGCATTTACAATATTCATTGATTTTTGCCATTGAAAAACATCATGTTATTCATATACCAGAAATGTTTGAAGCTACTGACTGAATGAAAGGAGCTGGCATCTCACTCTCTTTGAGTCTTCTTTATCATGCTAAGAGGAGCAGGAAAAAGCAAAAAATTTCAGAATTGCACCTTGCAATGCGGAGAAATTACTGTTTGTGCATTTACAATATTCATTGATTTTTGCCATTGAAAAACATCATGTTATTCATATACCAGAAATGTTTGAAGCTACTGACTGAATGAATGGAGCTGGCATCTCACTCTCTTTGAATCTTCTTTATCATGCTAAGAGGAGCAGGAAAAAGCAAAAAATTTCAGAATTGCACCTTGCAATGCGGAGAAATTACTGTTTGTGCATTTACAATATTCATTGATTTTTGCCATTGAAAAACGTCCAGAAATGATTGAAGCTACTGACTGAATGAAAGGAGCTGGCATCTCACTCTCTTTGAATCTTCTTTATCATGCTAAGAGGAGCAGGAAAAAGCAAAAAATTTCAGAATTGCACCTTGCAATGCGGAGAAATTACTGTTTGTGCATTTACAATATTCATTGATTTTTGCCATTGAAAAACATCATGTTATTCATATACCAGAAATGTTTGAAGCTACTGACTGAATGAAAGGAGCTGGCATCTCAATCTCTTTGAATCTTCTTTATCATGCTAAGAGGAGCAGGAAAAAGCAAAAAATTTCAGAATTGCACCTTGCAATGCGGAGAAATTACTGTTTGTGCATTTACAATATTCATTGATTTTTGCCATTGAAAAACGTCCAGAAATGATTGAAGCTACTGACTGAATGAAAGGAGCTGGCATCTCACTCTCTTTGAATCTTCTTTATCATGCTAAGAGGAGCAGGAAAAAGCAAAAAATTTCAAAATTGCACCTTGCAATGCGGAGAAATTACTGTTTGTGCATTTACAATATTCATTGATTTTTGCCATTGAAAAACATCATGTTATTCATATACCAGAAATGTTTGAAGCTACTGACTGAATGAAAGGAGCTGGCATCTCACTCTCTTTGAATCTTCTTTATCATGCTAAGAGGAGCAGGAAAAAGCAAAAAAATTCAGAATTGCACCTTGCAATGCGGAGAAATTACTGTTTGTGCATTTACAATATTCATTGATTTTTGCCATTGAAAAACGTCCAGAAATGATTGAAGCTACTGACTGAATGAAAGGAGCTGGCATCTCACTCTCTTTGAATCTTCTTTATCATGCTAAGAGGAGCAGGAAAAAGCAAAAAATTTCAGAATTGCACCTTGCAATGCGGAGAAATTACTGTTTGTGCATTTACAATATTCATTGATTTTTGCCATTGAAAAACGTCCAGAAATGATTGAAGCTACTGACTGAATGAAAGGAGCTGGCATCTCATTCTCTTTGAATCTTGTTTATCATGCTAAGAGGAGCAGGAAAAAGCAAAAAATTTCAGAATTGCACCTTGCAATGCGGAGAAATTACTGTTTGTGCATTTACAATATTCATTGATTTTTGCCATTGAAAAACGTCCAGAAATGATTGAAGCTACTGACTGAATGAAAGGAGCTGGCATCTCACTCTCTTTGAATCTTCTTTATCATGCTTAGAGGAGCAGGAAAAAGCAAAAAATTTCAGAATTGCACCTTGCAATGCGGAGAAATTACTGTTTGTGCATTTACAATATTCATTGATTTTTGCCATTGAAAAACATCATGTTATTCATATACCAGAAATGTTTGAAGCTACTGACTGAATGAAAGGAGCTGGCATCTCACTCTCTTTGAATCTTCTTTATCATGCTAAGAGGAGCAGGAAAAAGCAAAAAATTTCAGAATTGCACCTTGCAATGCGGAGAAATTACTGTTTGTGCATTTACAATATTCATTGATTTTTGCCATTGAAAAACGTCCAGAAATGATTGAAGCTACTGACTGAATGAAAGGAGCTGGCATCTCACTCTCTTGGAATCTTCTTTATCATGCTAAGAGGAGCAGGAAAAAGCAAAAAATTTCAGAATTGCAGATTGCAATGCGGAGAAATTACTGTTTGTGCATTTACAATATTCAGTGATTTTTGCCATTGAAAAACATCATGTTATTCATATACCAGAAATGTTTGAAGCTACTGACTGAATGAAAGGAGCTGGCATCTCACTCTCTTTGAATCTTCTTTATCATGCTAAGAGGAGCAGGAAAAAGCAAAAAATTTCAGAATTGCACCTTGCAATGCGGAGAAATTACTGTTTGTGCATTTACAATATTCATTGATTTTTGCCATTGAAAAACGTCCAGAAATGATTGAAGCTACTGACTGAATGAAAGGAGCTGGCATCTCACTCTCTTTGAATCTTGTTTATCATGCTAAGAGGAGCAGGAAAAAGCAAAAAATTTCAGAATTGCACCTTGCAATGCGGAGAAATTACTGTTTGTGCATTTACAATATTCATTGATTTTTGCCATTGAAAAACGTCCAGAAATGATTGAAGCTACTGACTGAATGAAAGGAGCTGGCATCTCACTCTCTTTGAATCTTCTTTATCATGCTTAGAGGAGCAGGAAAAAGCAAAAAATTTCAGAATTGCACCTTGCAATGCGGAGAAATTATTGTTTGTGCATTTACAATATTCATTGATTTTTGCCATTGAAAAACATCATGTTATTCATATACCAGAAATGATTGAAGCTACGGACTGAATGAAAGTAGCTGGCATCTCACTCTCTTTGAATCTTCTTTATCATGCTAAGAGGAGCAGGAAAAAGCAAAAAATTTCAGAATTGCACCTTGCAATGCGGAGAAATTACTGTTTGTGCATTTACAATATTCAATGATTTTTGCCATTGAAAAACGTCCAGAAATGATTGAAGCTACTGACTGAATGAAAGGAGCTGGCATCTCACTCTCTTTGAATCTTCTTTATCATGCTAAGAGGAGCAGGAAAAAGCAAAAAATTTCAGAATTGCACCTTGCAATGCGGAGAAATTACTGTTTGTGCATTTACAATATTCATTGATTTTTGCCATTGAAAAACATCATGTTATTCATATACCAGAAATGTTTGAAGCTACTGACTGAATGAAAGGAGCTGGCATCTCACTCTCTTTGAGTCTTCTTTATCATGCTAAGAGGAGCAGGAAAAAGCAAAAAATTTCAGAATTGCACCTTGCAATGCGGAGAAATTACTGTTTGTGCATTTATAATATTCATTGATTTTTGCCATTGAAAAACATCATGTTATTCATATACCAGAAATGTTTGAAGCTACTGACAATGAAAGGAGCTGGCATCTCACTCTCTTTGAATCTTCTTTATCATGCTAAGAGGAGCAGAAAAAAGCAAAACATTTCAGAATTGCACCTTGCAATGCGGAGAAATTACTGTTTGTGCATTTACAATATTCATTGATTTTTGCCATTGAAAAACATCCAGAAATGATTGAAGCTACTGACTGAATGAAAGGAGCTGGCATCTCACTCTCTTTGAATCTTGTTTATCATGCTAAGAGGAGCAGGAAAAAGCAAAAAATTTCAGAATTGCACCTTGCAATGCGGAGAAATTACTGTTTGTGCATTTACAATATTCATTGATTTTTGCCATTGAAAAACGTCCAGAAATGATTGAAGCTACTGACTGAATGAAAGGAGCTGGCATCTCACTCTCTTTGAATCTTCTTTATCATGCTAAGAGGAGCAGGAAAAAGCAAAAAAATTCAAAATTGCACCTTGCAATGCGGAGAAATTACTGTTTGTGCATTTACAATATTCATTGATTTTTGCCATTGAAAAACATCATGTTATTCATATACCAGAAATGTTTGAAGCTACTGACTGAATGAAAGGAGCTGGCATCTCACTCTCTATGAATCTTCTTTATCATGCTAAGAGGAGCAGGAAAAAGCAAAAAAATTCAGAATTGCACCTTGCAATGCGGAGAAATTACTGTTTGTGCATTTACAATATTCATTGATTTTTGCCATTGAAAAACGTCCAGAAATGATTGAAGCTACTGACTGAATGAAAGGAGCTGGCATCTCACTCTCTTTGAATCTTCTTTATCATGCTAAGAGGAGCAGGAAAAAGCAAAAAATTTCAGAATTGCACCTTGCAATGCGGAGAAATTACTGTTTGTGCATTTACAATATTCATTGATTTTTGCCATTGAAAAACATCATGTTATTCATATACCAGAAATGTTTGAAGCTACTGACTGAATGAAAGGAGCTGGCATCTCACTCTCTTTGAATCTTCTTTATCATGCTAAGAGGAGCAGGAAAAAGCAAAAAATTTCAGAATTGCACCTTGCAATGCGGAGAAATTACTGTTTGTGCATTTACAATATTCATTGATTTTTGCCATTGAAAAACGTCCAGAAATGATTGAAGCTACTGACTGAATGAAAGGAGCTGGCATCTCATTCTCTTTGAATCTTGTTTATCATGCTAAGAGGAGCAGGAAAAAGCAAAAAATTTCAGAATTGCACCTTGCAATGCGGAGAAATTACTGTTTGTGCATTTACAATATTCATTGATTTTTGCCATTGAAAAACGTCCAGAAATGATTGAAGCTACTGACTGAAAGGAGCTGGCATCTCACTCTCTTTGAATCTTCTTTATCATGCTTAGAGGAGCAGGAAAAAGCAAAAAATTTCAGAATTGCACCTTGCAATGCGGAGAAATTACTGTTTGTGCATTTACAATATTCATTGATTTTTGCCATTGAAAAACATCATGTTATTCATATACCAGAAATGTTTGAAGCTACTGACTGAATGAAAGGAGCTGGCATCTCACTCTCTTTGAATCTTCTTTATCATGCTAAGAGGAGCAGGAAAAAGCAAAAAATTTCAGAATTGCACCTTGCAATGCGGAGAAATTACTGTTTGTGCATTTACAATATTCATTGATTTTTGCCATTGAAAAACGTCCAGAAATGATTGAAGCTACTGACTGAATGAAAGGAGCTGGCATCTCACTCTCTTTGAATCTTCTTTATCATGCTAAGAGGAGCAGGAAAAAGCAAAAAATTTCAGAATTGCAGATTGCAATGCGGAGAAATTACTGTTTGTGCATTTACAATATTCAGTGATTTTTGCCATTGAAAAACATCATGTTATTCATATACCAGAAATGTTTGAAGCTACTGACTGAATGAAAGGAGCTGGCATCTCACTCTCTTTGAATCTTCTTTATCATGCTAAGAGGAGCAGGAAAAAGCAAAAAATTTCAGAATTGCACCTTGCAATGCGGAGAAATTACTGTTTGTGCATTTACAATATTCATTGATTTTTGCCATTGAAAAACGACCAGAAATGATTGAAGCTACTGACTGAATGAAAGGAGCTGGCATCTCACTCTCTTTGAATCTTGTTTATCATGCTAAGAGGAGCAGGAAAAAGCAAAAAATTTCAGAATTGCACCTTGCAATGCGGAGAAATTACTGTTTGTGCATTTACAATATTCATTGATTTTTGCCATTGAAAAACGTCCAGAAATGATTGAAGCTACTGACTGAATGAAAGGAGCTGGCATCTCACTCTCTTTGAATATTCTTTATCATGCTTAGAGGAGCAGGAAAAAGCAAAAAATTTCAGAATTGCACCTTGCAATGCGGAGAAATTACTGTTTGTGCATTTACAATATTCATTGATTTTTGCCATTGAAAAACATCATGTTATTCATATACCAGAAATGATTGAAGCTACGGACTGAATGAAAGGAGCTGGCATCTCACTCTCTTTGAATCTTCTTTATCATGCTAAGAGGAGCAGGAAAAAGCAAAAAATTTCAGAATTGCACCTTGCAATGCGGAGAAATTACTGTTTGTGCATTTACAATATTCAATGATTTTTGCCATTGAAAAACGTCCAGAAATGATTGAAGCTACTGACTGAATGAAAGGAGCTGGCATCTCACTCTCTTTGAATCTTCTTTATCATGCTAAGAGGAGCAGGAAAAAGCAAAAAATTTCAGAATTGCACCTTGCAATGCGGAGAAATTACTGTTTGTGCATTTACAATATTCATTGATTTTTGCCATTGAAAAACATCATGTTATTCATATACCAGAAATGTTTGAAGCTACTGACTGAATGAAAGGAGCTGGCATCTCACTCTCTTTGAGTCTTCTTTATCATGCTAAGAGGAGCAGGAAAAAGCAAAAAATTTCAGAATTGCACCTTGCAATGCGGAGAAATTACTGTTTGTGCATTTACAATATTCATTGATTTTTGCCATTGAAAAACATCATGTTATTCATATACCAGAAATGTTTGAAGCTACTGACTGAATGAAAGGAGCTGGCATCTCACTCTCTTTGAATCTTCTTTATCATGCTAAGAGGAGCAGGAAAAAGCAAAAAATTTCAGAATTGCACCTTGCAATGCGGAGAAATTACTGTTTGTGCATTTACAATATTCATTGATTTTTGCCATTGAAAAACGTCCAGAAATGATTGAAGCTACTGACTGAATGAAAGGAGCTGGCATCTCACTCTCTTTGAATCTTCTTTATCATGCTAAGAGGAGCAGGAAAAAGCAAAAAATTTCAGAATTGCACCTTGCAATGCGGAGAAATTACTGTTTGTGCATTTACAATATTCATTGATTTTTGCCATTGAAAAACATCATGTTATTCATATACCAGAAATGTTTGAAGCTACTGACTGAATGAAAGGAGCGGGCATCTCACTCTCTTTGAATCTTCTTTATCATGCTAAGAGGAGCAGGAAAAAGCAAAAAATTTCAGAATTGCACCTTGCAATGCGGAGAAATTACTGTTTGTGCATTTACAATATTCATTGATTTTTGCCATTGAAAAACGTCCAGAAATGATTGAAGCTACTGACTGAATGAAAGGAGCTGGCATCTCACTCTCTTTGAATCTTCTTTATCATGCTAAGAGGAGCAGGAAAAAGCAAAAAATTTCAGAATTGCACCTTGCAATGCGGAGAAATTACTGTTTGTGCATTTACAATATTCATTGATTTTTGCCATTGAAAAACATCATGTTATTCATATACCAGAAATGTTTGAAGCTACTGACTGAATGAAAGGAGCTGGCATCTCACTCTCTTTGAATCTTCTTTATCATGCTAAGAGGAGCAGGAAAAAGCAAAAAATTTCAGAATTGCACCTTGCAATGCGGAGAAATTACTGTTTGTGCATTTACAATATTCATTGATTTTTGCCATTGAAAAACGTCCAGAAATGATTGAAGCTACTGACTGAATGAAAGGAGCTGGCATCTCACTCTCTTTGAATCTTCTTTATCATGCTAAGAGGAGCAGGAAAAAGCAAAAAATTTCAGAATTGCAGATTGCAATGCGGAGAAATTACTGTTTGTGCATTTACAATATTCAGTGATTTTTGCCATTGAAAAACATCATGTTATTCATATACCAGAAATGTTTGAAGCTACTGACTGAATGAAAGGAGCTGGCATCTCACTCTCTTTGAATCTTCTTTATCATGCTAAGAGGAGCAGGAAAAAGCAAAAAATTTCAGAATTGCACCTTGCAATGCGGAGAAATTACTGTTTGTGCATTTACAATATTCATTGATTTTTGCCATTGAAAAACGACCAGAAATGATTGAAGCTACTGACTGAATGAAAGGAGCTGGCATCTCACTCTCTTTGAATCTTGTTTATCATGCTAAGAGGAGCAGGAAAAAGCAAAAAATTTCAGAATTGCACCTTGCAATGCGGAGAAATTACTGTTTGTGCATTTACAATATTCATTGATTTTTGCCATTGAAAAACGTCCAGAAATGATTGAAGCTACTGACTGAATGAAAGGAGCTGGCATCTCACTCTCTTTGAATATTCTTTATCATGCTTAGAGGAGCAGGAAAAAGCAAAAAATTTCAGAATTGCACCTTGCAATGCGGAGAAATTACTGTTTGTGCATTTACAATATTCATTGATTTTTGCCATTGAAAAACATCATGTTATTCATATACCAGAAATGATTGAAGCTACGGACTGAATGAAAGGAGCTGGCATCTCACTCTCTTTGAATCTTCTTTATCATGCTAAGAGGAGCAGGAAAAAGCAAAAAATTTCAGAATTGCACCTTGCAATGCGGAGAAATTACTGTTTGTGCATTTACAATATTCAATGATTTTTGCCATTGAAAAACGTCCAGAAATGATTGAAGCTACTGACTGAATGAAAGGAGCTGGCATCTCACTCTCTTTGAATCTTCTTTATCATGCTAAGAGGAGCAGGAAAAAGCAAAAAATTTCAGAATTGCACCTTGCAATGCGGAGAAATTACTGTTTGTGCATTTACAATATTCATTGATTTTTGCCATTGAAAAACATCATGTTATTCATATACCAGAAATGTTTGAAGCTACTGACTGAATGAAAGGAGCTGGCATCTCACTCTCTTTGAGTCTTCTTTATCATGCTAAGAGGAGCAGGAAAAAGCAAAAAATTTCAGAATTGCACCTTGCAATGCGGAGAAATTACTGTTTGTGCATTTACAATATTCATTGATTTTTGCCATTGAAAAACATCATGTTATTCATATACCAGAAATGTTTGAAGCTACTGACTGAATGAAAGGAGCTGGCATCTCACTCTCTTTGAATCTTCTTTATCATGCTAAGAGGAGCAGGAAAAAGCAAAAAATTTCAGAATTGCACCTTGCAATGCGGAGAAATTACTGTTTGTGCATTTACAATATTCATTGATTTTTGCCATTGAAAAACGTCCAGAAATGATTGAAGCTACTGACTGAATGAAAGGAGCTGGCATCTCACTCTCTTTGAATCTTCTTTATCATGCTAAGAGGAGCAGGAAAAAGCAAAAAATTTCAGAATTGCACCTTGCAATGCGGAGAAATTACTGTTTGTGCATTTACAATATTCATTGATTTTTGCCATTGAAAAACATCATGTTATTCATATACCAGAAATGTTTGAAGCTACTGACTGAATGAAAGGAGCGGGCATCTCACTCTCTTTGAATCTTCTTTATCATGCTAAGAGGAGCAGGAAAAAGCAAAAAATTTCAGAATTGCACCTTGCAATGCGGAGAAATTACTGTTTGTGCATTTACAATATTCATTGATTTTTGCCATTGAAAAACGTCCAGAAATGATTGAAGCTACTGACTGAATGAAAGGAGCTGGCATCTCACTCTCTTTGAATCTTCTTTATCATGCTAAGAGGAGCAGGAAAAAGCAAAAAATTTCAGAATTGCACCTTGCAATGCGGAGAAATTACTGTTTGTGCATTTACAATATTCATTGATTTTTGCCATTGAAAAACATCATGTTATTCATATACCAGAAATGTTTGAAGCTACTGACTGAATGAAAGGAGCTGGCATCTCACTCTCTTTGAATCTTCTTTATCATGCTAAGAGGAGCAGGAAAAAGCAAAAAATTTCAGAATTGCACCTTGCAATGCGGAGAAATTACTGTTTGTGCATTTACAATATTCATTGATTTTTGCCATTGAAAAACGTCCAGAAATGATTGAAGCTACTGACTGAATGAAAGGAGCTGGCATCTCATTCTCTTTGAATCTTGTTTATCATGCTAAGAGGAGCAGGAAAAAGCAAAAAATTTCAGAATTGCACCTTGCAATGCGGAGAAATTACTGTTTGTGCATTTACAATATTCATTGATTTTTGCCATTGAAAAACGTCCAGAAATGATTGAAGCTACTGACTGAATGAAAGGAGCTGGCATCTCACTCTCTTTGAATCTTCTTTATCATGCTTAGAGGAGCAGGAAAAAGCAAAAAATTTCAGAATTGCACCTTGCAATGCGGAGAAATTACTGTTTGTGCATTTACAATATTCATTGATTTTTGCCATTGAAAAACATCATGTTATTCATATACCAGAAATGTTTGAAGCTACTGACTGAATGAAAGGAGCTGGCATCTCACTCTCTTTGAATCTTCTTTATCATGCTAAGAGGAGCAGGAAAAAGCAAAAAATTTCAGAATTGCACCTTGCAATGCGGAGAAATTACTGTTTGTGCATTTACAATATTCATTGATTTTTGCCATTGAAAAACGTCCAGAAATGATTGAAGCTACTGACTGAATGAAAGGAGCTGGCATCTCACTCTCTTGGAATCTTCTTTATCATGCTAAGAGGAGCAGGAAAAAGCAAAAAATTTCAGAATTGCAGATTGCAATGCGGAGAAATTACTGTTTGTGCATTTACAATATTCAGTGATTTTTGCCATTGAAAAACATCATGTTATTCATATACCAGAAATGTTTGAAGCTACTGACTGAATGAAAGGAGCTGGCATCTCACTCTCTTTGAATCTTCTTTATCATGCTAAGAGGAGCAGGAAAAAGCAAAAAATTTCAGAATTGCACCTTGCAATGCGGAGAAATTACTGTTTGTGCATTTACAATATTCATTGATTTTTGCCATTGAAAAACGTCCAGAAATGATTGAAGCTACTGACTGAATGAAAGGAGCTGGCATCTCACTCTCTTTGAATCTTGTTTATCATGCTAAGAGGAGCAGGAAAAAGCAAAAAATTTCAGAATTGCACCTTGCAATGCGGAGAAATTACTGTTTGTGCATTTACAATATTCATTGATTTTTGCCATTGAAAAACGTCCAGAAATGATTGAAGCTACTGACTGAATGAAAGGAGCTGGCATCTCACTCTCTTTGAATCTTCTTTATCATGCTTAGAGGAGCAGGAAAAAGCAAAAAATTTCAGAATTGCACCTTGCAATGCGGAGAAATTATTGTTTGTGCATTTACAATATTCATTGATTTTTGCCATTGAAAAACATCATGTTATTCATATACCAGAAATGATTGAAGCTACGGACTGAATGAAAGTAGCTGGCATCTCACTCTCTTTGAATCTTCTTTATCATGCTAAGAGGAGCAGGAAAAAGCAAAAAATTTCAGAATTGCACCTTGCAATGCGGAGAAATTACTGTTTGTGCATTTACAATATTCAATGATTTTTGCCATTGAAAAACGTCCAGAAATGATTGAAGCTACTGACTGAATGAAAGGAGCTGGCATCTCACTCTCTTTGAATCTTCTTTATCATGCTAAGAGGAGCAGGAAAAAGCAAAAAATTTCAGAATTGCACCTTGCAATGCGGAGAAATTACTGTTTGTGCATTTACAATATTCATTGATTTTTGCCATTGAAAAACATCATGTTATTCATATACCAGAAATGTTTGAAGCTACTGACTGAATGAAAGGAGCTGGCATCTCACTCTCTTTGAGTCTTCTTTATCATGCTAAGAGGAGCAGGAAAAAGCAAAAAATTTCAGAATTGCACCTTGCAATGCGGAGAAATTACTGTTTGTGCATTTATAATATTCATTGATTTTTGCCATTGAAAAACATCATGTTATTCATATACCAGAAATGTTTGAAGCTACTGACTGAATGAAAGGAGCTGGCATCTCACTCTGTTTGAATCTTCTTTATCATGCTAAGAGGAGCAGGAAAAAGCAAAAAAATTCAGAATTGCACCTTGCAATGCGGAGAAATTACTGTTTGTGCATTTACAATATTCATTGATTTTTGCCATTGAAAAACGTCCAGAAATGATTGAAGCTACTGACTGAATGAAAGGAGCTGGCATCTCACTCTCTTTGAATCTTCTTTATCATGCTAAGAGGAGCAGGAAAAAGCAAAAAATTTCAGAATTGCACCTTGCAATGCGGAGAAATTACTGTTTGTGCATTTACAATATTCAATGATTTTTGCCATTGAAAAACGTCCAGAAATGATTGAAGCTACTGACTGAATGAAAGGAGCTGGCATCTCACTCTCTTTGAATCTTCTTTATCATGCTAAGAGGAGCAGGAAAAAGCAAAAAATTTCAGAATTGCACCTTGCAATGCGGAGAAATTACTGTTTGTGCATTTACAATATTCATTGATTTTTGCCATTGAAAAACATCATGTTATTCATATACCAGAAATGTTTGAAGCTACTGACTGAATGAAAGGAGCTGGCATCTCACTCTCTTTGAGTCTTCTTTATCATGCTAAGAGGAGCAGGAAAAAGCAAAAAATTTCAGAATTGCACCTTGCAATGCGGAGAAATTACTGTTTGTGCATTTATAATATTCATTGATTTTTGCCATTGAAAAACATCATGTTATTCATATACCAGAAATGTTTGAAGCTACTGACTGAATGAAAGGAGCTGGCATCTCACTCTGTTTGAATCTTCTTTATCATGCTAAGAGGAGCAGGAAAAAGCAAAAAAATTCAGAATTGCACCTTGCAATGCGGAGAAATTACTGTTTGTGCATTTACAATATTCATTGATTTTTGCCATTGAAAAACGTCCAGAAATGATTGAAGCTACTGACTGAATGAAAGGAGCTGGCATCTCACTCTCTTTGAATCTTCTTTATCATGCTAAGAGGAGCAGGAAAAAGCAAAAAATTTCAAAATTGCACCTTGCAATGCGGAGAAATTACTGTTTGTGCATTTACAATATTCATTGATTTTTGCCATTGAAAAACATCATGTTATTCATATACCAGAAATGTTTGAAGCTACTGACTGAATGAAAGGAGCTGGCATCTCACTCTCTTTGAATCTTCTTTATCATGCTAAGAGGAGCAGGAAAAAGCAAAAAAATTCAGAATTGCACCTTGCAATGCGGAGAAATTACTGTTTGTGCATTTACAATATTCATTGATTTTTGCCATTGAAAAACGTCCAGAAATGATTGAAGCTACTGACTGAATGAAAGGAGCTGGCATCTCACTCTCTTTGAATCTTCTTTATCATGCTAAGAGGAGCAGGAAAAAGCAAAAAATTTCAGAATTGCACCTTGCAATGCGAAGAAATTACTGTTTGTGCATTTACAATATTCATTGATTTTTGCCATTGAAAAACATCATGTTATTCATATACCAGAAATGTTTGAAGCTACTGACTGAATGAAAGGAGCTGGCATCTCACTCTCTTTGAATCTTCTTTATCATGCTAAGAGGAGCAGGAAAAAGCAAAAAATTTCAGAATTGCACCTTGCAATGCGGAGAAATTACTGTTTGTGCATTTACAATATTCATTGATTTTTGCCATTGAAAAACGTCCAGAAATGATTGAAGCTACTGACTGAATGAAAGGAGCTGGCATCTCATTCTCTTTGAATCTTGTTTATCATGCTAAGAGGAGCAGGAAAAAGCAAAAAATTTCAGAATTGCACCTTGCAATGCGGAGAAATTACTGTTTGTGCATTTACAATATTCATTGATTTTTGCCATTGAAAAACGTCCAGAAATGATTGAAGCTACTGACTGAATGAAAGGAGCTGGCATCTCACTCTCTTTGAATCTTCTTTATCATGCTTAGAGGAGCAGGAAAAAGCAAAAAATTTCAGAATTGCACCTTGCAATGCGGAGAAATTACTGTTTGTGCATTTACAATATTCATTGATTTTTGCCATTGAAAAACATCATGTTATTCATATACCAGAAATGTTTGAAGCTACTGACTGAATGAAAGGAGCTGGCATCTCACTCTCTTTGAATCTTCTTTATCATGCTAAGAGGAGCAGAAAAAAGCAAAAAATTTCAGAATTGCACCTTGCAATGCGGAGAAATTACTGTTTGTGCATTTACAATATTCATTGATTTTTGCCATTGAAAAACATCCAGAAATGATTGAAGCTACTGACTGAATGAAAGGATCTGGCATCTCACTCTCTTTGAATCTTGTTTATCATGCTAAGATGAGCAGGAAAAAGCAAAAAAATTCAGAATTGCACCTTGCAATGCGGAGAAATTACTGTTTGTGCATTTACAATATTCATTGATTTTTGCCATTGAAAAACGTCCAGAAATGATTGAAGCTACTGACTGAATGAAAGGAGCTGGCATCTCACTCTCTTTGAATCTTCTTTATCATGCTAAGAGGAGCAGGAAAAAGCAAAAAATTTCAAAATTGCACCTTGCAATGCGGAGAAATTACTGTTTGTGCATTTACAATATTCATTGATTTTTGCCATTGAAAAACATCATGTTATTCATATACCAGAAATGTTTGAAGCTACTGACTGAATGAAAGGAGCTGGCATCTCACTCTCTTTGAATCTTCTTTATCATGCTAAGAGGAGCAGGAAAAAGCAAAAAATTTCAGAATTGCACCTTGCAATGCGGAGAAATTACTGTTTGTGCATTTACAATATTCATTGATTTTTGCAGTTGAAAATGTCCAGAAATGATTGAAGCTACTGACTGAATGAAAGGAGCTGGCATCTCACTCTCTTTGAATCTTCTTTATCATGCTAAGAGGAGCAGGAAAAAGCAAAAAATTTCAGAATTGCACCTTGCAATGCGGAGAAATTACTGTTTGTGCATTTACAATATTCATTGATTTTTGCCATTGAAAAACGTCCAGAAATGATTGAAGCTACTGACTGAATGAAAGGAGCTGGCATCTCACTCTCTTTGAATCTTCTTTATCATGCTAAGAGGAGCAGGAAAAAGCAAAAAATTTCAGAATTGCACCTTGCAATGCGGAGAAATTACTGTTTGTGCATTTACAATATTCATTGATTTTTGCCATTGAAAAACGTCCAGAAATGATTGAAGCTACTGACTGAATGAAAGGAGCTGGCATCTCACTCTCTTTGAATCTTGTTTATCTTGCTAAGAGGAGCAGGAAAAAGCAAAAAATTTCAGAATTGCACCTTGCAATGCGGAGAAATTACTGTTTGTGCATTTACAATATTCATTGATTTTTGCCATTGAAAAACGTCCAGAAATGATTGAAGCTACTGACTGAATGAAAGGAGCTGGCATCTCACTCTCTTTGAATCTTCTTTATCATGCTAAGAGGAGCAGGAAAAAGCAAAAAATTTCAGAATTGCACCTTGCAATGCAGAGAAATTACTGTTTGTGCATTTACAATATTCATTGATTTTTGCCATTGAAAAACATCATGTTATTCATATACCAGAAATGTTTGAAGCTACTGACTGAATGAAAGGAGCTGGCATCTCACTCTCTTTGAATTTTCTTCATCATGCTAAGAGGAGCAGAAAAAAGCAAAAAATTTCAGAATTGCACCTTGCAATGCGGAGAAATTACTGTTTGTGCATTTACAATATTCATTGATTTTTGCCATTGAAAAACATCATGTTATTCATATACCAGAAATGTTTGAAGCTACTGACTGAATGAAAGGAGCTGGCATCTCACTCTCTTTGAATCTTCTTTATCATGCTAAGAGGAGCAGGAAAAAGCAAAAAATTTCAGAATTGCACCTTGCAATGCGGAGAAATTACTGTTTGTGCATTTACACTATTCATTGATTTTTGCCATTGAAAAACGTCCAGAAATGATTGAAGCTACTGACTGAATGAAAGGAGCTGGCATCTCACTATCTTTGAATCTTCTTTATCATGCTTAGAGGAGCAGGAAAAAGCAAAAAATTTCAGAATTGCACCTTGCAATGCGGAGAAATTACTGTTTGTGCATTTACAATATTCATTGATTTTTGCCATTGAAAAACGTCCAGAAATGATTGAAGCTACTGACTGAATGAAAGGAGCTGGCATCTCACTCTCTTTGAATCTTCTTTATCATGCTAAGAGGAGCAGGAAAAAGCAAAAAATTTCAGAATTGCACCTTGCAATGCGGAGAAATTACTGTTTGTGCATTTACAATATTCATTGATTTTTGCCATTGAAAAACGTCCAGAAATGATTGAAGCTACTGACTGAATGAAAGGAGCTGGCATCTCACTCTCTTTGAATCTTCTTTATCATGCTAAGAGGAGCAGGAAAAAGCAAAAAATTTCAGAATTGCACCTTGCAATGCGGAGAAATTACTGTTTGTGCATTTACAATATTCATTGATTTTTGCCATTGAAAAACATCATGTTATTCATATACCAGAAATGTTTGAAGCTACTGACTGAATGAAAGGAGCTGGCATCTCACTCTCTTTGAATCTTCTTTATCATGCTAAGAGGAGCAGGAAAAAGCAAAAAATTTCAGAATTGCACCTTGCAATGCGGAGAAATTACTGTTTGTGCATTTACAATATTCATTGATTTTTGCCATTGAAAAACGTCCAGAAATGATTGAAGCTACTGACTGAATGAAAGGAGCTGGCATCTCACTCTCTTTGAATCTTCTTTATCATGCTAAGAGGAGCAGGAAAAAGCAAAAAATTTCAGAATTGCACCTTGCAATGCGGAGAAATTACTGTTTGTGCATTTACAATATTCATTGATTTTGCCATTGAAAAACGTCCAGAAATGATTGAAGCTACTGACTGAATGAAAGGAGCTGGCATCTCACTCTCTTTGAATCTTCTTTATCATGCTAAGAGGAGCAGGAAAAAGCAAAAAATTTCAGAATTGCACCTTGCAATGCGGAGAAATTACTGTTTGTGCATTTACAATATTCATTGATTTTTGCCATTGAAAAACGTCCAGAAATGATTGAAGCTACTGACTGAATGAAAGGAGCTGGCATCTCACTCTCTTTGAATCTTGTTTATCTTGCTAAGAGGAGCAGGAAAAAGCAAAAAATTTCAGAATTGCACCTTGCAATGCGGAGAAATTACTGTTTGTGCATTTACAATATTCATTGATTTTTGCCATTGAAAAACGTCCAGAAATGTTTGAAGCTACTGACTGAATGAAAGGAGCTGGCATCTCACTCTCTTTGAATCTTCTTTATCATGCTAAGAGGAGCAGAAAAAAGCAAAAAATTTCAGAATTGCACCTTGCAATGCGGAGAAATTACTGTTTGTGCATTTACAATATTCATTGATTTTTGCCATTGAAAAACGTCCAGAAATGATTGAAGCTACTGACTGAATGAAAGGAGCTGGCATCTCACTCTCTTTGAATCTTGTTTATCATGCTAAGAGGAGCAGGAAAAAGCAAAAAATTTCAGAATTGCACCTTGCAATGCGGAGAAATTACTGTTTGTGCATTTACAATATTCATTGATTTTTGCCATTGAAAAACATCATGTTATTCATATACCAGAAATGATTGAAGCTACTGACTGAATGAAAGGATCTGGCATCTCACTCTCTTTGAATCTTCTTTATCATGCTAAGAGGAGCAGGAAAAAGCAAAAAATTTCAGAATTGCACCTTGCAATGCGGAGAAATTACTGTTTGTGCATTTACAATATTCAATGATTTTTGCCATTGAAAAACGTCCAGAAATGATTGAAGCTACTGACTGAATGAAAGGAGCTGGCATCTCACTCTCTTTGAATCTTCTTTATCATGCTAAGAGGAGCAGAAAAAAGCAAAAAATTTCAGAATTGCACCTTGCAATGCGGAGAAATTACTGTTTGTGCATTTACAATATTCATTGATTTTTGCCATTGAAAAACGTCCAGAAATGATTGCAGCTACTGACTGAATGAAAGGAGCTGGCATCTCACTCTCTTTGAATCTTGTTTATCATGCTAAGAGGAGCAGGAAAAAGCAAAAAATTTCAGAATTGCACCTTGCAATGCGGAGAAATTACTGTTTGTGCATTTACAATATTCATTGATTTTTGCCATTGAAAAACGTCCAGAAATGATTGAAGCTACTGACTGAATGAAAGGAGCTGGCATCTCACTCTCTTTGAATCTTCTTTATCATGCTAAGAGGAGCAGGAAAAAGCAAAAAATTTCAGAATTGCACCTTTCAATGCGGAGAAATTACTGTTTGTGCATTTACAATATTCATTGTTTTTTGCCATTGAAAAATATCATGTTATTCATATACCAGAAATGTTTGAAGCTACTGACTGAATGAAAGGAGCTGGCATCTCACTCTCTTTGAATCTTCTTTATCATGCTAAGAGGAGCAGGAAAAAGCAAAAAATTTCAGAATTGCACCTTGCAATGCGGAGAAATTACTGTTTGTGCATTTACAATATTCATTGATTTTTGCCATTGAAAAACGTCCAGAAATGATTGAAGCTACTGACTGAATGAAAGGAGCTGGCATCTCACTCTCTTTGAATCTTGTTTATCATGCTAAGAGGAGCAGGAAAAAGCAAAAAATTTCAGAATTGCACCTTGCAATGCGGAGAAATTACTGTTTGTGCATTTACAATATTCATTGATTTTTGCCATTGAAAAACGTCCAGAAATGATTGAAGCTACTTACTGAATGAAAGGAGCTGGCATCTCACTCTCTTTGAATCTTCTTTATCATGCTAAGAGGAGCAGGAAAAAGCAAAAAATTTCAGAATTGCACCTTGCAATGCGGAGAAATTACTGTTTGTGCATTTACAATATTCATTGATTTTTGCCATTGAAAAACATCATGTTATTCATATACCAGAAATGTTTGAAGCTACTGACTGAATGAAAGGAGCTGGCATCTCACTCTCTTTGAATCTTCTTTATCATGCTAAGAGGAGCAGGAAAAAGCAAAAAATTTCAGAATTGCACCTTGCAATGCGGAGAAATTACTGTTTGTGCATTTACAATATTCATTGATTTTTGCCATTGAAAAACGTCCAGAAATGATTGAAGCTACTGACTGAATGAAAGGAGCTGGCATCTCACTCTCTTTGAATCTTCTTTATCATGCTAAGAGGAGCAGGAAAAAGCAAAAAATTTCAGAATTGCAGATTGCAATGCGGAGAAATTACTGTTTGTGCATTTACAATATTCAGTGATTTTTGCCATTGAAAAACATCATGTTATTCATATACCAGAAATGTTTGAAGCTACTCACTGAATGAAAGGAGCTGGCATCTCACTCTCTTTGAATCTTCTTTATCATGCTAAGAGGAGCAGGAAAAAGCAAAAAATTTCAGAATTGCACCTTGCAATGCGGAGAAATTACTGTTTGTGCATTTACAATATTCATTGATTTTTGCCATTGAAAAACGTCCAGAAATGATTGAAGCTACTGACTGAATGAAAGGAGCTGGCATCTCACTCTCTTTGAATCTTGTTTATCATGCTAAGAGGTGCAGGAAAAAGCAAAAAATTTCAGAATTGCACCTTGCAATGCGGAGAAATTACTGTTTGTGCATTTACAATATTCATTGATTTTTGCCATTGAAAAACGTCCAGAAATGATTGAAGCTACTGACTGAATGAAAGGAGCTGGCATCTCACTCTCTTTGAATCTTCTTTATCATGCTTAGAGGAGCAGGAAAAAGCAAAAAATTTCAGAATTGCACCTTGCAATGCGGAGAAATTACTGTTTGTGCATTTACAATATTCATTGATTTTTGCCATTGAAAAACATCATGTTATTCATATACCAGAAATGATTGAAGCTACGGACTGAATGAAAGGAGCTGGCATCTCACTCTCTTTGAATCTTCTTTATCATGCTAAGAGGAGCAGGAAAAAGCAAAAAATTTCAGAATTGCACCTTGCAATGCGGAGAAATTACTGTTTGTGCATTTACAATATTCAATGATTTTTGCCATTGAAAAACGTCCAGAAATGATTGAAGCTACTGACTGAATGAAAGGAGCTGGCATCTCACTCTCTTTGAATCTTCTTTATCATGCTAAGAGGAGCAGGAAAAAGCAAAAAATTTCAGAATTGCACCTTGCAATGCGGAGAAATTACTGTTTGTGCATTTACAATATTCATTGATTTTTGCCATTGAAAAACGTCCAGAAATGATTGAAGCTACTGACTGAATGAAAGGAGCTGGCATCTCACTCTCTTTGAATCTTGTTTATCATGCTAAGAGGAGCAGGAAAAAGCAAAAAATTTCAGAATTGCACCTTGCAATGCGGAGAAATTACTGTTTGTGCATTTACAATATTCATTGATTTTTGCCATTGAAAAACGTCCAGAAATGATTGAAGCTACTTACTGAATGAAAGGAGCTGGCATCTCACTCTCTTTGAATCTTCTTTATCATGCTAAGAGGAGCAGGAAAAAGCAAAAAATTTCAGAATTGCACCTTGCAATGCGGAGAAATTACTGTTTGTGCATTTACAATATTCATTGATTTTTGCCATTGAAAAACATCATGTTATTCATATACCAGAAATGTTTGAAGCTACTGACTGAATGAAAGGAGCTGGCATCTCACTCTCTTTGAATCTTCTTTATCATGCTAAGAGGAGCAGGAAAAAGCAAAAAATTTCAGAATTGCACCTTGCAATGCGGAGAAATTACTGTTTGTGCATTTACAATATTCAATGATTTTTGCCATTGAAAAACGTCCAGAAATGATTGAAGCTACTGACTGAATGAAAGGAGCTGGCATCTCACTCTCTTTGAATCTTCTTTATCATGCTAAGAGGAGCAGGAAAAAGCAAAAAATTTCAGAATTGCACCTTGCAATGCGGAGAAATTACTGTTTGTGCATTTACAATATTCATTGATTTTTGCCATTGAAAAACATCATGTTATTCATATACCAGAAATGTTTGAAGCTACTGACTGAATGAAAGGAGCTGGCATCTCACTCTCTTTGAGTCTTCTTTATCATGCTAAGAGGAGCAGGAAAAAGCAAAAAATTTCAGAATTGCACCTTGCAATGCGGAGAAATTACTGTTTGTGCATTTACAATATTCATTGATTTTTGCCATTGAAAAACATCATGTTATTCATATACCAGAAATGTTTGAAGCTACTGACTGAATGAAAGGAGCTGGCATCTCACTCTCTTTGAATCTTCTTTATCATGCTAAGAGGAGCAGAAAAAAGCAAAAAATTTCAGAATTGCACCTTGCAATGCGGAGAAATTACTGTTTGTGCATTTACAATATTCATTGATTTTTGCCATTGAAAAACATCCAGAAATGATTGAAGCTACTGTCTGAATGAAAGGAGCTGGCATCTCACTCTCTTTGAATCTTGTTTATCATGCTAAGAGGAGCAGGAAAAAGCAAAAAATTTCAGAATTGCACCTTGCAATGCGGAGAAATTACTGTTTGTGCATTTACAATATTCATTGATTTTTGCCATTGAAAAACGTCCAGAAATGATTGAAGCTACTGACTGAATGAAAGGAGCTGGCATCTCACTCTCTTTGAATCTTCTTTATCATGCTAAGAGGAGCAGGAAAAAGCAAAAAATTTCAAAATTGCACCTTGCAATGCGGAGAAATTACTGTTTGTGCATTTACAATATTCATTGATTTTTGCCATTGAAAAACATCATGTTATTCATATACCAGAAATGTTTGAAGCTACTGACTGAATGAAAGGAGCTGGCATCTCACTCTCTTTGAATCTTCTTTATCATGCTAAGAGGAGCAGGAAAAAGCAAAAAATTTCAGAATTGCACCTTGCAATGCGGAGAAATTACTGTTTGTGCATTTACAATATTCATTGATTTTTGCCATTGAAAAACCATGTTATTCATATACCAGAAATGTTTGAAGCTACTGACTGAATGAAAGGAGCTGGCATCTCACTCTCTTTGAATCTTCTTTATCATGCTAAGAGGAGCAGGAAAAAGCAAAAAATTTCAGAATTGCACCTTGCAATGCGGAGAAATTACTGTTTGTGCATTTACAATATTCATTGATTTTTGCCATTGAAAAACGTCCAGAAATGATTGAAGCTACTGACTGAATGAAAGGAGCTGGCATCTCATTCTCTTTGAATCTTGTTTATCATGCTAAGAGGAGCAGGAAAAAGCAAAAAATTTCAGAATTGCACCTTGCAATGCGGAGAAATTACTGTTTGTGCATTTACAATATTCATTGATTTTTGCCATTGAAAAACGTCCAGAAATGATTGAAGCTACTGACTGAATGAAAGGAGCTGGCATCTCACTCTCTTTGAATCTTCTTTATCATGCTTAGAGGAGCAGGAAAAAGCAAAAAATTTCAGAATTGCACCTTGCAATGCGGAGAAATTACTGTTTGTGCATTTACAATATTCATTGATTTTTGCCATTGAAAAACATCATGTTATTCATATACCAGAAATGTTTGAAGCTACTGACTGAATGAAAGGAGCTGGCATCTCACTCTCTTTGAATCTTCTTTATCATGCTAAGAGGAGCAGAAAAAAGCAAAAAATTTCAGAATTGCACCTTGCAATGCGGAGAAATTACTGTTTGTGCATTTACAATATTCATTGATTTTTGCCATTGAAAAACATCTAGAAATGATTGAAGCTACTGACTGAATGAAAGGAGCTGGCATCTCACTCTCTTTGAATCTTGTTTATCATGCTAAGAGGAGCAGGAAAAAGCAAAAAATTTCAGAATTGCACCTTGCAATGCGGAGAAATTACTGTTTGTGCATTTACAATATTCATTGATTTTTGCCATTGAAAAACGTCCAGAAATGATTGAAGCTACTGACTGAATGAAAGGAGCTGGCATCTCACTCTCTTTGAATCTTCTTTATCATGCTAAGAGGAGCAGGAAAAAGCAAAAAATTTCAAAATTGCACCTTGCAATGCGGAGAAATTACTGTTTGTGCATTTACAATATTCATTGATTTTTGCCATTGAAAAACATCGTTATTCATATACCAGAAATGTTTGAAGCTACTGACTGAATGAAAGGAGCTGGCATCTCACTCTCTTTGAATCTTCTTTATCATGCTAAGAGGAGCAGGAAAAAGCAAAAAAATTCAGAATTGCACCTTGCAATGCGGAGAAATTACTGTTTGTGCATTTACAATATTCATTGATTTTTGCCATTGAAAAACGTCCAGAAATGATTGAAGCTACTGACTGAATGAAAGGAGCTGGCATCTCACTCTCTTTGAATCTTCTTTATCATGCTAAGAGGAGCAGGAAAAAGCAAAAAATTTCAGAATTGCACCTTGCAATGCGGAGAAATTACTGTTTGTGCATTTACAATATTCATTGATTTTTGCCATTGAAAAACATCATGTTATTCATATACCAGAAATGTTTGAAGCTACTGACTGAATGAAAGGAGCTGGCATCTCACTCTCTTTGAATCTTCTTTATCATGCTAAGAGGAGCAGGAAAAAGCAAAAAATTTCAGAATTGCACCTTGCAATGCGGAGAAATTACTGTTTGTGCATTTACAATATTCATTGATTTTTGCCATTGAAAAACGTCCAGAAATGATTGAAGCTACTGACTGAATGAAAGGAGCTGGCATCTCATTCTCTTTGAATCTTGTTTATCATGCTAAGAGGAGCAGGAAAAAGCAAAAAATTTCAGAATTGCACCTTGCAATGCGGAGAAATTACTGTTTGTGCATTTACAATATTCATTGATTTTTGCCATTGAAAAACGTCCAGAAATGATTGAAGCTACTGACTGAATGAAAGGAGCTGGCATCTCACTCTCTTTGAATCTTCTTTATCATGCTTAGAGGAGCAGGAAAAAGCAAAAAATTTCAGAATTGCACCTTGCAATGCGGAGAAATTACTGTTTGTGCATTTACAATATTCATTGATTTTTGCCATTGAAAAACATCATGTTATTCATATACCAGAAATGTTTGAAGCTACTGACTGAATGAAAGGAGCTGGCATCTCACTCTCTTTGAATCTTCTTTATCATGCTAAGAGGAGCAGGAAAAAGCAAAAAATTTCAGAATTGCACCTTGCAATGCGGAGAAATTACTGTTTGTGCATTTACAATATTCATTGATTTTTGCCATTGAAAAACGTCCAGAAATGATTGAAGCTACTGACTGAATGAAAGGAGCTGGCATCTCACTCTCTTTGAATCTTCTTTATCATGCTAAGAGGAGCAGGAAAAAGCAAAAAATTTCAGAATTGCAGATTGCAATGCGGAGAAATTACTGTTTGTGCATTTACAATATTCAGTGATTTTTGCCATTGAAAAACATCATGTTATTCATATACCAGAAATGTTTGAAGCTACTGACTGAATGAAAGGAGCTGGCATCTCACTCTCTTTGAATCTTCTTTATCATGCTAAGAGGAGCAGGAAAAAGCAAAAAATTTCAGAATTGCACCTTGCAATGCGGAGAAATTACTGTTTGTGCATTTACAATATTCATTGATTTTTGCCATTGAAAAACGTCCAGAAATGATTGAAGCTACTGACTGAATGAAAGGAGCTGGCATCTCACTCTCTTTGAATCTTGTTTATCATGCTAAGAGGAGCAGGAAAAAGCAAAAAATTTCAGAATTGCACCTTGCAATGCGGAGAAATTACTGTTTGTGCATTTACAATATTCATTGATTTTTGCCATTGAAAAACGTCCAGAAATGATTGAAGCTACTGACTGAATGAAAGGAGCTGGCATCTCACTCTCTTTGAATATTCTTTATCATGCTTAGAGGAGCAGGAAAAAGCAAAAAACTTCAGAATTGCACCTTGCAATGCGGAGAAATTACTGTTTGTGCATTTACAATATTCAGTGATTTTTGCCATTGAAAAACATCATGTTATTCATATACCAGAAATGTTTGAAGCTACTGACTGAATGAAAGGAGCTGGCATCTCACTCTCTTTGAATCTTCTTTATCATGCTAAGAGGAGCAGGAAAAAGCAAAAAATTTCAGAATTGCACCTTGCAATGCGGAGAAATTACTGTTTGTGCATTTACAATATTCATAGATTTTTGCCATTGAAAAACGTCCAGAAATGATTGAAGCTACTGACTGAATGAAAGGAGCTGGCATCTCACTCTCTTTGAATCTTGTTTATCATGCTAAGAGGAGCAGGAAAAAGCAAAAAATTTCAGAATTGCACCTTGCAATGCGGAGAAATTACTGTTTGTGCATTTACAATATTCATTGATTTTTGCCATTGAAAAACGTCCAGAAATGATTGAAGCTACTGACTGAATGAAAGGAGCTGGCATCTCACTCTCTTTGAATCTTCTTTATCATGCTTAGAGGAGCAGGAAAAAGCAAAAAATTCAGAATTGCACATTGCAATGCGGAGAAATTACTGTTTGTGCATTTACAATATTCATTGATTTTTGCCATTGAAAAACATCATGTTATTCATATACCAGAAATGATTGAAGCTACGGACTGAATGAAAGGAGCTGGCATCTCACTCTCTTTGAATCTTCTTTATCATGCTAAGAGGAGCAGGAAAAAGCAAAAAATTTCAGAATTGCACCTTGCAATGCGGAGAAATTACTGTTTGTGCATTTACAATATTCAATGATTTTTGCCTTTGAAAAACGTCCAGAAATGATTGAAGCTACTGACTGAATGAAAGGAGCTGGCATCTCACTCTCTTTGAATCTTCTTTATCATGCTAAGAGGAGCAGGAAAAAGCAAAAAATTTCAGAATTGCACCTTGCAATGCGGAGAAATTACTGTTTGTGCATTTACAATATTCATTGATTTTTGCCATTGAAAAACATCATGTTATTCATATACCAGAAATGTTTGAAGCTACTGACTGAATGAAAGGAGCTGGCATCTCACTCTCTTTGAGTCTTCTTTATCATGCTAAGAGGAGCAGGAAAAAGCAAAAAATTTCAGAATTGCACCTTGCAATGCGGAGAAATTACTGTTTGTGCATTTAAAATATTCATTGATTTTTGCCATTGAAAAACATCATGTTATTCATATACCAGAAATGTTTGAAGCTACTGACTGAATGAAAGGAGCTGGCATCTCACTCTCTTTGAATCTTCTTTATCATGCTAAGAGGAGCAGAAAAAAGCAAAAAATTTCAGAATTGCACCTTGCAATGCGGAGAAATTACTGTTTGTGCATTTACAATATTCATTGATTTTTGCCATTGAAAAACATCCAGAAATGATTGAAGCTACTGACTGAATGAAAGGAGCTGGCATCTCACTCTCTTTGAATCTTGTTTATCATGCTAAGAGGAGCAGGAAAAAGCAAAAAATTTCAGAATTGCACCTTGCAATGCGGAGAAATTACTGTTTGTGCATTTACAATATTCATTGATTTTTGCCATTGAAAAACGTCCAGAAATGATTGAAGCTACTGACTGAATGAAAGGAGCTGGCATCTCACTCTCTTTGAATCTTCTTTATCATGCTAAGAGGAGCAGGAAAAAGCAAAAAATTTCAAAATTGCACCTTGCAATGCGGAGAAATTACTGTTTGTGCATTTACAATATTCATTGATTTTTGCCATTGAAAAACATCATGTTATTCATATACCAGAAATGTTTGAAGCTACTGACTGAATGAAAGGAGCTGGCATCTCACTCTCTTTGAATCTTCTTTATCATGCTAAGAGGAGCAGGAAAAAGCAAAAAAATTCAGAATTGCACCTTGCAATGCGGAGAAATTACTGTTTGTGCATTTACAATATTCATTGATTTTTGCCATTGAAAAACGTCCAGAAATGATTGAAGCTACTGACTGAATGAAAGGAGCTGGCATCTCACTCTCTTTGAATCTTCTTTATCATGCTAAGAGGAGCAGGAAAAAGCAAAAAATTTCAGAATTGCACCTTGCAATGCGGAGAAATTACTGTTTGTGCATTTACAATATTCATTGATTTTTGCCATTGAAAAACATCATGTTATTCATATACCAGAAATGTTTGAAGCTACTGACTGAATGAAAGGAGCTGGCATCTCACTCTCTTTGAATCTTCTTTATCATGCTAAGAGGAGCAGGAAAAAGCAAAAAATTTCAGAATTGCGCCTTGCAATGCGGAGAAATTACTGTTTGTGCATTTACAATATTCATTGATTTTTGCCATTGAAAAACGTCCAGAAATGATTGAATCTACTGACTGAATGAAAGGAGCTGGCATCTCATTCTCTTTGAATCTTGTTTATCATGCTAAGAGGAGCAGGAAAAAGCAAAAAATTTCAGAATTGCACCTTGCAATGCGGAGAAATTACTGTTTGTGCATTTACAATATTCATTGATTTTTGCCATTGAAAAACGTCCAGAAATGATTGAAGCTACTGACTGAATGAAAGGAGCTGGCATCTCACTCTCTTTGAATCTTCTTTATCATGCTAAGAGGAGCAGGAAAAAGCAAAAAATTTCAGAATTGCACCTTGCAATGCGGAGAAATTACTGTTTGTGCATTTACAATATTCATTGATTTTTGCCATTGAAAAACATCATGTTATTCATATACCAGAAATGTTTGAAGCTACTGACTGAATGAAAGGAGCTGGCATCTCACTCTCTTTGAATCTTCTTTATCATGCTAAGAGGAGCAGGAAAAAGCAAAAAATTTCAGAATTGCGCCTTGCAATGCGGAGAAATTACTGTTTGTGCATTTACAATATTCATTGATTTTTGCCATTGAAAAACGTCCAGAAATGATTGAATCTACTGACTGAATGAAAGGAGCTGGCATCTCATTCTCTTTGAATCTTGTTTATCATGCTAAGAGGAGCAGGAAAAAGCAAAAAATTTCAGAATTGCACCTTGCAATGCGGAGAAATTACTGTTTGTGCATTTACAATATTCATTGATTTTTGCCATTGAAAAACGTCCAGAAATGATTGAAGCTACTGACTGAATGAAAGGAGCTGGCATCTCACTCTCTTTGAATCTTCTTTATCATGCTTAGAGGAGCAGGAAAAAGCAAAAAATTTCAGAATTGCACCTTGCAATGCGGAGAAATTACTGTTTGTGCATTTACAATATTCATTGATTTTTGCCATTGAAAAACATCATGTTATTCATATACCAGAAATGTTTGAAGCTACTGACTGAATGAAAGGAGCTGGCATCTCACTCTCTTTGAATCTTCTTTATCATGCTAAGAGGAGCAGAAAAAAGCAAAAAATTTCAGAATTGCACCTTGCAATGCGGAGAAATTACTGTTTGTGCATTTACAATATTCATTGATTTTTGCCATTGAAAAACATCCAGAAATGATTGAAGCTACTGACTGAATGAAAGGATCTGGCATCTCACTCTCTTTGAATCTTGTTTATCATGCTAAGAGGAGCAGGAAAAAGCAAAAAAATTCAGAATTGCACCTTGCAATGCGGAGAAATTACTGTTTGTGCATTTACAATATTCATTGATTTTTGCCATTGAAAAACGTCCAGAAATGATTGAAGCTACTGACTGAATGAAAGGAGCTGGCATCTCACTCTCTTTGAATCTTCTTTATCATGCTAAGAGGAGCAGGAAAAAGCAAAAAATTTCAAAATTGCACCTTGCAATGCGGAGAAATTACTGTTTGTGCATTTACAATATTCATTGATTTTTGCCATTGAAAAACATCATGTTATTCATATACCAGAAATGTTTGAAGCTACTGACTGAATGAAAGGAGCTGGCATCTCACTCTCTTTGAATCTTCTTTATCATGCTAAGAGGAGCAGGAAAAAGCAAAAAATTTCAGAATTGCACCTTGCAATGCGGAGAAATTACTGTTTGTGCATTTACAATATTCATTGATTTTTGCCATTGAAAAACGTCCAGAAATGATTGAAGCTACTGACTGAATGAAAGGAGCTGGCATCTCACTCTCTTTGAATCTTCTTTATCATGCTAAGAGGAGCAGGAAAAAGCAAAAAATTTCAGAATTGCACCTTGCAATGCGGAGAAATTACTGTTTGTGCATTTACAATATTCATTGATTTTTGCCATTGAAAAACGTCCAGAAATGATTGAAGCTACTGACTGAATGAAAGGAGCTGGCATCTCACTCTCTTTGAATCTTCTTTATCATGCTAAGAGGAGCAGGAAAAAGCAAAAAATTTCAGAATTGCACCTTGCAATGCGGAGAAATTACTGTTTGTGCATTTACAATATTCATTGATTTTTGCCATTGAAAAACATCATGTTATTCATATACCAGAAATGTTTGAAGCTACTGACTGAATGAAAGGAGCTGGCATCTCACTCTCTTTGAATCTTCTTTATCATGCTAAGAGGAGCAGGAAAAAGCAAAAAATTTCAGAATTGCACCTTGCAATGCGGAGAAATTACTGTTTGTGCATTTACAATATTCATTGATTTTTGCCATTGAAAAACGTCCAGAAATGATTGAAGCTACTGACTGAATGAAAGGAGCTGGCATCTCACTCTCTTTGAATCTTCTTTATCATGCTAAGAGGAGCAGGAAAAAGCAAAAAATTTCAGAATTGCACCTTGCAATGCGGAGAAATTACTGTTTGTGCATTTACAATATTCATTGATTTTTGCCATTGAAAAACGTCCAGAAATGATTGAAGCTACTGACTGAATGAAAGGAGCTGGCATCTCACTCTCTTTGAATCTTCTTTATCATGCTAAGAGGAGCAGGAAAAAGCAAAAAATTTCAGAATTGCACCTTGCAATGCGGAGAAATTACTGTTTGTGCATTTACAATATTCATTGATTTTTGCCATTGAAAAACGTCCAGAAATGATTGAAGCTACTGACTGAATGAAAGGAGCTGGCATCTCACTCTCTTTGAATCTTGTTTATCTTGCTAAGAGGAGCAGGAAAAAGCAAAAAATTTCAGAATTGCACCTTGCAATGCGGAGAAATTACTGTTTGTGCATTTACAATATTCATTGATTTTTGCCATTGAAAAACGTCCAGAAATGATTGAAGCTACTGACTGAATGAAAGGAGCTGGCATCTCACTCTCTTTGAATCTTCTTTATCATGCTAAGAGGAGCAGGAAAAAGCAAAAAATTTCAGAATTGCACCTTGCAATGCGGAGAAATTACTGTTTGTGCATTTACAATATTCATTGATTTTTGCCATTGAAAAACATCATGTTATTCATATACCAGAAATGTTTGAAGCTACTGACTGAATGAAAGGAGCTGGCATCTCACTCTCTTTGAATTTTCTTTATCATGCTAAGAGGAGCAGAAAAAAGCAAAAAATTTCAGAATTGCACCTTGCAATGCGGAGAAATTACTGTTTGTGCATTTACAATATTCATTGATTTTTGCCATTGAAAAACGTCCAGAAATGATTGAAGCTACTGACTGAATGAAAGGAGCTGGCACCTCACTCTCTTTGAATCTTGTTTATCATGCTAAGAGGAGCAGGAAAAAGCAAAAAATTTCAGAATTGCACCTTGCAATGCGGAGAAATTACTGTTTGTGCATTTACAATATTCATTGATTTTTGCCATTGAAAAACATCATGTTATTCATATACCAGAAATGTTTGAAGCTACTGACTGAATGAAAGGAGCTGGCATCTCACTCTCTTTGAATCTTCTTTATCATGCTAAGAGGAGCAGGAAAAAGCAAAAAATTTCAGAATTGCACCTTGCAATGCGGAGAAATTACTGTTTGTGCATTTACACTATTCATTGATTTTTGCCATTGAAAAACGTCCAGAAATGATTGAAGCTACTGACTGAATGAAAGGAGCTGGCATCTCACTATCTTTGAATCTTCTTTATCATGCTTAGAGGAGCAGGAAAAAGCAAAAAATTTCAGAATTGCACCTTGCAATGCGGAGAAATTACTGTTTGTGCATTTACAATATTCATTGATTTTTGCCATTGAAAAACATCATGTTATTCATATACCAGAAATGATTGAAGCTACTGACTGAATGAAAGGAGCTGGCATCTCACTCTCTTTGAATCTTCTTTATCATGCTAAGAGGAGCAGGAAAAAGCAAAAAATTTCAGAATTGCACCTTGCAATGCGGAGAAATTACTGTTTGTGCATTTACAATATTCATTGATTTTTGCCATTGAAAAACGTCCAGAAATGATTGAAGCTACTGACTGAATGAAAGGAGCTGGCATCTCACTCTCTTTGAATCTTCTTTATCATGCTAAGAGGAGCAGGAAAAAGCAAAAAATTTCAGAATTGCACCTTGCAATGCGGAGAAATTACTGTTTGTGCATTTACAATATTCATTGATTTTTGCCATTGAAAAACATCATGTTATTCATATACCAGAAATGTTTGAAGCTACTGACTGAATGAAAGGAGCTGGCATCTCACTCTCTTTGAATCTTCTTTATCATGCTAAGAGGAGCAGGAAAAAGCAAAAAATTTCAGAATTGCACCTTGCAATGCGGAGAAATTACTGTTTGTGCATTTACAATATTCATTGATTTTTGCCATTGAAAAACGTCCAGAAATGATTGAAGCTACTGACTGAATGAAAGGAGCTGGCATCTCACTCTCTTTGAATCTTCTTTATCATGCTAAGAGGAGCAGGAAAAAGAAAAAAATTTCAGAATTGCACCTTGCAATGCGGAGAAATTACTGTTTGTGCATTTACAATATTCATTGATTTTTGCCATTGAAAAACGTCCAGAAATGATTGAAGCTACTGACTGAATGAAAGGAGCTGGCATCTCACTCTCTTTGAATCTTCTTTATCATGCTAAGAGGAGCAGGAAAAAGCAAAAAATTTCAGAATTGCACCTTGCAATGCGGAGAAATTACTGTTTGTGCATTTACAATATTCATTGATTTTTGCCATTGAAAAACGTCCAGAAATGATTGAAGCTACTGACTGAATGAAAGGAGCTGGCATCTCACTCTCTTTGAATCTTCTTTATCATGCTAAGAGGAGCAGGAAAAAGCAAAAAATTTCAAAATTGCACCTTGCAATGCGGAGAAATTACTGTTTGTGCATTTACAATATTCATTGATTTTTGCCATTGAAAAACATCATGTTATTCATATACCAGAAATGTTTGAAGCTACTGACTGAATGAAAGGAGCTGGCATCTCACTCTCTTTGAATCTTCTTTATCATGCTAAGAGGAGCAGGAAAAAGCAAAAAAATTCAGAATTGCACCTTGCAATGCGGAGAAATTACTGTTTGTGCATTTACAATATTCATTGATTTTTGCCATTGAAAAACGTCCAGAAATGATTGAAGCTACTGACTGAATGAAAGGAGCTGGCATCTCACTCTCTTTGAATCTTCTTTATCATGCTAAGAGGAGCAGGAAAAAGCAAAAAATTTCAGAATTGCACCTTGCAATGCGGAGAAATTACTGTTTGTGCATTTACAATATTCATTGATTTTTGCCATTGAAAAACATCATGTTATTCATATACCAGAAATGTTTGAAGCTACTGACTGAATGAAAGGAGCTGGCATCTCACTCTCTTTGAATCTTCTTTATCATGCTAAGAGGAGCAGGAAAAAGCAAAAAATTTCAGAATTGCGCCTTGCAATGCGGAGAAATTACTGTTTGTGCATTTACAATATTCATTGATTTTTGCCATTGAAAAACGTCCAGAAATGATTGAATCTACTGACTGAATGAAAGGAGCTGGCATCTCATTCTCTTTGAATCTTGTTTATCATGCTAAGAGGAGCAGGAAAAAGCAAAAAATTTCAGAATTGCACCTTGCAATGCGGAGAAATTACTGTTTGTGCATTTACAATATTCATTGATTTTTGCCATTGAAAAACGTCCAGAAATGATTGAAGCTACTGACTGAATGAAAGGAGCTGGCATCTCACTCTCTTTGAATCTTCTTTATCATGCTAAGAGGAGCAGGAAAAAGCAAAAAATTTCAGAATTGCACCTTGCAATGCGGAGAAATTACTGTTTGTGCATTTACAATATTCATTGATTTTTGCCATTGAAAAACATCATGTTATTCATATACCAGAAATGTTTGAAGCTACTGACTGAATGAAAGGAGCTGGCATCTCACTCTCTTTGAATCTTCTTTATCATGCTAAGAGGAGCAGGAAAAAGCAAAAAATTTCAGAATTGCGCCTTGCAATGCGGAGAAATTACTGTTTGTGCATTTACAATATTCATTGATTTTTGCCATTGAAAAACGTCCAGAAATGATTGAATCTACTGACTGAATGAAAGGAGCTGGCATCTCATTCTCTTTGAATCTTGTTTATCATGCTAAGAGGAGCAGGAAAAAGCAAAAAATTTCAGAATTGCACCTTGCAATGCGGAGAAATTACTGTTTGTGCATTTACAATATTCATTGATTTTTGCCATTGAAAAACGTCCAGAAATGATTGAAGCTACTGACTGAATGAAAGGAGCTGGCATCTCACTCTCTTTGAATCTTCTTTATCATGCTTAGAGGAGCAGGAAAAAGCAAAAAATTTCAGAATTGCACCTTGCAATGCGGAGAAATTACTGTTTGTGCATTTACAATATTCATTGATTTTTGCCATTGAAAAACATCATGTTATTCATATACCAGAAATGTTTGAAGCTACTGACTGAATGAAAGGAGCTGGCATCTCACTCTCTTTGAATCTTCTTTATCATGCTAAGAGGAGCAGAAAAAAGCAAAAAATTTCAGAATTGCACCTTGCAATGCGGAGAAATTACTGTTTGTGCATTTACAATATTCATTGATTTTTGCCATTGAAAAACATCCAGAAATGATTGAAGCTACTGACTGAATGAAAGGATCTGGCATCTCACTCTCTTTGAATCTTGTTTATCATGCTAAGAGGAGCAGGAAAAAGCAAAAAAATTCAGAATTGCACCTTGCAATGCGGAGAAATTACTGTTTGTGCATTTACAATATTCATTGATTTTTGCCATTGAAAAACGTCCAGAAATGATTGAAGCTACTGACTGAATGAAAGGAGCTGGCATCTCACTCTCTTTGAATCTTCTTTATCATGCTAAGAGGAGCAGGAAAAAGCAAAAAATTTCAAAATTGCACCTTGCAATGCGGAGAAATTACTGTTTGTGCATTTACAATATTCATTGATTTTTGCCATTGAAAAACATCATGTTATTCATATACCAGAAATGTTTGAAGCTACTGACTGAATGAAAGGAGCTGGCATCTCACTCTCTTTGAATCTTCTTTATCATGCTAAGAGGAGCAGGAAAAAGCAAAAAATTTCAGAATTGCACCTTGCAATGCGGAGAAATTACTGTTTGTGCATTTACAATATTCATTGATTTTTGCCATTGAAAAACGTCCAGAAATGATTGAAGCTACTGACTGAATGAAAGGAGCTGGCATCTCACTCTCTTTGAATCTTCTTTATCATGCTAAGAGGAGCAGGAAAAAGCAAAAAATTTCAGAATTGCACCTTGCAATGCGGAGAAATTACTGTTTGTGCATTTACAATATTCATTGATTTTTGCCATTGAAAAACGTCCAGAAATGATTGAAGCTACTGACTGAATGAAAGGAGCTGGCATCTCACTCTCTTTGAATCTTCTTTATCATGCTAAGAGGAGCAGGAAAAAGCAAAAAATTTCAGAATTGCACCTTGCAATGCGGAGAAATTACTGTTTGTGCATTTACAATATTCATTGATTTTTGCCATTGAAAAACATCATGTTATTCATATACCAGAAATGTTTGAAGCTACTGACTGAATGAAAGGAGCTGGCATCTCACTCTCTTTGAATCTTCTTTATCATGCTAAGAGGAGCAGGAAAAAGCAAAAAATTTCAGAATTGCACCTTGCAATGCGGAGAAATTACTGTTTGTGCATTTACAATATTCATTGATTTTTGCCATTGAAAAACGTCCAGAAATGATTGAAGCTACTGACTGAATGAAAGGAGCTGGCATCTCACTCTCTTTGAATCTTCTTTATCATGCTAAGAGGAGCAGGAAAAAGCAAAAAATTTCAGAATTGCACCTTGCAATGCGGAGAAATTACTGTTTGTGCATTTACAATATTCATTGATTTTTGCCATTGAAAAACGTCCAGAAATGATTGAAGCTACTGACTGAATGAAAGGAGCTGGCATCTCACTCTCTTTGAATCTTCTTTATCATGCTAAGAGGAGCAGGAAAAAGCAAAAAATTTCAGAATTGCACCTTGCAATGCGGAGAAATTACTGTTTGTGCATTTACAATATTCATTGATTTTTGCCATTGAAAAACGTCCAGAAATGATTGAAGCTACTGACTGAATGAAAGGAGCTGGCATCTCACTCTCTTTGAATCTTGTTTATCTTGCTAAGAGGAGCAGGAAAAAGCAAAAAATTTCAGAATTGCACCTTGCAATGCGGAGAAATTACTGTTTGTGCATTTACAATATTCATTGATTTTTGCCATTGAAAAACGTCCAGAAATGATTGAAGCTACTGACTGAATGAAAGGAGCTGGCATCTCACTCTCTTTGAATCTTCTTTATCATGCTAAGAGGAGCAGGAAAAAGCAAAAAATTTCAGAATTGCACCTTGCAATGCGGAGAAATTACTGTTTGTGCATTTACAATATTCATTGATTTTTGCCATTGAAAAACATCATGTTATTCATATACCAGAAATGTTTGAAGCTACTGACTGAATGAAAGGAGCTGGCATCTCACTCTCTTTGAATTTTCTTTATCATGCTAAGAGGAGCAGAAAAAAGCAAAAAATTTCAGAATTGCACCTTGCAATGCGGAGAAATTACTGTTTGTGCATTTACAATATTCATTGATTTTTGCCATTGAAAAACGTCCAGAAATGATTGAAGCTACTGACTGAATGAAAGGAGCTGGCACCTCACTCTCTTTGAATCTTGTTTATCATGCTAAGAGGAGCAGGAAAAAGCAAAAAATTTCAGAATTGCACCTTGCAATGCGGAGAAATTACTGTTTGTGCATTTACAATATTCATTGATTTTTGCCATTGAAAAACATCATGTTATTCATATACCAGAAATGTTTGAAGCTACTGACTGAATGAAAGGAGCTGGCATCTCACTCTCTTTGAATCTTCTTTATCATGCTAAGAGGAGCAGGAAAAAGCAAAAAATTTCAGAATTGCACCTTGCAATGCGGAGAAATTACTGTTTGTGCATTTACACTATTCATTGATTTTTGCCATTGAAAAACGTCCAGAAATGATTGAAGCTACTGACTGAATGAAAGGAGCTGGCATCTCACTATCTTTGAATCTTCTTTATCATGCTTAGAGGAGCAGGAAAAAGCAAAAAATTTCAGAATTGCACCTTGCAATGCGGAGAAATTACTGTTTGTGCATTTACAATATTCATTGATTTTTGCCATTGAAAAACATCATGTTATTCATATACCAGAAATGATTGAAGCTACTGACTGAATGAAAGGAGCTGGCATCTCACTCTCTTTGAATCTTCTTTATCATGCTAAGAGGAGCAGGAAAAAGCAAAAAATTTCAGAATTGCACCTTGCAATGCGGAGAAATTACTGTTTGTGCATTTACAATATTCATTGATTTTTGCCATTGAAAAACGTCCAGAAATGATTGAAGCTACTGACTGAATGAAAGGAGCTGGCATCTCACTCTCTTTGAATCTTCTTTATCATGCTAAGAGGAGCAGGAAAAAGCAAAAAATTTCAGAATTGCACCTTGCAATGCGGAGAAATTACTGTTTGTGCATTTACAATATTCATTGATTTTTGCCATTGAAAAACATCATGTTATTCATATACCAGAAATGTTTGAAGCTACTGACTGAATGAAAGGAGCTGGCATCTCACTCTCTTTGAATCTTCTTTATCATGCTAAGAGGAGCAGGAAAAAGCAAAAAATTTCAGAATTGCACCTTGCAATGCGGAGAAATTACTGTTTGTGCATTTACAATATTCATTGATTTTTGCCATTGAAAAACGTCCAGAAATGATTGAAGCTACTGACTGAATGAAAGGAGCTGGCATCTCACTCTCTTTGAATCTTCTTTATCATGCTAAGAGGAGCAGGAAAAAGAAAAAAATTTCAGAATTGCACCTTGCAATGCGGAGAAATTACTGTTTGTGCATTTACAATATTCATTGATTTTTGCCATTGAAAAACGTCCAGAAATGATTGAAGCTACTGACTGAATGAAAGGAGCTGGCATCTCACTCTCTTTGAATCTTCTTTATCATGCTAAGAGGAGCAGGAAAAAGCAAAAAATTTCAGAATTGCACCTTGCAATGCGGAGAAATTACTGTTTGTGCATTTACAATATTCATTGATTTTTGCCATTGAAAAACGTCCAGAAATGATTGAAGCTACTGACTGAATGAAAGGAGCTGGCATCTCACTCTCTTTGAATCTTGTTTATCTTGCTAAGAGGAGCAGGAAAAAGCAAAAAATTTCAGAATTGCACCTTGCAATGCGGAGAAATTACTGTTTGTGCATTTACAATATTCATTGATTTTTGCCATTGAAAAACGTCCAGAAATGTTTGAAGCTACTGACTGAATGAAAGGAGCTGGCATCTCACTCTCTTTGAGTCTTCTTTATCATGCTAAGAGGAGCAGAAAAAAGCAAAAAATTTCAGAATTGCACCTTGCAATGCGGAGAAATTACTGTTTGTGCATTTACAATATTCATTGATTTTTGCCATTGAAAAACGTCCAGAAATGATTGAAGCTACTGACTGAATGAAAGGAGCTGGCATCTCACTCTCTTTGAATCTTGTTTATCATGCTAAGAGGAGCAGGAAAAAGCAAAAAATTTCAGAATTGCACCTTGCAATGCGGAGAAATTACTGTTTGTGCATTTACAATATTCATTGATTTTTGCCATTGAAAAACATCGTTATTCATATACCAGAAATGATTGAAGCTACTGACTGAATGAAAGGAGCTGGCATCTCACTCTCTTTGAATCTTCTTTATCATGCTAAGAGGAGCAGGAAAAAGCAAAAAATTTCAGAATTGCACCTTGCAATGCGGAGAAATTACTGTTTGTGCATTTACAATATTCAATGATTTTTGCCATTGAAAAACGTCCAGAAATGATTGAAGCTACTGACTGAATGAAAGGAGCTGGCATCTCACTCTCTTTGAATCTTCTTTATCATGCTAAGAGGAGCAGAAAAAAGCAAAAAATTTCAGAATTGCACCTTGCAATGCGGAGAAATTACTGTTTGTGCATTTACAATATTCATTGATTTTTGCCATTGAAAAACGTCCAGAAATGATTGAAGCTACTGACTGAATGAAAGGAGCTGGCATCTCACTCTCTTTGAATCTTGTTTATCATGCTAAGAGGAGCAGGAAAAAGCAAAAAATTTCAGAATTGCACCTTGCAATGCGGAGAAATTACTGTTTGTGCATTTACAATATTCATTGATTTTTGCCATTGAAAAACGTCCAGAAATGATTGAAGCTACTGACTGAATGAAAGGAGCTGGCATCTCACTCTCTTTGAATCTTCTTTATCATGCTAAGAGGAGCAGGAAAAAGCAAAAAATTTCAGAATTGCACCTTTCAATGCGGAGAAATTACTGTTTGTGCATTTACAATATTCATTGTTTTTTGCCATTGAAAAATATCATGTTATTCATATACCAGAAATGTTTGAAGCTACTGACTGAATGAAAGGAGCTGGCATCTCACTCTCTTTGAATCTTCTTTATCATGCTAAGAGGAGCAGGAAAAAGCAAAAAATTTCAGAATTGCATCTTGCAATGCGGAGAAATTACTGTTTGTGCACTTACAATATTCATTGATTTTTGCCATTGAAAAACGTCCAGAAATGATTGAAGCTACTGACTGAATGAAAGGAGCTGGCATCTCACTCTCTTTGAATCTTGTTTATCATGCTAAGAGGAGCAGGAAAAAGCAAAAAATTTCAGAATTGCACCTTGCAATGCGGAGAAATTACTGTTTGTGCATTTACAATATTCATTGATTTTTGCCATTGAAAAACGTCCAGAAATGATTGAAGCTACTTACTGAATGAAAGGAGCTGGCATCTCACTCTCTTTGAATCTTCTTTATCATGCTAAGAGGAGCAGGAAAAAGCAAAAAATTTCAGAATTGCACCTTGCAATGCGGAGAAATTACTGTTTGTGCATTTACAATATTCATTGATTTTTGCCATTGAAAAACATCATGTTATTCATATACCAGAAATGTTTGAAGCTACTGACTGAATGAAAGGAGCTGGCATCTCACTCTCTTTGAATCTTCTTTATCATGCTAAGAGGAGCAGGAAAAAGCAAAAAATTTCAGAATTGCACCTTGCAATGCGGAGAAATTACTGTTTGTGCATTTACAATATTCATTGATTTTTGCCATTGAAAAACGTCCAGAAATGATTGAAGCTACTGACTGAATGAAAGGAGCTGGCATCTCACTCTCTTTGAATCTTCTTTATCATGCTAAGAGGAGCAGGAAAAAGCAAAAAATTTCAGAATTGCAGATTGCAATGCGGAGAAATTACTGTTTGTGCATTTACAATATTCAGTGATTTTTGCCATTGAAAAACATCATGTTATTCATATACCAAAAATGTTTGAAGCTACTGACTGAATGAAAGGAGCTGGCATCTCACTCTCTTTGAATCTTCTTTATCATGCTAAGAGGAGCAGGAAAAAGCAAAAAATTTCAGAATTGCACCTTGCAATGCGGAGAAATTACTGTTTGTGCATTTACAATATTCATTGATTTTTGCCATTGAAAAACGTCCAGAAATGATTGAAGCTACTGACTGAATGAAAGGAGCTGGCATCTCACTCTCTTTGAATCTTGTTTATCATGCTAAGAGGAGCAGGAAAAAGCAAAAAATTTCAGAATTGCACCTTGCAATGCGGAGAAATTACTGTTTGTGCATTTACAATATTCATTGATTTTTGCCATTGAAAAACGTCCAGAAATCATTGAAGCTACTGACTGAATGAAAGGAGCTGGCATCTCACTCTCTTTGAATCTTCTTTATCATGCTTAGAGGAGCAGGAAAAAGCAAAAAATTTCAGAATTGCACCTTGCAATGCGGAGAAATTACTGTTTGTGCATTTACAATATTCATTGATTTTTGCCATTGAAAAACATCATGTTATTCATATACCAGAAATGATTGAAGCTACGGACTGAATGAAAGGAGCTGGCATCTCACTCTCTTTGAATCTTCTTTATCATGCTAAGAGGAGCAGGAAAAAGCAAAAAATTTCAGAATTGCACCTTGCAATGCGGAGAAATTACTGTTTGTGCATTTACAATATTCAATGATTTTTGCCATTGAAAAACGTCCAGAAATGATTGAAGCTACTGACTGAATGAAAGGAGCTGGCATCTCACTCTCTTTGAATCTTCTTTATCATGCTAAGAGGAGCAGGAAAAAGCAAAAAATTTCAGAATTGCACCTTGCAATGCGGAGAAATTACTGTTTGTGCATTTACAATATTCATTGATTTTTGCCATTGAAAAACATCATGTTATTCATATACCAGAAATGTTTGAAGCTACTGACTGAATGAAAGGAGCTGGCATCTCACTCTCTTTGAGTCTTCTTTATCATGCTAAGAGGAGCAGGAAAAAGCAAAAAATTTCAGAATTGCACCTTGCAATGCGGAGAAATTACTGTTTGTGCATTTACAATATTCATTGATTTTTGCCATTGAAAAACATCATGTTATTCATATACCAGAAATGTTTGAAGCTACTGACTGAATGAAAGGAGCTGGCATCTCACTCTCTTTGAATCTTCTTTATCATGCTAAGAGGAGCAGAAAAAAGCAAAAAATTTCAGAATTGCACCTTGCAATGCGGAGAAATTACTGTTTGTGCATTTACAATATTCATTGATTTTTGCCATTGAAAAACATCCAGAAATGATTGAAGCTACTGACTGAATGAAAGGAGCTGGCATCTCACTCTCTTTGAATCTTGTTTATCATGCTAAGAGGAGCAGGAAAAAGCAAAAAATTTCAGAATTGCACCTTGCAATGCGGAGAAATTACTGTTTGTGTATTTACAATATTCATTGATTTTTGCCATTGAAAAACGTCCAGAAATGATTGAAGCTACTGACTGAATGAAAGGAGCTGGCATCTCACTCTCTTTGAATCTTCTTTATCATGCTAAGAGGAGCAGGAAAAAGCAAAAAATTTCAAAATTACACCTTGCAATGCGGAGAAATTACTGTTTGTGCATTTACAATATTCATTGATTTTTGCCATTGAAAAACATCATGTTATTCATATACCAGAAATGTTTGAAGCTACTGACTGAATGAAAGGAGCTGGCATCTCACTCTCTTTGAATCTTCTTTATCATGCTAAGAGGAGCAGGAAAAAGCAAAAAATTTCAGAATTGCACCTTGCAATGCGGAGAAATTACTGTTTGTGCATTTACAATATTCATTGATTTTTGCCATTGAAAAACCATGTTATTCATATACCAGAAATGTTTGAAGCTACTGACTGAATGAAAGGAGCTGGCATCTCACTCTCTTTGAATCTTCTTTATCATGCTAAGAGGAGCAGGAAAAAGCAAAAAATTTCAGAATTGCACCTTGCAATGCGGAGAAATTACTGTTTGTGCATTTACAATATTCATTGATTTTTGCCATTGAAAAACGTCCAGAAATGATTGAAGCTACTGACTGAATGAAAGGAGCTGGCATCTCATTCTCTTTGAATCTTGTTTATCATGCTAAGAGGAGCAGGAAAAAGCAAAAAATTTCAGAATTGCACCTTGCAATGCGGAGAAATTACTGTTTGTGCATTTACAATATTCATTGATTTTTGCCATTGAAAAACGTCCAGAAATGATTGAAGCTACTGACTGAATGAAAGGAGCTGGCATCTCACTCTCTTTGAATCTTCTTTATCATGCTAAGAGGAGCAGGAAAAAGCAAAAAATTTCAGAATTGCAGATTGCAATGCGGAGAAATTACTGTTTGTGCATTTACAATATTCAGTGATTTTTGCCATTGAAAAACATCATGTTATTCATATACCAGAAATGTTTGAAGCTACTGACTGAATGAAAGGAGCTGGCATCTCACTCTCTTTGAATCTTCTTTATCATGCTAAGAGGAGCAGGAAAAAGCAAAAAATTTCAGAATTGCACCTTGCAATGCGGAGAAATTACTGTTTGTGCATTTACAATATTCATTGATTTTTGCCATTGAAAAACGTCCAGAAATGATTGAAGCTACTGACTGAATGAAAGGAGCTGGCATCTCACTCTCTTTGAATCTTGTTTATCATGCTAAGAGGAGCAGGAAAAAGCAAAAAATTTCAGAATTGCACCTTGCAATGCGGAGAAATTACTGTTTGTGCATTTACAATATTCATTGATTTTTGCCATTGAAAAACGTCCAGAAATGATTGAAGCTACTGACTGAATGAAAGGAGCTGGCATCTCACTCTCTTTGAATCTTCTTTATCATGCTTAGAGGAGCAGGAAAAAGCAAAAAATTTCAGAATTGCACCTTGCAATGCGGAGAAATTACTGTTTGTGCATTTACAATATTCATTGATTTTTGCCATTGAAAAACATCATGTTATTCATATACCAGAAATGATTGAAGCTACGGACTGAATGAAAGGAGCTGGCATCTCACTCTCTTTGAATCTTCTTTATCATGCTAAGAGGAGCAGGAAAAAGCAAAAAATTTCAGAATTGCACCTTGCAATGCGGAGAAATTACTGTTTGTGCATTTACAATATTCAATGATTTTTGCCATTGAAAAACGTCCAGAAATGATTGAAGCTACTGACTGAATGAAAGGAGCTGGCATCTCACTCTCTTTGAATCTTCTTTATCATGCTAAGAGGAGCAGGAAAAAGCAAAAAATTTCAGAATTGCACCTTGCAATGCGGAGAAATTACTGTTTGTGCATTTACAATATTCATTGATTTTTGCCATTGAAAAACATCATGTTATTCATATACCAGAAATGTTTGAAGCAACTGACTGAATGAAAGGAGCTGGCATCTCACTCTCTTTGAGTCTTCTTTATCATGCTAAGAGGAGCAGGAAAAAGCAAAAAATTTCAGAATTGCACCTTGCAATGCGGAGAAATTACTGTTTGTGCATTTACAATATTCATTGATTTTTGCCATTGAAAAACATCATGTTATTCATATACCAGAAATGTTTGAAGCTACTGACTGAATGAAAGGAGCTGGCATCTCACTCTCTTTGAATCTTCTTTATCATGCTAAGAGGAGCAGAAAAAAGCAAAAAATTTCAGAATTGCACCTTGCAATGCGGAGAAATTACTGTTTGTGCATTTACAATATTCATTGATTTTTGCCATTGAAAAACATCCAGAAATGATTGAAGCTACTGACTGAATGAAAGGAGCTGGCATCTCACTCTCTTTGAATCTTGTTTATCATGCTAAGAGGAGCAGGAAAAAGCAAAAAATTTCAGAATTGCACCTTGCAATGCGGAGAAATTACTGTTTGTGCATTTACAATATTCATTGATTTTTGCCATTGAAAAACGTCCAGAAATGATTGAAGCTACTGACTGAATGAAAGGAGCTGGCATCTCACTCTCTTTGAATCTTCTTTATCATGCTAAGAGGAGCAGGAAAAAGCAAAAAATTTCAAAATTGCACCTTGCAATGCGGAGAAATTACTGTTTGTGCATTTACAATATTCATTGATTTTTGCCATTGAAAAACATCATGTTATTCATATACCAGAAATGTTTGAAGCTACTGACTGAATGAAAGGAGCTGGCATCTCACTCTCTTTGAATCTTCTTTATCATGCTAAGAGGAGCAGGAAAAAGCAAAAAATTTCAGAATTGCACCTTGCAATGCGGAGAAATTACTGTTTGTGCATTTACAATATTCATTGATTTTTGCCATTGAAAAACCATGTTATTCATATACCAGAAATGTTTGAAGCTACTGACTGAATGAAAGGAGCTGGCATCTCACTCTCTTTGAATCTTCTTTATCATGCTAAGAGGAGCAGGAAAAAGCAAAAAATTTCAGAATTGCACCTTGCAATGCGGAGAAATTACTGTTTGTGCATTTACAATATTCATTGATTTTTGCCATTGAAAAACGTCCAGAAATGATTGAAGCTACTGACTGAATGAAAGGAGCTGGCATCTCATTCTCTTTGAATCTTGTTTATCATGCTAAGAGGAGCAGGAAAAAGCAAAAAATTTCAGAATTGCACCTTGCAATGCGGAGAAATTACTGTTTGTGCATTTACAATATTCATTGATTTTTGCCATTGAAAAACGTCCAGAAATGATTGAAGCTACTGACTGAATGAAAGGAGCTGGCATCTCACTCTCTTTGAATCTTCTTTATCATGCTTAGAGGAGCAGGAAAAAGCAAAAAATTTCAGAATTGCACCTTGCAATGCGGAGAAATTACTGTTTGTGCATTTACAATATTCATTGATTTTTGCCATTGAAAAACATCATGTTATTCATATACCAGAAATGTTTGAAGCTACTGACTGAATGAAAGGAGCTGGCATCTCACTCTCTTTGAATCTTGTTTATCATGCTAAGAGGAGCAGGAAAAAGCAAAAAATTTCAGAATTGCACCTTGCAATGCGGAGAAATTACTGTTTGTGCATTTACAATATTCATTGATTTTTGCCATTGAAAAACGTCCAGAAATGATTGAAGCTACTGACTGAATGAAAGGAGCTGGCATCTCACTCTCTTTGAATCTTCTTTATCATGCAAAGAGGAGCAGGAAAAAGCAAAAAATTTCAAAATTGCACCTTGCAATGCGGAGAAATTACTGTTTGTGCATTTACAATATTCATTGATTTTTGCCATTGAAAAACATCATGTTATTCATATACCAGAAATGTTTGAAGCTACTGACTGAATGAAAGGAGCTGGCATCTCACTCTCTTTGAATCTTCTTTATCATGCTAAGAGGAGCAGGAAAAAGCAAAAAAATTCAGAATTGCACCTTGCAATGCGGAGAAATTACTGTTTGTGCATTTACAATATTCATTGATTTTTGCCATTGAAAAACGTCCAGAAATGATTGAAGCTACTGACTGAATGAAAGGAGCTGGCATCTCACTCTCTTTGAATCTTCTTTATCATGCTAAGTGGAGCAGGAAAAAGCAAAAAATTTCAGAATTGCACCTTGCAATGCGGAGAAATTACTGTTTGTGCATTTACAATATTCATTGATTTTTGCCATTGAAAAACATCATGTTATTCATATACCAGAAATGTTTGAAGCTACTGACTGAATGAAAGGAGCTGGCATCTCACTCTCTTTGAATCTTCTTTATCATGCTAAGAGGAGCAGGAAAAAGCAAAAAATTTCAGAATTGCACCTTGCAATGCGGAGAAATTACTGTTTGTGCATTTACAATATTCATTGATTTTTGCCATTGAAAAACGTCCAGAAATGATTGAAGCTACTGACTGAATGAAAGGAGCTGGCATCTCATTCTCTTTGAATCTTGTTTATCATGCTAAGAGGAGCAGGAAAAAGCAAAAAATTTCAGAATTGCACCTTGCAATGCGGAGAAATTACTGTTTGTGCATTTACAATATTCATTGATTTTTGCCATTGAAAAACGTCCAGAAATGATTGAAGCTACTGACTGAATGAAAGGAGCTGGCATCTCACTCTCTTTGAATCTTCTTTATCATGCTTAGAGGAGCAGGAAAAAGCAAAAAATTTCAGAATTGCACCTTGCAATGCGGAGAAATTACTGTTTGTGCATTTACAATATTCATTGATTTTTGCCATTGAAAAACATCATGTTATTCATATACCAGAAATGTTTGAAGCTACTGACTGAATGAAAGGAGCTGGCATCTCACTCTCTTTGAATCTTCTTTATCATGCTAAGAGGAGCAGGAAAAAGCAAAAAATTTCAGAATTGCACCTTGCAATGCGGAGAAATTACTGTTTGTGCATTTACAATATTCATTGATTTTTGCCATTGAAAAACGTCCAGAAATGATTGAAGCTACTGACTGAATGAAAGGAGCTGGCATCTCACTCTCTTTGAATCTTCTTTATCATGCTAAGAGGAGCAGGAAAAAGCAAAAAATTTCAGAATTGCAGATTGCAATGCGGAGAAATTACTGTTTGTGCATTTACAATATTCAGTGATTTTTGCCATTGAAAAACATCATGTTATTCATATACCAGAAATGTTTGAAGCTACTGACTGAATGAAAGGAGCTGGCATCTCACTCTCTTTGAATCTTCTTTATCATGCTAAGAGGAGCAGGAAAAAGCAAAAAATTTCAGAATTGCACCTTGCAATGCGGAGAAATTACTGTTTGTGCATTTACAATATTCATTGATTTTTGCCATTGAAAAACGTCCAGAAATGATTGAAGCTACTGACTGAATGAAAGGAGCTGGCATCTCACTCTCTTTGAATCTTGTTTATCATGCTAAGAGGAGCAGGAAAAAGCAAAAAATTTCAGAATTGCACCTTGCAATGCGGAGAAATTACTGTTTGTGCATTTACAATATTCATTGATTTTTGCCATTGAAAAACGTCCAGAAATGATTGAAGCTACTGACTGAATGAAAGGAGCTGGCATCTCACTCTCTTTGAATCTTCTTTATCATGCTTAGAGGAGCAGGAAAAAGCAAAAAACTTCAGAATTGCACCTTGCAATGCGGAGAAATTACTGTTTGTGCATTTACAATATTCAGTGATTTTTTCCATTGAAAAACATCATGTTATTCATATACCAGAAATGTTTGAAGCTACTGACTGAATGAAAGGAGCTGGCATCTCACTCTCTTTGAATCTTCTTTATCATGCTAAGAGGAGCAGGAAAAAGCAAAAAATTTCAGAATTGCACCTTGCAATGCGGAGAAATTACTGTTTGTGCATTTACAATATTCATTGATTTTTGCCATTGAAAAACGTCCAGAAATGATTGAAGCTACTGACTGAATGAAAGGAGCTGGCATCTCACTCTCTTTGAATCTTCTTTATCATGCTAAGAGGAGCAGGAAAAAGCAAAAAATTTCAGAATTGCAGATTGCAATGCGGAGAAATTACTGTTTGTGCATTTACAATATTCAGTGATTTTTGCCATTGAAAAACATCATGTTATTCATATACCAGAAATGTTTGAAGCTACTGACTGAATGAAAGGAGCTGGCATCTCACTCTCTTTGAATCTTCTTTATCATGCTAAGAGGAGCAGGAAAAAGCAAAAAATTTCAGAATTGCACCTTGCAATGCGGAGAAATTACTGTTTGTGCATTTACAATATTCATTGATTTTTGCCATTGAAAAACGTCCAGAAATGATTGAAGCTACTGACTGAATGAAAGGAGCTGGCATCTCACTCTCTTTGAATCTTGTTTATCATGCTAAGAGGAGCAGGAAAAAGCAAAAAATTTCAGAATTGCACCTTGCAATGCGGAGAAATTACTGTTTGTGCATTTACAATATTCATTGATTTTTGCCATTGAAAAACGTCCAGAAATGATTGAAGCTACTGACTGAATGAAAGGAGCTGGCATCTCACTCTCTTTGAATCTTCTTTATCATGCTTAGAGGAGCAGGAAAAAGCAAAAAATTTCAGAATTGCACCTTGCAATGCGGAGAAATTACTGTTTGTGCATTTACAATATTCATTGATTTTTGCCATTGAAAAACATCATGTTATTCATATACCAGAAATGTTTGAAGCTACTGACTGAATGAAAGGAGCTGGCATCTCACTCTCTTTGAATCTTCTTTATCATGCTAAGAGGAGCAGGAAAAAGCAAAAAATTTCAGAATTGCACCTTGCAATGCGGAGAAATTACTGTTTGTGCATTTACAATATTCATTGATTTTTGCCATTGAAAAACGTCCAGAAATGATTGAAGCTACTGACTGAATGAAAGGAGCTGGCATCTCACTCTCTTTGAATCTTCTTTATCATGCTAAGAGGAGCAGGAAAAAGCAAAAAATTTCAGAATTGCAGATTGCAATGCGGAGAAATTACTGTTTGTGCATTTACAATATTCAGTGATTTTTGCCATTGAAAAACATCATGTTATTCATATACCAGAAATGTTTGAAGCTACTGACTGAATGAAAGGAGCTGGCATCTCACTCTCTTTGAATCTTCTTTATCATGCTAAGAGGAGCAGGAAAAAGCAAAAAATTTCAGAATTGCACCTTGCAATGCGGAGAAATTACTGTTTGTGCATTTACAATATTCATTGATTTTTGCCATTGAAAAACGTCCAGAAATGATTGAAGCTACTGACTGAATGAAAGGAGCTGGCATCTCACTCTCTTTGAATCTTGTTTATCATGCTAAGAGGAGCAGGAAAAAGCAAAAAATTTCAGAATTGCACCTTGCAATGCGGAGAAATTACTGTTTGTGCATTTACAATATTCATTGATTTTTGCCATTGAAAAACGTCCAGAAATGATTGAAGCTACTGACTGAATGAAAGGAGCTGGCATCTCACTCTCTTTGAATATTCTTTATCATGCTTAGAGGAGCAGGAAAAAGCAAAAAACTTCAGAATTGCACCTTGCAATGCGGAGAAATTACTGTTTGTGCATTTACAATATTCAGTGATTTTTGCCATTGAAAAACATCATGTTATTCATATACCAGAAATGTTTGAAGCTACTGACTGAATGAAAGGAGCTGGCATCTCACTCTCTTTGAATCTTCTTTATCATGCTAAGAGGAGCAGGAAAAAGCAAAAAATTTCAGAATTGCACCTTGCAATGCGGAGAAATTACTGTTTGTGCATTTACAATATTCATAGATTTTTGCCATTGAAAAACGTCCAGAAATGATTGAAGCTACTGACTGAATGAAAGGAGCTGGCATCTCACTCTCTTTGAATCTTCTTTATCATGCTAAGAGGAGCAGGAAAAAGCAAAAAATTTCAGAATTGCACCTTGCAATGCGGAGAAATTACTGTTTGTGCATTTACAATATTCATTGATTTTTGCCATTGAAAAACGTCCAGAAATGATTGAAGCTACTGACTGAATGAAAGGAGCTGGCATCTCACTCTCTTTGAATCTTCTTTATCATGCTTAGAGGAGCAGGAAAAAGCAAAAAATTCAGAATTGCACCTTGCAATGCGGAGAAATTACTGTTTGTGCATTTACAATATTCATTGATTTTTGCCATTGAAAAACATCATGTTATTCATATACCAGAAATGATTGAAGCTATGGACTGAATGAAAGGAGCTGGCATCTCACTCTCTTTGAATCTTCTTTATCATGCTAAGAGGAGCAGGAAAAAGCAAAAAATTTCAGAATTGCACCTTGCAATGCGGAGAAATTACTGTTTGTGCATTTACAATATTCAATGATTTTTGCCATTGAAAAACGTCCAGAAATGATTGAAGCTACTGACTGAATGAAAGGAGCTGGCATCTCACTCTCTTTGAATCTTCTTTATCATGCTAAGAGGAGCAGGAAAAAGCAAAAAATTTCAGAATTGCACCTTGCAATGCGGAGAAATTACTGTTTGTGCATTTACAATATTCATTGATTTTTGCCATTGAAAAACATCATGTTATTCATATACCAGAAATGTTTGAAGCTACTGACTGAATGAAAGGAGCTGGCATCTCACTCTCTTTGAGTCTTCTTTATCATGCTAAGAGGAGCAGGAAAAAGCAAAAAATTTCAGAATTGCACCTTGCAATGCGGAGAAATTACTGTTTGTGCATTTACAATATTCATTGATTTTTGCCATTGAAAAACATCATGTTATTCATATACCAGAAATGTTTGAAGCTACTGACTGAATGAAAGGAGCTGGCATCTCACTCTCTTTGAATCTTCTTTATCATGCTAAGAGGAGCAGAAAAAAGCAAAAAATTTCAGAATTGCACCTTGCAATGCGGAGAAATTACTGTTTGTGCATTTACAATATTCATTGATTTTTGCCATTGAAAAACGTCCAGAAATGATTGAAGCTACTGACTGAATGAAAGGAGCTGGCATCTCACTCTCTTTGAATCTTCTTTATCATGCTTAGAGGAGCAGGAAAAAGCAAAAAATTCAGAATTGCACCTTGCAATGCGGAGAAATTACTGTTTGTGCATTTACAATATTCATTGATTTTTGCCATTGAAAAACGTCCAGAAATGATTGAAGCTACTGACTGAATGAAAGGAGCTGGCATCTCACTCTCTTTGAATCTTCTTTATCATGCTAAGAGGAGCAGGAAAAAGCAAAAAAATTCAGAATTGCACCTTGCAATGCGGAGAAATTACTGTTTGTGCATTTACAATATTCATTGATTTTTGCCATTGAAAAACGTCCAGAAATGATTGAAGCTACTGACTGAATGAAAGGAGCTGGCATCTCACTCTCTTTGAATCTTCTTTATCATGCTAAGAGGAGCAGGAAAAAGCAAAAAATTTCAGAATTGCACCTTGCAATGCGGAGAAATTACTGTTTGTGCATTTACAATATTCATTGATTTTTGCCATTGAAAAACATCATGTTATTCATATACCAGAAATGTTTGAAGCTACTGACTGAATGAAAGGAGCTGGCATCTCACTCTCTTTGAATCTTCTTTATCATGCTAAGAGGAGCAGGAAAAAGCAAAAAATTTCAGAATTGCACCTTGCAATGCGGAGAAATTACTGTTTGTGCATTTACAATATTCATTGATTTTTGCCATTGAAAAACGTCCAGAAATGATTGAAGCTACTGACTGAATGAAAGGAGCTGGCATCTCATTCTCTTTGAATCTTGTTTATCATGCTAAGAGGAGCAGGAAAAAGCAAAAAATTTCAGAATTGCACCTTGCAATGCGGAGAAATTACTGTTTGTGCATTTACAATATTCATTGATTTTTGCCATTGAAAAACGTCCAGAAATGATTGAAGCTACTGACTGAATGAAAGGAGCTGGCATCTCACTCTCTTTGAATCTTCTTTATCATGCTAAGAGGAGCAGGAAAAAGCAAAAAATTTCAGAATTGCAGATTGCAATGCGGAGAAATTACTGTTTGTGCATTTACAATATTCAGTGATTTTTGCCATTGAAAAACATCATGTTATTCATATACCAGAAATGTTTGAAGCTACTGACTGAATGAAAGGAGCTGGCATCTCACTCTCTTTGAATCTTCTTTATCATGCTAAGAGGAGCAGGAAAAAGCAAAAAATTTCAGAATTGCACCTTGCAATGCGGAGAAATTACTGTTTGTGCATTTACAATATTCATTGATTTTTGCCATTGAAAAACGTCCAGAAATGATTGAAGCTACTGACTGAATGAAAGGAGCTGGCATCTCACTCTCTTTGAATCTTGTTTATCATGCTAAGAGGAGCAGGAAAAAGCAAAAAATTTCAGAATTGCACCTTGCAATGCGGAGAAATTACTGTTTGTGCATTTACAATATTCATTGATTTTTGCCATTGAAAAACGTCCAGAAATGATTGAAGCTACTGACTGAATGAAAGGAGCTGGCATCTCACTCTCTTTGAATATTCTTTATCATGCTTAGAGGAGCAGGAAAAAGCAAAAAACTTCAGAATTGCACCTTGCAATGCGGAGAAATTACTGTTTGTGCATTTACAATATTCAGTGATTTTTGCCATTGAAAAACATCATGTTATTCATATACCAGAAATGTTTGAAGCTACTGACTGAATGAAAGGAGCTGGCATCTCACTCTCTTTGAATCTTCTTTATCATGCTAAGAGGAGCAGGAAAAAGCAAAAAATTTCAGAATTGCACCTTGCAATGCGGAGAAATTACTGTTTGTGCATTTACAATATTCATAGATTTTTGCCATTGAAAAACGTCCAGAAATGATTGAAGCTACTGACTGAATGAAAGGAGCTGGCATCTCACTCTCTTTGAATCTTCTTTATCATGCTAAGAGGAGCAGGAAAAAGCAAAAAATTTCAGAATTGCACCTTGCAATGCGGAGAAATTACTGTTTGTGCATTTACAATATTCATTGATTTTTGCCATTGAAAAACGTCCAGAAATGATTGAAGCTACTGACTGAATGAAAGGAGCTGGCATCTCACTCTCTTTGAATCTTCTTTATCATGCTTAGAGGAGCAGGAAAAAGCAAAAAATTCAGAATTGCACCTTGCAATGCGGAGAAATTACTGTTTGTGCATTTACAATATTCATTGATTTTTGCCATTGAAAAACATCATGTTATTCATATACCAGAAATGATTGAAGCTATGGACTGAATGAAAGGAGCTGGCATCTCACTCTCTTTGAATCTTCTTTATCATGCTAAGAGGAGCAGGAAAAAGCAAAAAATTTCAGAATTGCACCTTGCAATGCGGAGAAATTACTGTTTGTGCATTTACAATATTCAATGATTTTTGCCATTGAAAAACGTCCAGAAATGATTGAAGCTACTGACTGAATGAAAGGAGCTGGCATCTCACTCTCTTTGAATCTTCTTTATCATGCTAAGAGGAGCAGGAAAAAGCAAAAAATTTCAGAATTGCACCTTGCAATGCGGAGAAATTACTGTTTGTGCATTTACAATATTCATTGATTTTTGCCATTGAAAAACATCATGTTATTCATATACCAGAAATGTTTGAAGCTACTGACTGAATGAAAGGAGCTGGCATCTCACTCTCTTTGAGTCTTCTTTATCATGCTAAGAGGAGCAGGAAAAAGCAAAAAATTTCAGAATTGCACCTTGCAATGCGGAGAAATTACTGTTTGTGCATTTACAATATTCATTGATTTTTGCCATTGAAAAACATCATGTTATTCATATACCAGAAATGTTTGAAGCTACTGACTGAATGAAAGGAGCTGGCATCTCACTCTCTTTGAATCTTCTTTATCATGCTAAGAGGAGCAGAAAAAAGCAAAAAATTTCAGAATTGCACCTTGCAATGCGGAGAAATTACTGTTTGTGCATTTACAATATTCATTGATTTTTGCCATTGAAAAACATCCAGAAATGATTGAAGCTACTGACTGAATGAAAGGAGCTGGCATCTCACTCTCTTTGAATCTTGTTTATCATGCTAAGAGGAGCAGGAAAAAGCAAAAAATTTCAGAATTGCACCTTGCAATGCGGAGAAATTACTGTTTGTGCATTTACAATATTCATTGATTTTTGCCATTGAAAAACGTCCAGAAATGATTGAAGCTACTGACTGAATGAAAGGAGCTGGCATCTCACTCTCTTTGAATCTTCTTTATCATGCTAAGAGGAGCAGGAAAAAGCAAAAAATTTCAAAATTGCACCTTGCAATGCGGAGAAATTACTGTTTGTGCATTTACAATATTCATTGATTTTTGCCATTGAAAAACATCATGTTATTCATATACCAGAAATGTTTGAAGCTACTGACTGAATGAAAGGAGCTGGCATCTCACTCTCTTTGAATCTTCTTTATCATGCTAAGAGGAGCAGGAAAAAGCAAAAAAATTCAGAATTGCACCTTGCAATGCGGAGAAATTACTGTTTGTGCATTTACAATATTCATTGATTTTTGCCATTGAAAAACGTCCAGAAATGATTGAAGCTACTGACTGAATGAAAGGAGCTGGCATCTCACTCTCTTTGAATCTTCTTTATCATGCTAAGAGGAGCAGGAAAAAGCAAAAAAATTCAGAATTGCACCTTGCAATGCGGAGAAATTACTGTTTGTGCATTTACAATATTCATTGATTTTTGCCATTGAAAAACGTCCAGAAATGATTGAAGCTACTGACTGAATGAAAGGAGCTGGCATCTCACTCTCTTTGAATCTTCTTTATCATGCTAAGAGGAGCAGGAAAAAGCAAAAAATTTCAGAATTGCACCTTGCAATGCGGAGAAATTACTGTTTGTGCATTTACAATATTCATTGATTTTTGCCATTGAAAAACATCATGTTATTCATATACCAGAAATGTTTGAAGCTACTGACTGAATGAAAGGAGCTGGCATCTCACTCTCTTTGAATCTTCTTTATCATGCTAAGAGGAGCAGGAAAAAGCAAAAAATTTCAGAATTGCACCTTGCAATGCGGAGAAATTACTGTTTGTGCATTTACAATATTCATTGATTTTTGCCATTGAAAAACGTCCAGAAATGATTGAAGCTACTGACTGAATGAAAGGAGCTGGCATCTCATTCTCTTTGAATCTTGTTTATCATGCTAAGAGGAGCAGGAAAAAGCAAAAAATTTCAGAATTGCACCTTGCAATGCGGAGAAATTACTGTTTGTGCATTTACAATATTCATTGATTTTTGCCATTGAAAAACGTCCAGAAATGATTGAAGCTACTGACTGAATGAAAGGAGCTGGCATCTCACTCTCTTTGAATCTTCTTTATCATGCTTAGAGGAGCAGGAAAAAGCAAAAAATTTCAGAATTGCACCTTGCAATGCGGAGAAATTACTGTTTGTGCATTTACAATATTCATTGATTTTTGCCATTGAAAAACATCATGTTATTCATATACCAGAAATGTTTCAAGCTACTGACTGAATGAAAGGAGCTGGCATCTCACTCTCTTTGAATCTTCTTTATCATGCTAAGAGGAGCAGAAAAAAGCAAAAAATTTCAGAATTGCACCTTGCAATGCGGAGAAATTACTGTTTGTGCATTTACAATATTCATTGATTTTTGCCATTGAAAAACATCCAGAAATGATTGAAGCTACTGACTGAATGAAAGGAGCTGGCATCTCACTCTCTTTGAATCTTCTTTATCATGCTAAGAGGAGCAGGAAAAAGCAAAAAATTTCAAAATTGCACCTTGCAATGCGGAGAAATTACTGTTTGTGCATTTACAATATTCATTGATTTTTGCCATTGAAAAACATCATGTTATTCATATACCAGAAATGTTTGAAGCTACTGACTGAATGAAAGGAGCTGGCATCTCACTCTCTTTGAATCTTCTTTATCATGCTAAGAGGAGCAGGAAAAAGCAAAAAATTTCAGAATTGCACCTTGCAATGCGGAGAAATTACTGTTTGTGCATTTACAATATTCATTGATTTTTGCCATTGAAAAACGTCCAGAAATGATTGAAGCTACTGACTGAATGAAAGGAGCTGGCATCTCACTCTCTTTGAATCTTCTTTATCATGCTTAGAGGAGCAGGAAAAAGCAAAAAATTCAGAATTGCACCTTGCAATGCGGAGAAATTACTGTTTGTGCATTTACAATATTCATTGATTTTTGCCATTGAAAAACATCATGTTATTCATATACCAGAAATGATTGAAGCTACGGACTGAATGAAAGGAGCTGGCATCTCACTCTCTTTGAATCTTCTTTATCATGCTAAGAGGAGCAGGAAAAAGCAAAAAATTTCAGAATTGCACCTTGCAATGCGGAGAAATTACTGTTTGTGCATTTGCAATATTCAATGATTTTTGCCATTGAAAAACGTCCAGAAATGATTGAAGCTACTGACTGAATGAAAGGAGCTGGCATCTCACTCTCTTTGAATCTTCTTTATCATGCTAAGAGGAGCAGGAAAAAGCAAAAAATTTCAGAATTGCACCTTGCAATGCGGAGAAATTACTGTTTGTGCATTTACAATATTCATTGATTTTTGCCATTGAAAAACATCATGTTATTCATATACCAGAAATGTTTGAAGCTACTGACTGAATGAAAGGAGCTGGCATCTCACTCTCTTTGAGTCTTCTTTATCATGCTAAGAGGAGCAGGAAAAAGCAAAAAATTTCAGAATTGCACCTTGCAATGCGGAGAAATTACTGTTTGTGCATTTACAATATTCATTGATTTTTGCCATTGAAAAACATCATGTTATTCATATACCAGAAATGTTTGAAGCTACTGACTGAATGAAAGGAGCTGGCATCTCACTCTCTTTGAATCTTCTTTATCATGCTAAGAGGAGCAGAAAAAAGCAAAAAATTTCAGAATTGCACCTTGCAATGCGGAGAAATTACTGTTTGTGCATTTACAATATTCATTGATTTTTGCCATTGAAAAACATCCAGAAATGATTGAAGCTACTGACTGAATGAAAGGAGCTGGCATCTCACTCTCTTTGAATCTTGTTTATCATGCTAAGAGGAGCAGGAAAAAGCAAAAAATTTCAGAATTGCACCTTGCAATGCGGAGAAATTACTGTTTGTGTATTTACAATATTCATTGATTTTTGCCATTGAAAAACGTCCAGAAATGATTGAAGCTACTGACTGAATGAAAGGAGCTGGCATCTCACTCTCTTTGAATCTTCTTTATCATGCTAAGAGGAGCAGGAAAAAGCAAAAAATTTCAAAATTACACCTTGCAATGCGGAGAAATTACTGTTTGTGCATTTACAATATTCATTGATTTTTGCCATTGAAAAACATCATGTTATTCATATACCAGAAATGTTTGAAGCTACTGACTGAATGAAAGGAGCTGGCATCTCACTCTCTTTGAATCTTCTTTATCATGCTAAGAGGAGCAGGAAAAAGCAAAAAATTTCAGAATTGCACCTTGCAATGCGGAGAAATTACTGTTTGTGCATTTACAATATTCATTGATTTTTGCCATTGAAAAACCATGTTATTCATATACCAGAAATGTTTGAAGCTACTGACTGAATGAAAGGAGCTGGCATCTCACTCTCTTTGAATCTTCTTTATCATGCTAAGAGGAGCAGGAAAAAGCAAAAAATTTCAGAATTGCACCTTGCAATGCGGAGAAATTACTGTTTGTGCATTTACAATATTCATTGATTTTTGCCATTGAAAAACGTCCAGAAATGATTGAAGCTACTGACTGAATGAAAGGAGCTGGCATCTCATTCTCTTTGAATCTTGTTTATCATGCTAAGAGGAGCAGGAAAAAGCAAAAAATTTCAGAATTGCACCTTGCAATGCGGAGAAATTACTGTTTGTGCATTTACAATATTCATTGATTTTTGCCATTGAAAAACGTCCAGAAATGATTGAAGCTACTGACTGAATGAAAGGAGCTGGCATCTCACTCTCTTTGAATCTTCTTTATCATGCTAAGAGGAGCAGGAAAAAGCAAAAAATTTCAGAATTGCAGATTGCAATGCGGAGAAATTACTGTTTGTGCATTTACAATATTCAGTGATTTTTGCCATTGAAAAACATCATGTTATTCATATACCAGAAATGTTTGAAGCTACTGACTGAATGAAAGGAGCTGGCATCTCACTCTCTTTGAATCTTCTTTATCATGCTAAGAGGAGCAGGAAAAAGCAAAAAATTTCAGAATTGCACCTTGCAATGCGGAGAAATTACTGTTTGTGCATTTACAATATTCATTGATTTTTGCCATTGAAAAACGTCCAGAAATGATTGAAGCTACTGACTGAATGAAAGGAGCTGGCATCTCACTCTCTTTGAATCTTGTTTATCATGCTAAGAGGAGCAGGAAAAAGCAAAAAATTTCAGAATTGCACCTTGCAATGCGGAGAAATTACTGTTTGTGCATTTACAATATTCATTGATTTTTGCCATTGAAAAACGTCCAGAAATGATTGAAGCTACTGACTGAATGAAAGGAGCTGGCATCTCACTCTCTTTGAATCTTCTTTATCATGCTTAGAGGAGCAGGAAAAAGCAAAAAATTTCAGAATTGCACCTTGCAATGCGGAGAAATTACTGTTTGTGCATTTACAATATTCATTGATTTTTGCCATTGAAAAACATCATGTTATTCATATACCAGAAATGATTGAAGCTACGGACTGAATGAAAGGAGCTGGCATCTCACTCTCTTTGAATCTTCTTTATCATGCTAAGAGGAGCAGGAAAAAGCAAAAAATTTCAGAATTGCACCTTGCAATGCGGAGAAATTACTGTTTGTGCATTTACAATATTCAATGATTTTTGCCATTGAAAAACGTCCAGAAATGATTGAAGCTACTGACTGAATGAAAGGAGCTGGCATCTCACTCTCTTTGAATCTTCTTTATCATGCTAAGAGGAGCAGGAAAAAGCAAAAAATTTCAGAATTGCACCTTGCAATGCGGAGAAATTACTGTTTGTGCATTTACAATATTCATTGATTTTTGCCATTGAAAAACATCATGTTATTCATATACCAGAAATGTTTGAAGCAACTGACTGAATGAAAGGAGCTGGCATCTCACTCTCTTTGAGTCTTCTTTATCATGCTAAGAGGAGCAGGAAAAAGCAAAAAATTTCAGAATTGCACCTTGCAATGCGGAGAAATTACTGTTTGTGCATTTACAATATTCATTGATTTTTGCCATTGAAAAACATCATGTTATTCATATACCAGAAATGTTTGAAGCTACTGACTGAATGAAAGGAGCTGGCATCTCACTCTCTTTGAATCTTCTTTATCATGCTAAGAGGAGCAGAAAAAAGCAAAAAATTTCAGAATTGCACCTTGCAATGCGGAGAAATTACTGTTTGTGCATTTACAATATTCATTGATTTTTGCCATTGAAAAACATCCAGAAATGATTGAAGCTACTGACTGAATGAAAGGAGCTGGCATCTCACTCTCTTTGAATCTTGTTTATCATGCTAAGAGGAGCAGGAAAAAGCAAAAAATTTCAGAATTGCACCTTGCAATGCGGAGAAATTACTGTTTGTGCATTTACAATATTCATTGATTTTTGCCATTGAAAAACGTCCAGAAATGATTGAAGCTACTGACTGAATGAAAGGAGCTGGCATCTCACTCTCTTTGAATCTTCTTTATCATGCTAAGAGGAGCAGGAAAAAGCAAAAAATTTCAAAATTGCACCTTGCAATGCGGAGAAATTACTGTTTGTGCATTTACAATATTCATTGATTTTTGCCATTGAAAAACATCATGTTATTCATATACCAGAAATGTTTGAAGCTACTGACTGAATGAAAGGAGCTGGCATCTCACTCTCTTTGAATCTTCTTTATCATGCTAAGAGGAGCAGGAAAAAGCAAAAAATTTCAGAATTGCACCTTGCAATGCGGAGAAATTACTGTTTGTGCATTTACAATATTCATTGATTTTTGCCATTGAAAAACCATGTTATTCATATACCAGAAATGTTTGAAGCTACTGACTGAATGAAAGGAGCTGGCATCTCACTCTCTTTGAATCTTCTTTATCATGCTAAGAGGAGCAGGAAAAAGCAAAAAATTTCAGAATTGCACCTTGCAATGCGGAGAAATTACTGTTTGTGCATTTACAATATTCATTGATTTTTGCCATTGAAAAACGTCCAGAAATGATTGAAGCTACTGACTGAATGAAAGGAGCTGGCATCTCATTCTCTTTGAATCTTGTTTATCATGCTAAGAGGAGCAGGAAAAAGCAAAAAATTTCAGAATTGCACCTTGCAATGCGGAGAAATTACTGTTTGTGCATTTACAATATTCATTGATTTTTGCCATTGAAAAACGTCCAGAAATGATTGAAGCTACTGACTGAATGAAAGGAGCTGGCATCTCACTCTCTTTGAATCTTCTTTATCATGCTTAGAGGAGCAGGAAAAAGCAAAAAATTTCAGAATTGCACCTTGCAATGCGGAGAAATTACTGTTTGTGCATTTACAATATTCATTGATTTTTGCCATTGAAAAACATCATGTTATTCATATACCAGAAATGTTTGAAGCTACTGACTGAATGAAAGGAGCTGGCATCTCACTCTCTTTGAATCTTCTTTATCATGCTAAGAGGAGCAGAAAAAAGCAAAAAATTTCAGAATTGCACCTTGCAATGCGGAGAAATTACTGTTTGTGCATTTACAATATTCATTGATTTTTGCCATTGAAAAACATCTAGAAATGATTGAAGCTACTGACTGAATGAAAGGAGCTGGCATCTCACTCTCTTTGAATCTTGTTTATCATGCTAAGAGGAGCAGGAAAAAGCAAAAAATTTCAGAATTGCACCTTGCAATGCGGAGAAATTACTGTTTGTGCATTTACAATATTCATTGATTTTTGCCATTGAAAAACGTCCAGAAATGATTGAAGCTACTGACTGAATGAAAGGAGCTGGCATCTCACTCTCTTTGAATCTTCTTTATCATGCAAAGAGGAGCAGGAAAAAGCAAAAAATTTCAAAATTGCACCTTGCAATGCGGAGAAATTACTGTTTGTGCATTTACAATATTCATTGATTTTTGCCATTGAAAAACATCATGTTATTCATATACCAGAAATGTTTGAAGCTACTGACTGAATGAAAGGAGCTGGCATCTCACTCTCTTTGAATCTTCTTTATCATGCTAAGAGGAGCAGGAAAAAGCAAAAAAATTCAGAATTGCACCTTGCAATGCGGAGAAATTACTGTTTGTGCATTTACAATATTCATTGATTTTTGCCATTGAAAAACGTCCAGAAATGATTGAAGCTACTGACTGAATGAAAGGAGCTGGCATCTCACTCTCTTTGAATCTTCTTTATCATGCTAAGTGGAGCAGGAAAAAGCAAAAAATTTCAGAATTGCACCTTGCAATGCGGAGAAATTACTGTTTGTGCATTTACAATATTCATTGATTTTTGCCATTGAAAAACATCATGTTATTCATATACCAGAAATGTTTGAAGCTACTGACTGAATGAAAGGAGCTGGCATCTCACTCTCTTTGAATCTTCTTTATCATGCTAAGAGGAGCAGGAAAAAGCAAAAAATTTCAGAATTGCACCTTGCAATGCGGAGAAATTACTGTTTGTGCATTTACAATATTCATTGATTTTTGCCATTGAAAAACGTCCAGAAATGATTGAAGCTACTGACTGAATGAAAGGAGCTGGCATCTCATTCTCTTTGAATCTTGTTTATCATGCTAAGAGGAGCAGGAAAAAGCAAAAAATTTCAGAATTGCACCTTGCAATGCGGAGAAATTACTGTTTGTGCATTTACAATATTCATTGATTTTTGCCATTGAAAAACGTCCAGAAATGATTGAAGCTACTGACTGAATGAAAGGAGCTGGCATCTCACTCTCTTTGAATCTTCTTTATCATGCTTAGAGGAGCAGGAAAAAGCAAAAAATTTCAGAATTGCACCTTGCAATGCGGAGAAATTACTGTTTGTGCATTTACAATATTCATTGATTTTTGCCATTGAAAAACATCATGTTATTCATATACCAGAAATGTTTGAAGCTACTGACTGAATGAAAGGAGCTGGCATCTCACTCTCTTTGAATCTTCTTTATCATGCTAAGAGGAGCAGGAAAAAGCAAAAAATTTCAGAATTGCACCTTGCAATGCGGAGAAATTACTGTTTGTGCATTTACAATATTCATTGATTTTTGCCATTGAAAAACGTCCAGAAATGATTGAAGCTACTGACTGAATGAAAGGAGCTGGCATCTCACTCTCTTTGAATCTTCTTTATCATGCTAAGAGGAGCAGGAAAAAGCAAAAAATTTCAGAATTGCAGATTGCAATGCGGAGAAATTACTGTTTGTGCATTTACAATATTCAGTGATTTTTGCCATTGAAAAACATCATGTTATTCATATACCAGAAATGTTTGAAGCTACTGACTGAATGAAAGGAGCTGGCATCTCACTCTCTTTGAATCTTCTTTATCATGCTAAGAGGAGCAGGAAAAAGCAAAAAATTTCAGAATTGCACCTTGCAATGCGGAGAAATTACTGTTTGTGCATTTACAATATTCATTGATTTTTGCCATTGAAAAACGTCCAGAAATGATTGAAGCTACTGACTGAATGAAAGGAGCTGGCATCTCACTCTCTTTGAATCTTGTTTATCATGCTAAGAGGAGCAGGAAAAAGCAAAAAATTTCAGAATTGCACCTTGCAATGCGGAGAAATTACTGTTTGTGCATTTACAATATTCATTGATTTTTGCCATTGAAAAACGTCCAGAAATGATTGAAGCTACTGACTGAATGAAAGGAGCTGGCATCTCACTCTCTTTGAATCTTCTTTATCATGCTTAGAGGAGCAGGAAAAAGCAAAAAACTTCAGAATTGCACCTTGCAATGCGGAGAAATTACTGTTTGTGCATTTACAATATTCAGTGATTTTTTCCATTGAAAAACATCATGTTATTCATATACCAGAAATGTTTGAAGCTACTGACTGAATGAAAGGAGCTGGCATCTCACTCTCTTTGAATCTTCTTTATCATGCTAAGAGGAGCAGGAAAAAGCAAAAAATTTCAGAATTGCACCTTGCAATGCGGAGAAATTACTGTTTGTGCATTTACAATATTCATTGATTTTTGCCATTGAAAAACGTCCAGAAATGATTGAAGCTACTGACTGAATGAAAGGAGCTGGCATCTCACTCTCTTTGAATCTTCTTTATCATGCTAAGAGGAGCAGGAAAAAGCAAAAAATTTCAGAATTGCAGATTGCAATGCGGAGAAATTACTGTTTGTGCATTTACAATATTCAGTGATTTTTGCCATTGAAAAACATCATGTTATTCATATACCAGAAATGTTTGAAGCTACTGACTGAATGAAAGGAGCTGGCATCTCACTCTCTTTGAATCTTCTTTATCATGCTAAGAGGAGCAGGAAAAAGCAAAAAATTTCAGAATTGCACCTTGCAATGCGGAGAAATTACTGTTTGTGCATTTACAATATTCATTGATTTTTGCCATTGAAAAACGTCCAGAAATGATTGAAGCTACTGACTGAATGAAAGGAGCTGGCATCTCACTCTCTTTGAATCTTGTTTATCATGCTAAGAGGAGCAGGAAAAAGCAAAAAATTTCAGAATTGCACCTTGCAATGCGGAGAAATTACTGTTTGTGCATTTACAATATTCATTGATTTTTGCCATTGAAAAACGTCCAGAAATGATTGAAGCTACTGACTGAATGAAAGGAGCTGGCATCTCACTCTCTTTGAATCTTCTTTATCATGCTTAGAGGAGCAGGAAAAAGCAAAAAATTTCAGAATTGCACCTTGCAATGCGGAGAAATTACTGTTTGTGCATTTACAATATTCATTGATTTTTGCCATTGAAAAACATCATGTTATTCATATACCAGAAATGTTTGAAGCTACTGACTGAATGAAAGGAGCTGGCATCTCACTCTCTTTGAATCTTCTTTATCATGCTAAGAGGAGCAGGAAAAAGCAAAAAATTTCAGAATTGCACCTTGCAATGCGGAGAAATTACTGTTTGTGCATTTACAATATTCATTGATTTTTGCCATTGAAAAACGTCCAGAAATGATTGAAGCTACTGACTGAATGAAAGGAGCTGGCATCTCACTCTCTTTGAATCTTCTTTATCATGCTAAGAGGAGCAGGAAAAAGCAAAAAATTTCAGAATTGCAGATTGCAATGCGGAGAAATTACTGTTTGTGCATTTACAATATTCAGTGATTTTTGCCATTGAAAAACATCATGTTATTCATATACCAGAAATGTTTGAAGCTACTGACTGAATGAAAGGAGCTGGCATCTCACTCTCTTTGAATCTTCTTTATCATGCTAAGAGGAGCAGGAAAAAGCAAAAAATTTCAGAATTGCACCTTGCAATGCGGAGAAATTACTGTTTGTGCATTTACAATATTCATTGATTTTTGCCATTGAAAAACGTCCAGAAATGATTGAAGCTACTGACTGAATGAAAGGAGCTGGCATCTCACTCTCTTTGAATCTTGTTTATCATGCTAAGAGGAGCAGGAAAAAGCAAAAAATTTCAGAATTGCACCTTGCAATGCGGAGAAATTACTGTTTGTGCATTTACAATATTCATTGATTTTTGCCATTGAAAAACGTCCAGAAATGATTGAAGCTACTGACTGAATGAAAGGAGCTGGCATCTCACTCTCTTTGAATATTCTTTATCATGCTTAGAGGAGCAGGAAAAAGCAAAAAACTTCAGAATTGCACCTTGCAATGCGGAGAAATTACTGTTTGTGCATTTACAATATTCAGTGATTTTTGCCATTGAAAAACATCATGTTATTCATATACCAGAAATGTTTGAAGCTACTGACTGAATGAAAGGAGCTGGCATCTCACTCTCTTTGAATCTTCTTTATCATGCTAAGAGGAGCAGGAAAAAGCAAAAAATTTCAGAATTGCACCTTGCAATGCGGAGAAAATACTGTTTGTGCATTTACAATATTCATAGATTTTTGCCATTGAAAAACGTCCAGAAATGATTGAAGCTACTGACTGAATGAAAGGAGCTGGCATCTCACTCTCTTTGAATCTTCTTTATCATGCTAAGAGGAGCAGGAAAAAGCAAAAAATTTCAGAATTGCACCTTGCAATGCGGAGAAATTACTGTTTGTGCATTTACAATATTCATTGATTTTTGCCATTGAAAAACGTCCAGAAATGATTGAAGCTACTGACTGAATGAAAGGAGCTGGCATCTCACTCTCTTTGAATCTTCTTTATCATGCTTAGAGGAGCAGGAAAAAGCAAAAAATTCAGAATTGCACCTTGCAATGCGGAGAAATTACTGTTTGTGCATTTACAATATTCATTGATTTTTGCCATTGAAAAACATCATGTTATTCATATACCAGAAATGATTGAAGCTATGGACTGAATGAAAGGAGCTGGCATCTCACTCTCTTTGAATCTTCTTTATCATGCTAAGAGGAGCAGGAAAAAGCAAAAAATTTCAGAATTGCACCTTGCAATGCGGAGAAATTACTGTTTGTGCATTTACAATATTCAATGATTTTTGCCATTGAAAAACGTCCAGAAATGATTGAAGCTACTGACTGAATGAAAGGAGCTGGCATCTCACTCTCTTTGAATCTTCTTTATCATGCTAAGAGGAGCAGGAAAAAGCAAAAAATTTCAGAATTGCACCTTGCAATGCGGAGAAATTACTGTTTGTGCATTTACAATATTCATTGATTTTTGCCATTGAAAAACATCATGTTATTCATATACCAGAAATGTTTGAAGCTACTGACTGAATGAAAGGAGCTGGCATCTCACTCTCTTTGAGTCTTCTTTATCATGCTAAGAGGAGCAGGAAAAAGCAAAAAATTTCAGAATTGCACCTTGCAATGCGGAGAAATTACTGTTTGTGCATTTACAATATTCATTGATTTTTGCCATTGAAAAACATCATGTTATTCATATACCAGAAATGTTTGAAGCTACTGACTGAATGAAAGGAGCTGGCATCTCACTCTCTTTGAATCTTCTTTATCATGCTAAGAGGAGCAGAAAAAAGCAAAAAATTTCAGAATTGCACCTTGCAATGCGGAGAAATTACTGTTTGTGCATTTACAATATTCATTGATTTTTGCCATTGAAAAACATCCAGAAATGATTGAAGCTACTGACTGAATGAAAGGAGCTGGCATCTCACTCTCTTTGAATCTTGTTTATCATGCTAAGAGGAGCAGGAAAAAGCAAAAAATTTCAGAATTGCACCTTGCAATGCGGAGAAATTACTGTTTGTGCATTTACAATATTCATTGATTTTTGCCATTGAAAAACGTCCAGAAATGATTGAAGCTACTGACTGAATGAAAGGAGCTGGCATCTCACTCTCTTTGAATCTTCTTTATCATGCTAAGAGGAGCAGGAAAAAGCAAAAAATTTCAAAATTGCACCTTGCAATGCGGAGAAATTACTGTTTGTGCATTTACAATATTCATTGATTTTTGCCATTGAAAAACATCATGTTATTCATATACCAGAAATGTTTGAAGCTACTGACTGAATGAAAGGAGCTGGCATCTCACTCTCTTTGAATCTTCTTTATCATGCTAAGAGGAGCAGGAAAAAGCAAAAAAATTCAGAATTGCACCTTGCAATGCGGAGAAATTACTGTTTGTGCATTTACAATATTCATTGATTTTTGCCATTGAAAAACGTCCAGAAATGATTGAAGCTACTGACTGAATGAAAGGAGCTGGCATCTCACTCTCTTTGAATCTTCTTTATCATGCTAAGAGGAGCAGGAAAAAGCAAAAAAATTCAGAATTGCACCTTGCAATGCGGAGAAATTACTGTTTGTGCATTTACAATATTCATTGATTTTTGCCATTGAAAAACGTCCAGAAATGATTGAAGCTACTGACTGAATGAAAGGAGCTGGCATCTCACTCTCTTTGAATCTTCTTTATCATGCTAAGAGGAGCAGGAAAAAGCAAAAAATTTCAGAATTGCACCTTGCAATGCGGAGAAATTACTGTTTGTGCATTTACAATATTCATTGATTTTTGCCATTGAAAAACATCATGTTATTCATATACCAGAAATGTTTGAAGCTACTGACTGAATGAAAGGAGCTGGCATCTCACTCTCTTTGAATCTTCTTTATCATGCTAAGAGGAGCAGGAAAAAGCAAAAAATTTCAGAATTGCACCTTGCAATGCGGAGAAATTACTGTTTGTGCATTTACAATATTCATTGATTTTTGCCATTGAAAAACGTCCAGAAATGATTGAAGCTACTGACTGAATGAAAGGAGCTGGCATCTCATTCTCTTTGAATCTTGTTTATCATGCTAAGAGGAGCAGGAAAAAGCAAAAAATTTCAGAATTGCACCTTGCAATGCGGAGAAATTACTGTTTGTGCATTTACAATATTCATTGATTTTTGCCATTGAAAAACGTCCAGAAATGATTGAAGCTACTGACTGAATGAAAGGAGCTGGCATCTCACTCTCTTTGAATCTTCTTTATCATGCTAAGAGGAGCAGGAAAAAGCAAAAAATTTCAGAATTGCAGATTGCAATGCGGAGAAATTACTGTTTGTGCATTTACAATATTCAGTGATTTTTGCCATTGAAAAACATCATGTTATTCATATACCAGAAATGTTTGAAGCTACTGACTGAATGAAAGGAGCTGGCATCTCACTCTCTTTGAATCTTCTTTATCATGCTAAGAGGAGCAGGAAAAAGCAAAAAATTTCAGAATTGCACCTTGCAATGCGGAGAAATTACTGTTTGTGCATTTACAATATTCATTGATTTTTGCCATTGAAAAACGTCCAGAAATGATTGAAGCTACTGACTGAATGAAAGGAGCTGGCATCTCACTCTCTTTGAATCTTGTTTATCATGCTAAGAGGAGCAGGAAAAAGCAAAAAATTTCAGAATTGCACCTTGCAATGCGGAGAAATTACTGTTTGTGCATTTACAATATTCATTGATTTTTGCCATTGAAAAACGTCCAGAAATGATTGAAGCTACTGACTGAATGAAAGGAGCTGGCATCTCACTCTCTTTGAATATTCTTTATCATGCTTAGAGGAGCAGGAAAAAGCAAAAAACTTCAGAATTGCACCTTGCAATGCGGAGAAATTACTGTTTGTGCATTTACAATATTCAGTGATTTTTGCCATTGAAAAACATCATGTTATTCATATACCAGAAATGTTTGAAGCTACTGACTGAATGAAAGGAGCTGGCATCTCACTCTCTTTGAATCTTCTTTATCATGCTTAGAGGAGCAGGAAAAAGCAAAAAATTCAGAATTGCACCTTGCAATGCGGAGAAATTACTGTTTGTGCATTTACAATATTCATTGATTTTTGCCATTAAAAAACATCATGTTATTCATATACCAGAAATGATTGAAGCTATGGACTGAATGAAAGGAGCTGGCATCTCACTCTCTTTGAATCTTCTTTATCATGCTAAGAGGAGCAGGAAAAAGCAAAAAATTTCAGAATTGCACCTTGCAATGCGGAGAAATTACTGTTTGTGCATTTACAATATTCAATGATTTTTGCCATTGAAAAACGTCCAGAAATGATTGAAGCTACTGACTGAATGAAAGGAGCTGGCATCTCACTCTCTTTGAATCTTCTTTATCATGCTAAGAGGAGCAGGAAAAAGCAAAAAATTTCAGAATTGCACCTTGCAATGCGGAGAAATTACTGTTTGTGCATTTACAATATTCATTGATTTTTGCCATTGAAAAACATCATGTTATTCATATACCAGAAATGTTTGAAGCTACTGACTGAATGAAAGGAGCTGGCATCTCACTCTCTTTGAGTCTTCTTTATCATGCTAAGAGGAGCAGGAAAAAGCAAAAAATTTCAGAATTGCACCTTGCAGTGCGGAGAAATTACTGTTTGTGCATTTACAATATTCATTGATTTTTGCCATTGAAAAACATCATGTTATTCATATACCAGAAATGTTTGAAGCTACTGACTGAATGAAAGGAGCTGGCATCTCACTCTCTTTGAATCTTCTTTATCATGCTAAGAGGAGCAGAAAAAAGCAAAAAATTTCAGAATTGCACCTTGCAATGCGGAGAAATTACTGTTTGTGCATTTACAATATTCATTGATTTTTGCCATTGAAAAACATCCAGAAATGATTGAAGCTACTGACTGAATGAAAGGAGCTGGCATCTCACTCTCTTTGAATCTTGTTTATCATGCTAAGAGGAGCAGGAAAAAGCAAAAAATTTCAGAATTGCACCTTGCAATGCGGAGAAATTACTGTTTGTGCATTTACAATATTCATTGATTTTTGCCATTGAAAAACGTCCAGAAATGATTGAAGCTACTGACTGAATGAAAGGAGCTGGCATCTCACTCTCTTTGAATCTTCTTTATCATGCTAAGAGGAGCAGGAAAAAGCAAAAAATTTCAAAATTGCACCTTGCAATGCGGAGAAATTACTGTTTGTGCATTTACAATATTCATTGATTTTTGCCATTGAAAAACATCATGTTATTCATATACCAGAAATGTTTGAAGCTACTGACTGAATGAAAGGAGCTGGCATCTCACTCTCTTTGAATCTTCTTTATCATGCTAAGAGGAGCAGGAAAAAGCAAAAAAATTCAGAATTGCACCTTGCAATGCGGAGAAATTACTGTTTGTGCATTTACAATATTCATTGATTTTTGCCATTGAAAAACGTCCAGAAATGATTGAAGCTACTGACTGAATGAAAGGAGCTGGCATCTCACTCTCTTTGAATCTTCTTTATCATGCTAAGAGGAGCAGGAAAAAGCAAAAAAATTCAGAATTGCACCTTGCAATGCGGAGAAATTACTGTTTGTGCATTTACAATATTCATTGATTTTTGCCATTGAAAAACGTCCAGAAATGATTGAAGCTACTGACTGAATGAAAGGAGCTGGCATCTCACTCTCTTTGAATCTTCTTTATCATGCTAAGAGGAGCAGGAAAAAGCAAAAAATTTCAGAATTGCACCTTGCAATGCGGAGAAATTACTGTTTGTGCATTTACAATATTCATTGATTTTTGCCATTGAAAAACATCATGTTATTCATATACCAGAAATGTTTGAAGCTACTGACTGAATGAAAGGAGCTGGCATCTCACTCTCTTTGAATCTTCTTTATCATGCTAAGAGGAGCAGGAAAAAGCAAAAAATTTCAGAATTGCACCTTGCAATGCGGAGAAATTACTGTTTGTGCATTTACAATATTCATTGATTTTTGCCATTGAAAAACGTCCAGAAATGATTGAAGCTACTGACTGAATGAAAGGAGCTGGCATCTCATTCTCTTTGAATCTTGTTTATCATGCTAAGAGGAGCAGGAAAAAGCAAAAAATTTCAGAATTGCACCTTGCAATGCGGAGAAATTACTGTTTGTGCATTTACAATATTCATTGATTTTTGCCATTGAAAAACGTCCAGAAATGATTGAAGCTACTGACTGAATGAAAGGAGCTGGCATCTCACTCTCTTTGAATCTTCTTTATCATGCTTAGAGGAGCAGGAAAAAGCAAAAAATTTCAGAATTGCACCTTGCAATGCGGAGAAATTACTGTTTGTGCATTTACAATATTCATTGATTTTTGCCATTGAAAAACATCATGTTATTCATATACCAGAAATGTTTCAAGCTACTGACTGAATGAAAGGAGCTGGCATCTCACTCTCTTTGAATCTTCTTTATCATGCTAAGAGGAGCAGAAAAAAGCAAAAAATTTCAGAATTGCACCTTGCAATGCGGAGAAATTACTGTTTGTGCATTTACAATATTCATTGATTTTTGCCATTGAAAAACATCCAGAAATGATTGAAGCTACTGACTGAATGAAAGGAGCTGGCATCTCACTCTCTTTGAATCTTCTTTATCATGCTAAGAGGAGCAGGAAAAAGCAAAAAATTTCAAAATTGCACCTTGCAATGCGGAGAAATTACTGTTTGTGCATTTACAATATTCATTGATTTTTGCCATTGAAAAACATCATGTTATTCATATACCAGAAATGTTTGAAGCTACTGACTGAATGAAAGGAGCTGGCATCTCACTCTCTTTGAATCTTCTTTATCATGCTAAGAGGAGCAGGAAAAAGCAAAAAATTTCAGAATTGCACCTTGCAATGCGGAGAAATTACTGTTTGTGCATTTACAATATTCATTGATTTTTGCCATTGAAAAACGTCCAGAAATGATTGAAGCTACTGACTGAATGAAAGGAGCTGGCATCTCACTCTCTTTGAATCTTCTTTATCATGCTTAGAGGAGCAGGAAAAAGCAAAAAATTCAGAATTGCACCTTGCAATGCGGAGAAATTACTGTTTGTGCATTTACAATATTCATTGATTTTTGCCATTGAAAAACATCATGTTATTCATATACCAGAAATGATTGAAGCTACGGACTGAATGAAAGGAGCTGGCATCTCACTCTCTTTGAATCTTCTTTATCATGCTAAGAGGAGCAGGAAAAAGCAAAAAATTTCAGAATTGCACCTTGCAATGCGGAGAAATTACTGTTTGTGCATTTACAATATTCAATGATTTTTGCCATTGAAAAACGTCCAGAAATGATTGAAGCTACTGACTGAATGAAAGGAGCTGGCATCTCACTCTCTTTGAATCTTCTTTATCATGCTAAGAGGAGCAGGAAAAAGCAAAAAATTTCAGAATTGCACCTTGCAATGCGGAGAAATTACTGTTTGTGCATTTACAATATTCATTGATTTTTGCCATTGAAAAACATCATGTTATTCATATACCAGAAATGTTTGAAGCTACTGACTGAATGAAAGGAGCTGGCATCTCACTCTCTTTGAGTCTTCTTTATCATGCTAAGAGGAGCAGGAAAAAGCAAAAAATTTCAGAATTGCACCTTGCAATGCGGAGAAATTACTGTTTGTGCATTTACAATATTCATTGATTTTTGCCATTGAAAAACATCATGTTATTCATATACCAGAAATGTTTGAAGCTACTGACTGAATGAAAGGAGCTGGCATCTCACTCTCTTTGAATCTTCTTTATCATGCTAAGAGGAGCAGAAAAAAGCAAAAAATTTCAGAATTGCACCTTGCAATGCGGAGAAATTACTGTTTGTGCATTTACAATATTCATTGATTTTTGCCATTGAAAAACATCCAGAAATGATTGAAGCTACTGACTGAATGAAAGGAGCTGGCATCTCACTCTCTTTGAATCTTGTTTATCATGCTAAGAGGAGCAGGAAAAAGCAAAAAATTTCAGAATTGCACCTTGCAATGCGGAGAAATTACTGTTTGTGCATTTACAATATTCATTGATTTTTGCCATTGAAAAACGTCCAGAAATGATTGAAGCTACTGACTGAATGAAAGGAGCTGGCATCTCACTCTCTTTGAATCTTCTTTATCATGCTAAGAGGAGCAGGAAAAAGCAAAAAATTTCAAAATTGCACCTTGCAATGCGGAGAAATTACTGTTTGTGCATTTACAATATTCATTGATTTTTGCCATTGAAAAACATCATGTTATTCATATACCAGAAATGTTTGAAGCTACTGACTGAATGAAAGGAGCTGGCATCTCACTCTCTTTGAATCTTCTTTATCATGCTAAGAGGAGCAGGAAAAAGCAAAAAAATTCAGAATTGCACCTTGCAATGCGGAGAAATTACTGTTTGTGCATTTACAATATTCATTGATTTTTGCCATTGAAAAACGTCCAGAAATGATTGAAGCTACTGACTGAATGAAAGGAGCTGGCATCTCACTCTCTTTGAATCTTCTTTATCATGCTAAGAGGAGCAGGAAAAAGCAAAAAATTTCAGAATTGCACCTTGCAATGCGGAGAAATTACTGTTTGTGCATTTACAATATTCATTGATTTTTGCCATTGAAAAACATCATGTTATTCATATACCAGAAATGTTTGAAGCTACTGACTGAATGAAAGGAGCTGACATCTCACTCTCTTTGAATCTTCTTTATCATGCTAAGAGGAGCAGGAAAAAGCAAAAAATTTCAGAATTGCACCTTGCAATGCGGAGAAATTACTGTTTGTGCATTTACAATATTCATTGATTTTTGCCATTGAAAAACGTCCAGAAATGATTGAAGCTACTGACTGAATGAAAGGAGCTGGCATCTCATTCTCTTTGAATCTTGTTTATCATGCTAAGAGGAGCAGGAAAAAGCAAAAAATTTCAGAATTGCACCTTGCAATGCGGAGAAATTACTGTTTGTGCATTTACAATATTCATTGATTTTTGCCATTGAAAAACGTCCAGAAATGATTGAAGCTACTGACTGAATGAAAGGAGCTGGCATCTCACTCTCTTTGAATCTTCTTTATCATGCTTAGAGGAGCAGGAAAAAGCAAAAAATTTCAGAATTGCACCTTGCAATGCGGAGAAATTACTGTTTGTGCATTTACAATATTCATTGATTTTTGCCATTGAAAAACATCATGTAATTCATATACCAGAAATGTTTGAAGCTACTGACTGAATGAAAGGAGCTGGCATCTCACTCTCTTTGAATCTTCTTTATCATGCTAAGAGGAGCAGAAAAAAGCAAAAAATTTCAGAATTGCACCTTGCAATGCGGAGAAATTACTGTTTGTGCATTTACAATATTCATTGATTTTTGCCATTGAAAAACATCCAGAAATGATTGAAGCTACTGACTGAATGAAAGGATCTGGCATCTCACTCTCTTTGAATCTTGTTTATCATGCTAAGAGGAGCAGGAAAAAGCAAAAAAATTCAGAATTGCACCTTGCAATGCGGAGAAATTACTGTTTGTGCATTTACAATATTCATTGATTTTTGCCATTGAAAAACGTCCAGAAATGATTGAAGCTACTGACTGAATGAAAGGAGCTGGCATCTCACTCTCTTTGAATCTTCTTTATCATGCTAAGAGGAGCAGGAAAAAGCAAAAAATTTCAAAATTGCACCTTGCAATGCGGAGAAATTACTGTTTGTGCATTTACAATATTCATTGATTTTTGCCATTGAAAAACATCATGTTATTCATATACCAGAAATGTTTGAAGCTACTGACTGAATGAAAGGAGCTGGCATCTCACTCTCTTTGAATCTTCTTTATCATGCTAAGAGGAGCAGGAAAAAGCAAAAAATTTCAGAATTGCACCTTGCAATGCGGAGAAATTACTGTTTGTGCATTTACAATATTCATTGATTTTTGCCATTGAAAAACGTCCAGAAATGATTGAAGCTACTGACTGAATGAAAGGAGCTGGCATCTCACTCTCTTTGAATCTTCTTTATCATGCTAAGAGGAGCAGGAAAAAGCAAAAAATTTCAGAATTGCACCTTGCAATGCGGAGAAATTACTGTTTGTGCATTTACAATATTCATTGATTTTTGCCATTGAAAAACGTCCAGAAATGATTGAAGCTACTGACTGAATGAAAGGAGCTGGCATCTCACTCTCTTTGAATCTTCTTTATCATGCTAAGAGGAGCAGGAAAAAGCATAAAATTTCAGAATTGCACCTTGCAATGCGGAGAAATTACTGTTTGTGCATTTACAATATTCATTGATTTTTGCCATTGAAAAACGTCCAGAAATGATTGAAGCTACTGACTGAATGAAAGGAGCTGGCATCTCACTCTCTTTGAATCTTCTTTATCATGCTAAGAGGAGCAGGAAAAAGCAAAAAATTTCAGAATTGCACCTTGCAATGTGGAGAAATTACTGTTTGTGCATTTACAATATTCATTGATTTTTGCCATTGAAAAACATCATGTTATTCATATACCAGAAATGTTTGAAGCTACTGACTGAATGAAAGGAGCTGGCATCTCACTCTCTTTGAATTTTCTTTATCATGCTAAGAGGAGCAGAAAAAAGCAAAAAATTTCAGAATTGCACCTTGCAATGCGGAGAAATTACTGTTTGTGCATTTACAATATTCATTGATTTTTGCCATTGAAAAACATCATGTTATTCATATACCAGAAATGTTTGAAGCTACTGACTGAATGAAAGGAGCTGGCATCTCACTCTCTTTGAATCTTCTTTATCATGCTAAGAGGAGCAGGAAAAAGCAAAAAATTTCAGAATTGCACCTTGCAATGCGGAGAAATTACTGTTTGTGCATTTACACTATTCATTGATTTTTGCCATTGAAAAACGTCCAGAAATGATTGAAGCTACTGACTGAATGAAAGGAGCTGGCATCTCACTATCTTTGAATCTTCTTTATCATGCTTAGAGGAGCAGGAAAAAGCAAAAAATTTCAGAATTGCACCTTGCAATGCGGAGAAATTACTGTTTGTGCATTTACAATATTCATTGATTTTTGCCATTGAAAAACATCATGTTATTCATATACCAGAAATGATTGAAGCTACTGACTGAATGAAAGGAGCTGGCATCTCACTCTCTTTGAATCTTCTTTATCATGCTAAGAGGAGCAGGAAAAAGCAAAAAATTTCAGAATTGCACCTTGCAATGCGGAGAAATTACTGTTTGTGCATTTACAATATTCATTGATTTTTGCCATTGAAAAACGTCCAGAAATGATTGAAGCTACTGACTGAATGAAAGGAGCTGGCATCTCACTCTCTTTGAATCTTCTTTATCATGCTAAGAGGAGCAGGAAAAAGCAAAAAATTTCAGAATTGCACCTTGCAATGCGGAGAAATTAATGTTTGTGCATTTACAATATTCATTGATTTTTGCCATTGAAAAACATCATGTTATTCATATACCAGAAATGTTTGAAGCTACTGACTGAATGAAAGGAGCTGGCATCTCACTCTCTTTGAATCTTCTTTATCATGCTAAGAGGAGCAGGAAAAAGCAAAAAATTTCAGAATTGCACCTTGCAATGCGGAGAAATTACTGTTTGTGCATTTACAATATTCATTGATTTTTGCCATTGAAAAACGTCCAGAAATGATTGAAGCTACTGACTGAATGAAAGGAGCTGGCATCTCACTCTCTTTGAATCTTCTTTATCATGCTAAGAGGAGCAGGAAAAAGCAAAAAATTTCAGAATTGCACCTTGCAATGCGGAGAAATTACTGTTTGTGCATTTACAATATTCATTGATTTTTGCCATTGAAAAACGTCCAGAAATGATTGAAGCTACTGACTGAATGAAAGGAGCTGGCATCTCACTCTCTTTGAATCTTGTTTATCATGCTAAGAGGAGCAGGAAAAAGCAAAAAATTTCAGAATTGCACCTTGCAATGCGGAGAAATTACTGTTTGTGCATTTACAATATTCATTGATTTTTGCCATTGAAAAACATCATGTTATTCATATACCAGAAATGTTTGAAGCTACTGACTGAATGAAAGGAGCTGGCATCTCACTCTCTTTGAATCTTCTTTATCATGCTAAGAGGAGCAGGAAAAAGCAAAAAATTTCAGAATTGCACCTTGCAATGCGGAGAAATTACTGTTTGTGCATTTACACTATTCATTGATTTTTGCCATTGAAAAACGTCCAGAAATGATTGAAGCTACTGACTGAATGAAAGGAGCTGGCATCTCACTATCTTTGAATCTTATTTATCATGCTTAGAGGAGCAGGAAAAAGCAAAAAATTTCAGAATTGCACCTTGCAATGCGGAGAAATTACTGTTTGTGCATTTACAATATTCATTGATTTTTGCCATTGAAAAACATCATGTTATTCATATACCAGAAATGATTGAAGCTACTGACTGAATGAAAGGAGCTGGCATCTCACTCTCTTTGAATCTTCTTTATCATGCTAAGAGGAGCAGGAAAAAGCAAAAAATTTCAGAATTGCACCTTGCAATGCGGAGAAATTACTGTTTGTGCATTTACAATATTCATTGATTTTTGCCATTGAAAAACGTCCAGAAATGATTGAAGCTACTGACTGAATGAAAGGAGCTGGCATCTCACTCTCTTTGAATCTTCTTTATCATGCTAAGAGGAGCAGGAAAAAGCAAAAAATTTCAGAATTGCACCTTGCAATGCGGAGAAATTAATGTTTGTGCATTTACAATATTCATTGATTTTTGCCATTGAAAAACATCATGTTATTCATATACCAGAAATGTTTGAAGCTACTGACTGAATGAAAGGAGCTGGCATCTCACTCTCTTTGAATCTTCTTTATCATGCTAAGAGGAGCAGGAAAAAGCAAAAAATTTCAGAATTGCACCTTGCAATGCGGAGAAATTACTGTTTGTGCATTTACAATATTCATTGATTTTTGCCATTGAAAAACGTCCAGAAATGATTGAAGCTACTGACTGAATGAAAGGAGCTGGCATCTCACTCTCTTTGAATCTTCTTTATCATGCAAAGAGGAGCAGGAAAAAGCAAAAAATTTCAGAATTGCACCTTGCAATGCGGAGAAATTACTGTTTGTGCATTTACAATATTCATTGATTTTTGCCATTGAAAAACGTCCAGAAATGATTGAAGCTACTGACTGAATGAAAGGAGCTGGCATCTCACTCTCTTTGAATCTTCTTTATCATGCTAAGAGGAGCAGGAAAAAGCAAAAAATTTCAGAAATGCACTTTGCAATGCGGAGAAATTACTGTTTGTGCATTTACAATATTCATTGATTTTTGCCATTGAAAAACGTCCAGAAATGATTGAAGCTACTGACTGAATGAAAGGAGCTGGCATCTCACTCTCTTTGAATCTTCTTTATCATGCTAAGAGGAGCAGGAAAAAGCAAAAAAATTCAGAATTGCACCTTGCAATGCGGAGAAATTACTGTTTGTGCATTTACAATATTCATTGATTTTTGCCATTGAAAAACGTCCAGAAATGATTGAAGCTACTGACTGAATGAAAGGAGCTGGCATCTCACTCTCTTTGAATCTTCTTTATCATGCTAAGAGGAGCAGGAAAAAGCAAAAAATTTCAGAATTGCACCTTGCAATGCGGAGAAATTACTGTTTGTGCATTTACAATATTCATTGATTTTTGCCATTGAAAAACATCATGTTATTCATATACCAGAAATGTTTGAAGCTACTGACTGAATGAAAGGAGCTGGCATCTCACTCTCTTTGAATCTTCTTTATCATGCTAAGAGGAGCAGGAAAAAGCAAAAAATTTCAGAATTGCACCTTGCAATGCGGAGAAATTACTGTTTGTGCATTTACAATATTCATTGATTTTTGCCATTGAAAAACGTCCAGAAATGATTGAAGCTACTGACTGAATGAAAGGAGCTGGCATCTCATTCTCTTTGAATCTTGTTTATCATGCTAAGAGGAGCAGGAAAAAGCAAAAAATTTCAGAATTGCACCTTGCAATGCGGAGAAATTACTGTTTGTGCATTTACAATATTCATTGATTTTTGCCATTGAAAAACGTCCAGAAATGATTGAAGCTACTGACTGAATGAAAGGAGCTGGCATCTCACTCTCTTTGAATCTTCTTTATCATGCTTAGAGGAGCAGGAAAAAGCAAAAAATTTCAGAATTGCACCTTGCAATGCGGAGAAATTACTGTTTGTGCATTTACAATATTCATTGATTTTTGCCATTGAAAAACATCATGTTATTCATATACCAGAAATGTTTCAAGCTACTGACTGAATGAAAGGAGCTGGCATCTCACTCTCTTTGAATCTTCTTTATCATGCTAAGAGGAGCAGAAAAAAGCAAAAAATTTCAGAATTGCACCTTGCAATGCGGAGAAATTACTGTTTGTGCATTTACAATATTCATTGATTTTTGCCATTGAAAAACATCCAGAAATGATTGAAGCTACTGACTGAATGAAAGGATCTGGCATCTCACTCTCTTTGAATCTTGTTTATCATGCTAAGAGGAGCAGGAAAAAGCAAAAAAATTCAGAATTGCACCTTGCAATGCGGAGAAATTACTGTTTGTGCATTTACAATATTCATTGATTTTTGCCATTGAAAAACGTCCAGAAATGATTGAAGCTACTGACTGAATGAAAGGAGCTGGCATCTCACTCTCTTTGAATCTTCTTTATCATGCTAAGAGGAGCAGGAAAAAGCAAAAAATTTCAAAATTGCACCTTGCAATGCGGAGAAATTACTGTTTGTGCATTTACAATATTCATTGATTTTTGCCATTGAAAAACATCATGTTATTCATATACCAGAAATGTTTGAAGCTACTGACTGAATGAAAGGAGCTGGCATCTCACTCTCTTTGAATCTTCTTTATCATGCTAAGAGGAGCAGGAAAAAGCAAAAAATTTCAGAATTGCACCTTGCAATGCGGAGAAATTACTGTTTGTGCATTTACAATATTCATTGATTTTTGCCATTGAAAAACGTCCAGAAATGATTGAAGCTACTGACTGAATGAAAGGAGCTGGCATCTCACTCTCTTTGAATCTTCTTTATCATGCTTAGAGGAGCAGGAAAAAGCAAAAAATTCAGAATTGCACCTTGCAATGCGGAGAAATTACTGTTTGTGCATTTACAATATTCATTGATTTTTGCCATTGAAAAACATCATGTTATTCATATACCAGAAATGATTGAAGCTACGGACTGAATGAAAGGAGCTGGCATCTCACTCTCTTTGAATCTTCTTTATCATGCTAAGAGGAGCAGGAAAAAGCAAAAAATTTCAGAATTGCACCTTGCAATGCGGAGAAATTACTGTTTGTGCATTTACAATATTCAATGATTTTTGCCATTGAAAAACGTCCAGAAATGATTGAAGCTACTGACTGAATGAAAGGAGCTGGCATCTCACTCTCTTTGAATCTTCTTTATCATGCTAAGAGGAGCAGGAAAAAGCAAAAAATTTCAGAATTGCACCTTGCAATGCGGAGAAATTACTGTTTGTGCATTTACAATATTCATTGATTTTTGCCATTGAAAAACATCATGTTATTCATATACCAGAAATGTTTGAAGCTACTGACTGAATGAAAGGAGCTGGCATCTCACTCTCTTTGAGTCTTCTTTATCATGCTAAGAGGAGCAGGAAAAAGCAAAAAATTTCAGAATTGCACCTTGCAATGCGGAGAAATTACTGTTTGTGCATTTACAATATTCATTGATTTTTGCCATTGAAAAACATCATGTTATTCATATACCAGAAATGTTTGAAGCTACTGACTGAATGAAAGGAGCTGGCATCTCACTCTCTTTGAATCTTCTTTATCATGCTAAGAGGAGCAGAAAAAAGCAAAAAATTTCAGAATTGCACCTTGCAATGCGGAGAAATTACTGTTTGTGCATTTACAATATTCATTGATTTTTGCCATTGAAAAACATCCAGAAATGATTGAAGCTACTGACTGAATGAAAGGAGCTGGCATCTCACTCTCTTTGAATCTTGTTTATCATGCTAAGAGGAGCAGGAAAAAGCAAAAAATTTCAGAATTGCACCTTGCAATGCGGAGAAATTACTGTTTGTGCATTTACAATATTCATTGATTTTTGCCATTGAAAAACGTCCAGAAATGATTGAAGCTACTGACTGAATGAAAGGAGCTGGCATCTCACTCTCTTTGAATCTTCTTTATCATGCTAAGAGGAGCAGGAAAAAGCAAAAAATTTCAAAATTGCACCTTGCAATGCGGAGAAATTACTGTTTGTGCATTTACAATATTCATTGATTTTTGCCATTGAAAAACATCATGTTATTCATATACCAGAAATGTTTGAAGCTACTGACTGAATGAAAGGAGCTGGCATCTCACTCTCTTTGAATCTTCTTTATCATGCTAAGAGGAGCAGGAAAAAGCAAAAAAATTCAGAATTGCACCTTGCAATGCGGAGAAATTACTGTTTGTGCATTTACAATATTCATTGATTTTTGCCATTGAAAAACGTCCAGAAATGATTGAAGCTACTGACTGAATGAAAGGAGCTGGCATCTCACTCTCTTTGAATCTTCTTTATCATGCTAAGAGGAGCAGGAAAAAGCAAAAAATTTCAGAATTGCACCTTGCAATGCGGAGAAATTACTGTTTGTGCATTTACAATATTCATTGATTTTTGCCATTGAAAAACATCATGTTATTCATATACCAGAAATGTTTGAAGCTACTGACTGAATGAAAGGAGCTGACATCTCACTCTCTTTGAATCTTCTTTATCATGCTAAGAGGAGCAGGAAAAAGCAAAAAATTTCAGAATTGCACCTTGCAATGCGGAGAAATTACTGTTTGTGCATTTACAATATTCATTGATTTTTGCCATTGAAAAACGTCCAGAAATGATTGAAGCTACTGACTGAATGAAAGGAGCTGGCATCTCATTCTCTTTGAATCTTGTTTATCATGCTAAGAGGAGCAGGAAAAAGCAAAAAATTTCAGAATTGCACCTTGCAATGCGGAGAAATTACTGTTTGTGCATTTACAATATTCATTGATTTTTGCATTGAAAAACGTCCAGAAATGATTGAAGCTACTGACTGAATGAAAGGAGCTGGCATCTCACTCTCTTTGAATCTTCTTTATCATGCTTAGAGGAGCAGGAAAAAGCAAAAAATTTCAGAATTGCACCTTGCAATGCGGAGAAATTACTGTTTGTGCATTTACAATATTCATTGATTTTTGCCATTGAAAAACATCATGTAATTCATATACCAGAAATGTTTGAAGCTACTGACTGAATGAAAGGAGCTGGCATCTCACTCTCTTTGAATCTTCTTTATCATGCTAAGAGGAGCAGAAAAAAGCAAAAAATTTCAGAATTGCACCTTGCAATGCGGAGAAATTACTGTTTGTGCATTTACAATATTCATTGATTTTTGCCATTGAAAAACATCCAGAAATGATTGAAGCTACTGACTGAATGAAAGGATCTGGCATCTCACTCTCTTTGAATCTTGTTTATCATGCTAAGAGGAGCAGGAAAAAGCAAAAAAATTCAGAATTGCACCTTGCAATGCGGAGAAATTACTGTTTGTGCATTTACAATATTCATTGATTTTTGCCATTGAAAAACGTCCAGAAATGATTGAAGCTACTGACTGAATGAAAGGAGCTGGCATCTCACTCTCTTTGAATCTTCTTTATCATGCTAAGAGGAGCAGGAAAAAGCAAAAAATTTCAAAATTGCACCTTGCAATGCGGAGAAATTACTGTTTGTGCATTTACAATATTCATTGATTTTTGCCATTGAAAAACATCATGTTATTCATATACCAGAAATGTTTGAAGCTACTGACTGAATGAAAGGAGCTGGCATCTCACTCTCTTTGAATCTTCTTTATCATGCTAAGAGGAGCAGGAAAAAGCAAAAAATTTCAGAATTGCACCTTGCAATGCGGAGAAATTACTGTTTGTGCATTTACAATATTCATTGATTTTTGCCATTGAAAAACGTCCAGAAATGATTGAAGCTACTGACTGAATGAAAGGAGCTGGCATCTCACTCTCTTTGAATCTTCTTTATCATGCTAAGAGGAGCAGGAAAAAGCAAAAAATTTCAGAATTGCACCTTGCAATGCGGAGAAATTACTGTTTGTGCATTTACAATATTCATTGATTTTTGCCATTGAAAAACGTCCAGAAATGATTGAAGCTACTGACTGAATGAAAGGAGCTGGCATCTCACTCTCTTTGAATCTTCTTTATCATGCTAAGAGGAGCAGGAAAAAGCAAAAAATTTCAGAATTGCACCTTGCAATGCGGAGAAATTACTGTTTGTGCATTTACAATATTCATTGATTTTTGCCATTGAAAAACATCATGTTATTCATATACCAGAAATGTTTGAAGCTACTGACTGAATGAAAGGAGCTGGCATCTCACTCTCTTTGAATTTTCTTTATCATGCTAAGAGGAGCAGAAAAAAGCAAAAAATTTCAGAATTGCACCTTGCAATGCGGAGAAATTACTGTTTGTGCATTTACAATATTCATTGATTTTTGCCATTGAAAAACGTCCAGAAATGATTGAAGCTACTGACTGAATGAAAGGAGCTGGCATCTCACTCTCTTAGAATCTTGTTTATCATGCTAAGAGGAGCAGGAAAAAGCAAAAAATTTCAGAATTGCACCTTGCAATGCGGAGAAATTACTGTTTGTGCATTTACAATATTCATTGATTTTTGCCATTGAAAAACATCATGTTATTCATATACCAGATGTGTTTGAAGCTACTGACTGAATGAAAGGAGCTGGCATCTCACTCTCTTTGAATCTTCTTTATCATGCTAAGAGGAGCAGGAAAAAGCAAAAAATTTCAGAATTGCACCTTGCAATGCGGAGAAATTACTGTTTGTGCATTTACACTATTCATTGATTTTTGCCATTGAAAAACGTCCAGAAATGATTGAAGCTACTGACTGAATGAAAGGAGCTGGCATCTCACTATCTTTGAATCTTCTTTATCATGCTTAGAGGAGCAGGAAAAAGCAAAAAATTTCAGAATTGCACCTTGCAATGCGGAGAAATTACTGTTTGTGCATTTACAATATTCATTGATTTTTGCCATTGAAAAACATCATGTTATTCATATACCAGAAATGAGTGAAGCTACTGACTGAATGAAAGGAGCTGGCATCTCACTCTCTTTGAATGTTCTTTATCATGCTAAGAGGAGCAGGAAAAAGCAAAAAATTTCAGAATTGCACCTTGCAATGCGGAGAAATTACTGTTTGTGCATTTACAATATTCATTGATTTTTGCCATTGAAAAACGTCCAGAAATGATTGAAGCTACTGACTGAATGAAAGGAGCTGGCATCTCACTCTCTTTGAATCTTCTTTATCATGCTAAGAGGAGCAGGAAAAAGCAAAAAATTTCAGAATTGCACCTTGCAATGCGGAGAAATTAATGTTTGTGCATTTACAATATTCATTGATTTTTGCCATTGAAAAACATCATGTTATTCATATACCAGAAATGTTTGAAGCTACTGACTGAATGAAAGGAGCTGGCATCTCACTCTCTTTGAATCTTCTTTATCATGCTAAGAGGAGCAGGAAAAAGCAAAAAATTTCAGAATTGCACCTTGCAATGCGGAGAAATTACTGTTTGTGCATTTACAATATTCATTGATTTTTGCCATTGAAAAACGTCCAGAAATGATTGAAGCTACTGACTGAATGAAAGGAGCTGGCATCTCACTCTCTTTGAATCTTCTTTATCATGCTAAGAGGAGCAGGAAAAAGCAAAAAATTTCAGAATTGCACCTTGCAATGCGGAGAAATTACTGTTTGTGCATTTACAATATTCATTGATTTTTGCCATTGAAAAACGTCCAGAAATGATTGAAGCTACTGACTGAATGAAAGGAGCTGGCATCTCACTCTCTTTGAATCTTGTTTATCATGCTAAGAGGAGCAGGAAAAAGCAAAAAATTTCAGAATTGCACCTTGCAATGCGGAGAAATTACTGTTTGTGCATTTACAATATTCATTGATTTTTGCCATTGAAAAACATCATGTTATTCATATACCAGAAATGTTTGAAGCTACTGACTGAATGAAAGGAGCTGGCATCTCACTCTCTTTGAATCTTCTTTATCATGCTAAGAGGAGCAGGAAAAAGCAAAAAATTTCAGAATTGCACCTTGCAATGCGGAGAAATTACTGTTTGTGCATTTACACTATTCATTGATTTTTGCCATTGAAAAACGTCCAGAAATGATTGAAGCTACTGACTGAATGAAAGGAGCTGGCATCTCACTATCTTTGAATCTTATTTATCATGCTTAGAGGAGCAGGAAAAAGCAAAAAATTTCAGAATTGCACCTTGCAATGCGGAGAAATTACTGTTTGTGCATTTACAATATTCATTGATTTTTGCCATTGAAAAACATCATGTTATTCATATACCAGAAATGATTGAAGCTACTGACTGAATGAAAGGAGCTGGCATCTCACTCTCTTTGAATCTTCTTTATCATGCTAAGAGGAGCAGGAAAAAGCAAAAAATTTCAGAATTGCACCTTGCAATGCGGAGAAATTACTGTTTGTGCATTTACAATATTCATTGATTTTTGCCATTGAAAAACGTCCAGAAATGATTGAAGCTACTGACTGAATGAAAGGAGCTGGCATCTCACTCTCTTTGAATCTTCTTTATCATGCTAAGAGGAGCAGGAAAAAGCAAAAAATTTCAGAATTGCACCTTGCAATGCGGAGAAATTAATGTTTGTGCATTTACAATATTCATTGATTTTTGCCATTGAAAAACATCATGTTATTCATATACCAGAAATGTTTGAAGCTACTGACTGAATGAAAGGAGCTGGCATCTCACTCTCTTTGAATCTTCTTTATCATGCTAAGAGGAGCAGGAAAAAGCAAAAAATTTCAGAATTGCACCTTGCAATGCGGAGAAATTACTGTTTGTGCATTTACAATATTCATTGATTTTTGCCATTGAAAAACGTCCAGAAATGATTGAAGCTACTGACTGAATGAAAGGAGCTGGCATCTCACTCTCTTTGAATCTTCTTTATCATGCTAAGAGGAGCAGGAAAAAGCAAAAAATTTCAGAATTGCACCTTGCAATGCGGAGAAATTACTGTTTGTGCATTTACAATATTCATTGATTTTTGCCATTGAAAAACGTCCAGAAATGATTGAAGCTACTGACTGAATGAAAGGAGCTGGCATCTCACTCTCTTTGAATCTTCTTTATCATGCTAAGAGGAGCAGGAAAAAGCAAAAAATTTCAGAATTGCACCTTGCAATGCGGAGAAATTACTGTTTGTGCATTTACAATATTCATTGATTTTTGCCATTGAAAAACGTCCAGAAATGATTGAAGCTACTGACTGAATGAAAGGAGCTGGCATCTCACTCTCTTTGAATCTTGTTTATCTTGCTAAGAGGAGCAGGAAAAAGCAAAAAATTTCAGAATTGCACCTTGCAATGCGGAGAAATTACTGTTTGTGCATTTACAATATTCATTGATTTTTGCCATTGAAAAACGTCCAGAAATGTTTGAAGCTACTGACTGAATGAAAGGAGCTGGCATCTCACTCTCTTTGAGTCTTCTTTATCATGCTAAGAGGAGCAGAAAAAAGCAAAAAATTTCAGAATTGCACCTTGCAATGCGGAGAAATTACTGTTTGTGCATTTACAATATTCATTGATTTTTGCCATTGAAAAACGTCCAGAAATGATTGAAGCTACTGACTGAATGAAAGGAGCTGGCATCTCACTCTCTTTGAATCTTGTTTATCATGCTAAGAGGAGCAGGAAAAAGCAAAAAATTTCAGAATTGCACCTTGCAATGCGGAGAAATTACTGTTTGTGCATTTACAATATTCATTGATTTTTGCCATTGAAAAACATCATGTTATTCATATACCAGAAATGATTGAAGCTACTGACTGAATGAAAGGAGCTGGCATCTCACTCTCTTTGAATCTTCTTTATCATGCTAAGAGGAGCAGGAAAAAGCAAAAAATTTCAGAATTGCACCTTGCAATGCGGAGAAATTACTGTTTGTGCATTTACAATATTCAATGATTTTTGCCATTGAAAAACGTCCAGAAATGATTGAAGCTACTGACTGAATGAAAGGAGCTGGCATCTCACTCTCTTTGAATCTTCTTTATCATGCTAAGAGGAGCAGGAAAAAGCAAAAAATTTCAGAATTGCACCTTGCAATGCGGAGAAATTACTGTTTGTGCATTTACAATATTCATTGATTTTTGCCATTGAAAAACATCATGTTATTCATATACCAGAAATGTTTGAAGCTACTGACTGAATGAAAGGAGCTGGCATCTCACTCTCTTTGAATCTTCTTTATCATGCTAAGAGGAGCAGGAAAAAGCAAAAAATTTCAAAATTGCACCTTGCAATGCGGAGAAATTACTGTTTGTGCATTTACAATATTCATTGATTTTTGCCATTGAAAAACATCATGTTATTCATATACCAGAAATGTTTGAAGCTACTGACTGAATGAAAGGAGCCGGCATCTCACTATCTTTGAATCTTCTTTATCATGCTAAGAGGAGCAGGAAAAAGCAAAAAAATTCAGAATTGCACCTTGCAATGCGGAGAAATTACTGTTTGTGCATTTACAATATTCATTGATTTTTGCCATTGAAAAACGTCCAGAAATGATTGAAGCTACTGACTGAATGAAAGGAGCTGGCATCTCACTCTCTTTGAATCTTCTTTATCATGCTAAGAGGAGCAGGAAAAAGCAAAAAATTTCAGAATTGCACCTTGCAATGCTTAGAAATTACTGTTTGTGCATTTACAATATTCATTGATTTTTGCCATTGAAAAACATCATGTTATTCATATACCAGAAATGTTTGAAGCTACTGACTGAATGAAAGGAGCTGGCATCTCACTCTCTTTGAATCTTCTTTATCATGCTAAGAGGAGCAGGAAAAAGCAAAAAATTTCAGAATTGCACCTTGCAATGCGGAGAAATTACTGTTTGTGCATTTACAATATTCATTGATTTTTGCCATTGAAAAACGTCCAGAAATGATTGAAGCTACTGACTGAATGAAAGGAGCTGGCATGTCATTCTCTTTGAATCTTGTTTATCATGCTAAGAGGAGCAGGAAAAAGCAAAAAATTTCAGAATTGCACCTTGCAATGCGGAGAAATTACTGTTTGTGCATTTACAATATTCATTGATTTTTGCCATTGAAAAACGTCCAGAAATGATTGAAGCTACTGACTGAATGAAAGGAGCTGGCATCTCACTCTCTTTGAATCTTCTTTATCATGCTTAGAGGAGCAGGAAAAAGCAAAAAATTTCAGAATTGCACCTTGCAATGCAGAGAAATTACTGTTTGTGCATTTACAATATTCATTGATTTTTGCCATTGAAAAACATCATATTATTCATATACCAGAAATGTTTGAAGCTACTGACTGAATGAAAGGAGCTGGCATCTCACTCTCTTTGAATCTTCTTTATCATGCTAAGAGGAGCAGGAAAAAGCAAAAAATTTCAGAATTGCACCTTGCAATGCAGAGAAATTACTGTTTGTGCATTTACAATATTCATTGATTTTTGCCATTGAAAAACGTCCAGAAATGATTGAAGCTACTGACTGAATGAAAGGAGCTGGCATCTCACTCTCTTTGAATCTTCTTTATCATGCTAAGAGGAGCAGGAAAAAGCAAAAAATTTCAGAATTGCACCTTGCAATGCGGAGAAATTACTGTTTGTGCATTTACAATATTCAATGATTTTTGCCATTGAAAAACGTCCAGAAATGATTGAAGCTACTGACTGAATGAAAGGAGCTGGCATCTCACTCTCTTTGAATCTTCTTTATCATGCTAAGAGGAGCAGGAAAAAGCAAAAAATTTCAGAATTGCACCTTGCAATGCGGAGAAATTACTGTTTGTGCATTTACAATATTCATTGATTTTTGCCATTGAAAAACATCATGTTATTCATATACCAGAAATGTTTGAAGCTACTGACTGAATGAAAGGAGCTGGCATCTCACTCTCTTTGAATCTTCTTTATCATGCTAAGAGGAGCAGGAAAAAGCAAAAAATTTCAAAATTGCACCTTGCAATGCGGAGAAATTACTGTTTGTGCATTTACAATATTCATTGATTTTTGCCATTGAAAAACATCATGTTATTCATATACCAGAAATGTTTGAAGCTACTGACTGAATGAAAGGAGCCGGCATCTCACTATCTTTGAATCTTCTTTATCATGCTAAGAGGAGCAGGAAAAAGCAAAAAAATTCAGAATTGCACCTTGCAATGCGGAGAAATTACTGTTTGTGCATTTACAATATTCATTGATTTTTGCCATTGAAAAACGTCCAGAAATGATTGAAGCTACTGACTGAATGAAAGGAGCTGGCATCTCACTCTCTTTGAATCTTCTTTATCATGCTAAGAGGAGCAGGAAAAAGCAAAAAATTTCAGAATTGCACCTTGCAATGCTTAGAAATTACTGTTTGTGCATTTACAATATTCATTGATTTTTGCCATTGAAAAACATCATGTTATTCATATACCAGAAATGTTTGAAGCTACTGACTGAATGAAAGGAGCTGGCATCTCACTCTCTTTGAATCTTCTTTATCATGCTAAGAGGAGCAGGAAAAAGCAAAAAATTTCAGAATTGCACCTTGCAATGCGGAGAAATTACTGTTTGTGCATTTACAATATTCATTGATTTTTGCCATTGAAAAACGTCCAGAAATGATTGAAGCTACTGACTGAATGAAAGGAGCTGGCATGTCATTCTCTTTGAATCTTGTTTATCATGCTAAGAGGAGCAGGAAAAAGCAAAAAATTTCAGAATTGCACCTTGCAATGCGGAGAAATTACTGTTTGTGCATTTACAATATTCATTGATTTTTGCCATTGAAAAACGTCCAGAAATGATTGAAGCTACTGACTGAATGAAAGGAGCTGGCATCTCACTCTCTTTGAATCTTCTTTATCATGCTTAGAGGAGCAGGAAAAAGCAAAAAATTTCAGAATTGCACCTTGCAATGCAGAGAAATTACTGTTTGTGCATTTACAATATTCATTGATTTTTGCCATTGAAAAACATCATGTTATTCATATACCAGAAATGTTTGAAGCTACTGACTGAATGAAAGGAGCTGGCATCTCACTCTCTTTGAATCTTCTTTATCATGCTAAGAGGAGCAGGAAAAAGCAAAAAATTTCAGAATTGCACCTTGCAATGCAGAGAAATTACTGTTTGTGCATTTACAATATTCATTGATTTTTGCCATTGAAAAACGTCCAGAAATGATTGAAGCTACTGACTGAATGAAAGGAGCTGGCATCTCACTCTCTTTGAATCTTCTTTATCATGCTAAGAGGAGCAGGAAAAAGCAAAAAATTTCAGAATTGCACCTTGCAATGCGGAGAAATTACTGTTTGTGCATTTACAATATTCATTGATTTTTGCCATTGAAAAACGTCCAGAAATGATTGAAGCTACTGACTGAATGAAAGGAGCTGGCATCTCACTCTCTTTGAATCTTCTTTATCATGCTAAGAGGAGCAGGAAAAAGCAAAAAATTTCAGAATTGCACCTTGCAATGCGGAGAAATTACTGTTTGTGCATTTACAATATTCATTGATTTTTGCCATTGAAAAACATCATGTTATTCATATACCAGAAATGTTTGAAGCTACTGACTGAATGAAAGGAGCTGGCATCTCACTCTCTTTGAATCTTCTTTATCATGCTAAGAGGAGCAGAAAAAAGCAAAAAATTTCAGAATTGCACCTTGCAATGCGGAGAAATTACTGTTTGTGCATTTACAATATTCATTGATTTTTGCCATTGAAAAACATCCAGAAATGATTGAAGCTACTGACTGAATGAAAGGAGCTGGCATCTCACTCTCTTTGAATCTTGTTTATCATGCTAAGAGGAGCAGGAAAAAGCAAAAAAATTCAGAATTGCACCTTGCAATGCGGAGAAATTACTGTTTGTGCATTTACAATATTCATTGATTTTTGCCATTGAAAAACATCCAGAAATGATTGAAGCTACTGACTGAATGAAAGGAGCTGGCATCTCACTCTCTTTGAATCTTCTTTATCATGCTAAGAGGAGCAGGAAAAAGCAAAAAATTTCAAAATTGCACCTTGCAATGCGGAGAAATTACTGTTTGTGCATTTACAATATTCATTGATTTTTGCCATTGAAAAACATCATGTTATTCATATACCAGAAATGTTTGAAGCTACTGACTGAATGAAAGGAGCTGGCATCTCACTCTCTTTGAATCTTCTTTATCATGCTAAGAGGAGCAGGAAAAAGCAAAAAATTTCAAAATTGCACCTTGCAATGCGGAGAAATTACTGTTTGTGCATTTACAATATTCATTGATTTTTGCCATTGAAAAACATCCAGAAATGATTGAAGCTACTGACTGAATGAAAGGAGCTGGCATCTCACTCTCTTTGAATCTTCTTTATCATGCTAAGAGGAGCAGGAAAAAGCAAAAAATTTCAAAATTGCACCTTGCAATGCGGAGAAATTACTGTTTGTGCATTTACAATATTCATTGATTTTTGCCATTGAAAAACGTCCAGAAATTATTGAAGCTACTGACTGAATGAAAGGAGCTGGCATCTCACTCTCTTTGAATCTTCTTTATCATGCTAAGAGGAGCAGGAAAAAGCAAAAAATTTCAGAATTGCACCTTGCAATGCGGAGAAATTACTGTTTGTGCATTTACAATATTCATTGATTTTTGCCATTGAAAAACGTCCAGAAATGATTGAAGCTACTGACTGAATGAAAGGAGCTGGCATCTCACTCTCTTTGAATCTTCTTTATCATGCTAAGAGGAGCAGGAAAAAGCAAAAAATTTCTGAATTGCACCTTGCAATGCGGAGAAATTACTGTTTGTGCATTTACAATATTCATTGATTTTTGCCATTGAAAAACGTCCAGAAATGATTGAAGCTACTGACTGAATGAAAGGAGCTGGCATCTCACTCTCTTTGAATCTTCTTTATCATGCTAAGAGGAGCAGGAAAAAGCAAAAAATTTCAGAATTGCACCTTGCAATGCGGAGAAATTACTGTTTGTGCATTTACAATATTCATTGATTTTTGCCATTGAAAAACGTCCAGAAATGATTGAAGCTACTGACTGAATGAAAGGAGCTGGCATCTCACTCTCATTGAATCTTCTTTATCATGCTAAGAGGAGCAGGAAAAAGCAAAAAATTTCAGAATTGCACCTTGCAATGCGGAGAAATTACTGTTTGTGCATTTACAATATTCATTGATTTTTGCCATTGAAAAACATCCAGAAATGATTGAAGCTACTGACTGAATGAAAGGAGCTGGCATCTCACTCTCTTTGAATCTTCTTTATCATGCTAAGAGGAGCAGGAAAAAGCAAAAAATTTCAAAATTGCACCTTGCAATGCGGAGAAATTACTGTTTGTGCATTTACAATATTCATTGATTTTTGCCATTGAAAAACGTCCAGAAATTATTGAAGCTACTGACTGAATGAAAGGAGCTGGCATCTCACTCTCTTTGAATCTTCTTTATCATGCTAAGAGGAGCAGGAAAAAGCAAAAAATTTCAGAATTGCACCTTGCAATGCGGAGAAATTACTGTTTGTGCATTTACAATATTCATTGATTTTTGCCATTGAAAAACGTCCAGAAATGATTGAAGCTACTGACTGAATGAAAGGAGCTGGCATCTCACTCTCTTTGAATCTTCTTTATCATGCTAAGAGGAGCAGGAAAAAGCAAAAAATTTCAGAATTGCACCTTGCAATGCGGAGAAATTACTGTTTGTGCATTTACAATATTCATTGATTTTTGCCATTGAAAAACGTCCAGAAATGATTGAAGCTACTGACTGAATGAAAGGAGCTGGCATCTCACTCTCTTTGAATCTTCTTTATCATGCTAAGAGGAGCAGGAAAAAGCAAAAAATTTCAGAATTGCACCTTGCAATGCGGAGAAATTACTGTTTGTGCATTTACAATATTCATTGATTTTTGCCATTGAAAAACGTCCAGAAATGATTGAAGCTACTGACTGAATGAAAGGAGCTGGCATCTCACTCTCTTTGAATCTTCTTTATCATGCTAAGAGGAGCAGGAAAAAGCAAAAAATTTCAGAATTGCACCTTGCAATGCGGAGAAATTACTGTTTGTGCATTTACAATATTCATTGATTTTTGCCATTGAAAAACGTCCAGAAATGATTGAAGCTACTGACTGAATGAAAGGAGCTGGCATCTCACTCTCTTTGAATCTTGTTTATCTTGCTAAGAGGAGCAGGAAAAAGCAAAAAATTTCAGAATTGCACCTTGCAATGCGGAGAAATTACTGTTTGTGCATTTACAATATTCATTGATTTTTGCCATTGAAAAACGTCCAGAAATGATTGAAGCTACTGACTGAATGAAAGGAGCTGGCATCTCACTCTCTTTGAATCTTCTTTATCATGCTAAGAGGAGCAGGAAAAAGCAAAAAATTTCAGAATTGCACCTTGCAATGCGGAGAAATTACTGTTTGTGCATTTACAATATTCATTGATTTTTGCCATTGAAAAACATCATGTTATTCATATACCAGAAATGTTTGAAGCTACTGACTGAATGAAAGGAGCTGGCATCTCACTCTCTTTGAATTTTCTTTATCATGCTAAGATGAGCAGAAAAAAGCAAAAAATTTCAGAATTGCACCTTGCAATGCGGAGAAATTACTGTTTGTGCATTTACAATATTCATTGATTTTTGCCATTGAAAAACGTCCAGAAATGATTGAAGCTACTGACTGAATGAAAGGAGCTGGCATCTCACTCTCTTTGAATCTTGTTTATCATGCTAAGAGGAGCAGGAAAAAGCAAAAAATTTCAGAATTGCACCTTGCAATGCGGAGAAATTACTGTTTGTGCATTTACAATATTCATTGATTTTTGCCATTGAAAAACATCATGTTATTCATATACCAGAAATGTTTGAAGCTACTGACTGAATGAAAGGAGCTGGCATCTCACTCTCTTTGAATCGTCTTTATCATGCTAAGAGGAGCAGGAAAAAGCAAAAAATTTCAGAATTGCACCTTGCAATGCGGAGAAATTACTGTTTGTGCATTTACAATATTCATTGATTTTTGCCATTGAAAAACGTCCAGAAATGATTGAAGCTACTGACTGAATGAAAGGAGCTGGCATCTCACTATCTTTGAATCTTCTTTATCATGCTTAGAGGAGCAGGAAAAAGCAAAAAATTTCAGAATTGCACCTTGCAATGCGGAGAAATTACTGTTTGTGCATTTACAATATTCATTGATTTTTGCCATTGAAAAACATCATGTTATTCATATACCAGAAATGATTGAAGCTACTGACTGAATGAAAGGAGCTGGCATCTCACTCTCTTTGAATCTTCTTTATCATGCTAAGAGGAGCAGGAAAAAGCAAAAAATTTCAGAATTGCACCTTGCAATGCGGAGAAATTACTGTTTGTGCATTTACAATATTCATTGATTTTTGCCATTGAAAAACGTCCAGAAATGATTGAAGCTACTGACTGAATGAAAGGAGCTGGCATCTCACTCTCTTTGAATCTTCTTTATCATGCTAAGAGGAGCAGGAAAAAGCAAAAAATTTCAGAATTGCACCTTGCAATGCGGAGAAAATACTGTTTGTGCATTTACAATATTCATTGATTTTTGCCATTGAAAAACGTCCAGAAATGATTGAATCTACTGACTGAATGAAAGGAGCTGGCATCTCACTCTCTTTGAATCTTCTTTATCATGCTAAGAGGAGCAGGAAAAAGCAAAAAATTTCAGAATTGCACCTTGCAATGCGGAGAAATTACTGTTTGTGCATTTACAATATTCATTGATTTTTGCCATTGAAAAACGTCCAGAAATGATTGAAGCTACTGACTGAATGAAAGGAGCTGGCATCTCACTCTCTTTGAATCTTGTTTATCTTGCTAAGAGGAGCAGGAAAAAGCAAAAAATTTCAGAATTGCACCTTGCAATGCGGAGAAATTACTGTTTGTGCATTTACAATATTCATTGATTTTTGCCATTGAAAAACGTCCAGAAATGTTTGAAGCTACTGACTGAATGAAAGGAGCTGGCATCTCACTCTCTTTGAGTCTTCTTTATCATGCTAAGAGGAGCAGAAAAAAGCAAAAAATTTCAGAATTGCACCTTGCAATGCGGAGAAATTACTGTTTGTGCATTTACAATATTCATTGATTTTTGCCATTGAAAAACGTCCAGAAATGATTGAAGCTACTGACTGAATGAAAGGAGCTGGCATCTCACTCTCTTTGAATCTTGTTTATCATGCTAAGAGGAGCAGGAAAAAGCAAAAAATTTCAGAATTGCACCTTGCAATGCGGAGAAATTACTGTTTGTGCATTTACAATATTCATTGATTTTTGCCATTGAAAAACATCATGTTATTCATATACCAGAAATGATTGAAGCTACTGACTGAATGAAAGGAGCTGGCATCTCACTCTCTTTGAATCTTCTTTATCATGCTAAGAGGAGCAGGAAAAAGCAAAAAATTTCAGAATTGCACCTTGCAATGCGGAGAAATTACTGTTTGTGCATTTACAATATTCAATGATTTTTGCCATTGAAAAACGTCCAGAAATGATTGAAGCTACTGACTGAATGAAAGGAGCTGGCATCTCACTCTCTTTGAATCTTCTTTATCATGCTAAGAGGAGCAGGAAAAAGCAAAAAATTTCAGAATTGCACCTTGCAATGCGGAGAAATTACTGTTTGTGCATTTACAATATTCATTGATTTTTGCCATTGAAAAACATCATGTTATTCATATACCAGAAATGTTTGAAGCTACTGACTGAATGAAAGGAGCTGGCATCTCACTCTCTTTGAATCTTCTTTATCATGCTAAGAGGAGCAGGAAAAAGCAAAAAATTTCAAAATTGCACCTTGCAATGCGGAGAAATTACTGTTTGTGCATTTACAATATTCATTGATTTTTGCCATTGAAAAACATCATGTTATTCATATACCAGAAATGTTTGAAGCTACTGATTGAATGAAAGGAGCTGGCATCTCACTATCTTTGAATCTTCTTTATCATGCTAAGAGGAGCAGGAAAAAGCAAAAAAATTCAGAATTGCACCTTGCAATGCGGAGAAATTACTGTTTGTGCATTTACAATATTCATTGATTTTTGCCATTGAAAAACGTCCAGAAATGATTGAAGCTACTGACTGAATGAAAGGAGCTGGCATCTCACTCTCTTTGAATCTTCTTTATCATGCTAAGAGGAGCAGGAAAAAGCAAAAAATTTCAGAATTGCACCTTGCAATGCGGAGAAATTACTGTTTGTGCATTTACAATATTCATTGATTTTTGCCATTGAAAAACATCATGTTATTCATATACCAGAAATGTTTGAAGCTACTGACTGAATGAAAGGAGCTGGCATCTCACTCTCTTTGAATTTTCTTTGTCATGCTAAGAGGAGCAGGAAAAAGCAAAAAATTTCAGAATTGCACCTTGCAATGCGGAGAAATTACTGTTTGTGCATTTACAATATTCATTGATTTTTGCCATTGAAAAACGTCCAGAAATGATTGAAGCTACTGACTGAATGAAAGGAGCTGGCATGTCATTCTCTTTGAATCTTGTTTATCATGCTAAGAGGAGCAGGAAAAAGCAAAAAATTTCAGAATTGCACCTTGCAATGCGGAGAAATTACTGTTTGTGCATTTACAATATTCATTGATTTTTGCCATTGAAAAACGTCCAGAAATGATTGAAGCTACTGACTGAATGAAAGGAGCTGGCATCTCACTCTCTTTGAATCTTCTTTATCATGCTTAGAGGAGCAGGAAAAAGCAAAAAATTTCAGAATTGCACCTTGCAATGCGGAGAAATTACTGTTTGTGCATTTACAATATTCATTGATTTTTGCCATTGAAAAACATCATGTTATTCATATACCAGAAATGTTTGAAGCTACTGACTGAATGAAAGGAGCTGGCATCTCACTCTCTTTGAATCTTCTTTATCATGCTAAGAGGAGCAGGAAAAAGCAAAAAATTTCAGAATTGCACCTTGCAATGCAGAGAAATTACTGTTTGTGCATTTACAATATTCATTGATTTTTGCCATTGAAAAACGTCCTGAAATGATTGAAGCTACTGACTGAATGAAAGGAGCTGGCATCTCACTCTCTTTGAATCTTCTTTATCATGCTAAGAGGAGCAGGAAAAAGCAAAAAATTTCAGAATTGCACCTTGCAATGCGGAGAAATTACTGTTTGTGCATTTACAATATTCATTGATTTTTGCCATTGAAAAACGTCCAGAAATGTTTGAAGCTACTGACTGAATGAAAGGAGCTGGCATCTCACTCTCTTTGAGTCTTCTTTATCATGCTAAGAGGAGCAGAAAAAAGCAAAAAATTTCAGAATTGCACCTTGCAATGCGGAGAAATTACTGTTTGTGCATTTACAATATTCATTGATTTTTGCCATTGAAAAACGTCCAGAAATGATTGAAGCTACTGACTGAATGAAAGGAGCTGGCATCTCACTCTCTTTGAATCTTGTTTATCATGCTAAGAGGAGCAGGAAAAAGCAAAAAATTTCAGAATTGCACCTTGCAATGCGGAGAAATTACTGTTTGTGCATTTACAATATTCATTGATTTTTGCCATTGAAAAACATCATGTTATTCATATACCAGAAATGATTGAAGCTACTGACTGAATGAAAGGAGCTGGCATCTCACTCTCTTTGAATCTTCTTTATCATGCTAAGAGGAGCAGGAAAAAGCAAAAAATTTCAGAATTGCACCTTGCAATGCGGAGAAATTACTGTTTGTGCATTTACAATATTCAATGATTTTTGCCATTGAAAAACGTCCAGAAATGATTGAAGCTACTGACTGAATGAAAGGAGCTGGCATCTCACTCTCTTTGAATCTTCTTTATCATGCTAAGAGGAGCAGGAAAAAGCAAAAAATTTCAGAATTGCACCTTGCAATGCGGAGAAATTACTGTTTGTGCATTTACAATATTCATTGATTTTTGCCATTGAAAAACGTCCAGAAATGATTGAAGCTACTGACTGAATGAAAGGAGCTGGCATGTCATTCTCTTTGAATCTTGTTTATCATGCTAAGAGGAGCAGGAAAAAGCAAAAAATTTCAGAATTGCACCTTGCAATGCGGAGAAATTACTGTTTGTGCATTTACAATATTCATTGATTTTTGCCATTGAAAAACGTCCAGAAATGATTGAAGCTACTGACTGAATGAAAGGAGCTGGCATCTCACTCTCTTTGAATCTTCTTTATCATGCTTAGAGGAGCAGGAAAAAGCAAAAAATTTCAGAATTGCACCTTGCAATGCGGAGAAATTACTGTTTGTGCATTTACAATATTCATTGATTTTTGCCATTGAAAAACATCATGTTATTCATATACCAGAAATGTTTGAAGCTACTGACTGAATGAAAGGAGCTGGCATCTCACTCTCTTTGAATCTTCTTTATCATGCTAAGAGGAGCAGGAAAAAGCAAAAAATTTCAGAATTGCACCTTGCAATGCAGAGAAATTACTGTTTGTGCATTTACAATATTCATTGATTTTTGCCATTGAAAAACGTCCAGAAATGATTGAAGCTACTGACTGAATGAAAGGAGCTGGCATCTCACTCTCTTTGAATCTTCTTTATCATGCTAAGAGGAGCAGGAAAAAGCAAAAAATTTCAGAATTGCACCTTGCAATGCGGAGAAATTACTGTTTGTGCATTTACAATATTCATTGATTTTTGCCATTGAAAAACGTCCAGAAATGATTGAAGCTACTGACTGAATGAAAGGAGCTGGCATCTCACTCTCTTTGAATCTTCTTTATCATGCTAAGAGGAGCAGGAAAAAGCAAAAAATTTCAGAATTGCACCTTGCAATGCGGAGAAATTACTGTTTGTGCATTTACAATATTCATTGATTTTTGCCATTGAAAAACGTCCAGAAATGATTGAAGCTACTGACTGAATGAAAGGAGCTGGCATCTCACTCTCTTTGAATCTTGTTTATCTTGCTAAGAGGAGCAGGAAAAAGCAAAAAATTTCAGAATTGCACCTTGCAATGCGGAGAAATTACTGTTTGTGCATTTACAATATTCATTGATTTTTGCCATTGAAAAACGTCCAGAAATGTTTGAAGCTACTGACTGAATGAAAGGAGCTAGCATCTCACTCTCTTTGAGTCTTCTTTATCATGCTAAGAGGAGCAGAAAAAAGCAAAAAATTTCAGAATTGCACCTTGCAATGCGGAGAAATTACTGTTTGTGCATTTACAATATTCATTGATTTTTGCCATTGAAAAACGTCCAGAAATGATTGAAGCTACTGACTGAATGAAAGGAGCTGGCATCTCACTCTCTTTGAATCTTGTTTATCATGCTAAGAGGAGCAGGAAAAAGCAAAAAATTTCAGAATTGCACCTTGCAATGCGGAGAAATTACTGTTTGTGCATTTACAATATTCATTGATTTTTGCCATTGAAAAACATCATGTTATTCATATACCAGAAATGATTGAAGCTACTGACTGAATGAAAGGAGCTGGCATCTCACTCTCTTTGAATCTTCTTTATCATGCTAAGAGGAGCAGGAAAAAGCAAAAAATTTCAGAATTGCACCTTGCAATGCGGAGAAATTACTGTTTGTGCATTTACAATATTCAATGATTTTTGCCATTGAAAAACGTCCAGAAATGATTGAAGCTACTGACTGAATGAAAGGAGCTGGCATCTCACTCTCTTTGAATCTTCTTTATCATGCTAAGAGGAGCAGGAAAAAGCAAAAAATTTCAGAATTGCACCTTGCAATGCGGAGAAATTACTGTTTGTGCATTTACAATATTCATTGATTTTTGCCATTGAAAAACATCATGTTATTCATATACCAGAAATGTTTGAAGCTACTGACTGAATGAAAGGAGCTGGCATCTCACTCTCTTTGAATCTTCTTTATCATGCTAAGAGGAGCAGGAAAAAGCAAAAAATTTCAGAATTGCACCTTGCGATGCGGAGAAATTACTGTTTGTGCATTTACAATATTCATTGATTTTTGCCATTGAAAAACATCATGTTATTCATATACCAGAAATGTTTGAAGCTACTGACTGAATGAAAGGAGCTGGCATCTCACTCTCTTTGAATCTTCTTTATCATGCTAAGAGGAGCAGAAAAAAGCAAAAAATTTCAGAATTGCACCTTGCAATGCGGAGAAATTACTGTTTGTGCATTTACAATATTCATTGATTTTTGCCATTGAAAAACATCCAGAAATGATTGAAGCTACTGACTGAATGAAAGGAGCTGGCATCTCACTCTCTTTGAATCTTGTTTATCATGCTAAGAGGAGCAGGAAAAAGCAAAAAATTTCAGAATTGCACCTTGCAATGCGGAGAAATTACTGTTTGTGCATTTACAATATTCATTGATTTTTGCCATTGAAAAACGTCCAGAAATGATTGAAGCTACTGACTGAATGAAAGGAGCTGGCATCTCACTCTCTTTGAATCTTCTTTATCATGCTAAGAGGAGCAGGAAAAAGCAAAAAATTTCAAAATTGCACCTTGCAATGCGGAGAAATTACTGTTTGTGCATTTACAATATTCATTGATTTTTGCCATTGAAAAACATCATGTTATTCATATACCAGAAATGTTTGAAGCTACTGACTGAATGAAAGGAGCTGGCATCTCACTATCTTTGAATCTTCTTTATCATGCTAAGAGGAGCAGGAAAAAGCAAAAAAATTCAGAATTGCACCTTGCAATGCGGAGAAATTACTGTTTGTGCATTTACAATATTCATTGATTTTTGCCATTGAAAAACGTCCAGAAATGATTGAAGCTACTGACTGAATGAAAGGAGCTGGCATTTCACTCTCTTTGAATCTTCTTTATCATGCTAAGAGGAGCAGGAAAAAGCAAAAAATTTCAGAATTGCACCTTGCAATGCGGAGAAATTACTGTTTGTGCATTTACAATATTCATTGATTTTTGCCATTGAAAAACGTCCAGAAATGACTGAAGCTACTGACTGAATGAAAGGAGCTGGCATCTCATTCTCTTTGAATCTTGTTTATCATGCTAAGAGGAGCAGGAAAAAGCAAAAAATTTCAGAATTGCACCTTGCAATGCGGAGAAATTACTGTTTGTGCATTTACAATATTCATTGATTTTTGCCATTGAAAAACGTCCAGAAATGATTGAAGCTACTGACTGAATGAAAGGAGCTGGCATCTCACTCTCTTTGAATCTTCTTTATCATGCTTAGAGGAGCAGGAAAAAGCAAAAAATTTCAGAATTGCACCTTGCAATGCGGAGAAATTACTGTTTGTGCATTTACAATATTCATTGATTTTTGCCATTGAAAAACGTCCAGAAATGATTGAAGCTACTGACTGAATGAAAGGAGCTGGCATCTCACTCTCTTTGAATCTTGTTTATCATGCTAAGAGGAGCAGGAAAAAGCAAAAAATTTCAGAATTGCACCTTGCAATGCGGAGAAATTACTGTTTGTGCATTTACAATATTCATTGATTTTTGCCATTGAAAAACGTCCAGAAATGATTGAAGCTACTTACTGAATGAAAGGAGCTGGCATCTCACTCTCTTTGAATCTTCTTTATCATGCTAAGAGGAGCAGGAAAAAGCAAAAAATTTCAGAATTGCACCTTGCAATGCGGAGAAATTACTGTTTGTGCATTTACAATATTCATTGATTTTTGCCATTGAAAAACATCATGTTATTCATATACCAGAAATGTTTGAAGCTACTGACTGAATGAAAGGATCTGGCATCTCACTCTCTTTGAATCTTCTTTATCATGCTAAGAGGAGCAGGAAAAAGCAAAAAATTTCAGAATTGCACCTTGCAATGCGGAGAAATTACTGTTTGTGCATTTACAATATTCATTGATTTTTGCCATTGAAAAACGTCCAGAAATGATTGAAGCTACTGACTGAATGAAAGGAGCTGGCATCTCACTCTCTTTGAATCTTCTTTATCATGCTAAGAGGAGCAGGAAAAAGCAAAAAATTTCAGAATTGCACCTTGCAATGCGGAGAAATTACTGTTTGTGCATTTACAATATTCATTGATTTTTGCCATTGAAAAACATCATGTTATTCATATACCACAAATGTTTGAAGCTACTGACTGAATGAAAGGAGCTGGCATCTCACTCTCTTTGAATCTTCTTTATCATGCTAAGAGGAGCAGGAAAAAGCAAAAAATTTCAGAATTGCACCTTGCAATGCGGAGAAATTAGTTTGTGCATTTACAATATTCATTGATTTTTGCCATTGAAAAACGTCCAGAAATGATTGAAGCTACTGACTGAATGAAAGGAGCTGGCATCTCACTCTCTTTGAATCTTGTTTATCATGCTAAGAGGAGCAGGAAAAAGCAAAAAATTTCAGAATTGCACCTTGCAATGCGGAGAAATTACTGTTTGTGCATTTACAATATTCAATGATTTTTGCCATTGAAAAACGTCCAGAAATGATTGAAGCTACTGACTGAATGAAAGGAGCTGGCATCTCACTCTCTTTGAATCTTCTTTATCATGCTGAGGAGCAGGAAAAAGCAAAAAATTTCAGAATTGCACCTTGCAATGCGGAGAAATTACTGTTTGTGCATTTACAATATTCATTGATTTTTGCCATTGAAAAACATCATGTTATTCATATACCAGAAATGTTTGAAGCTACTGACTGAATGAAAGGAGCTGGCATCTCACTCTCTTTGAATCTTCTTTATCATGCTAAGAGGAGCAGGAAAAAGCAAAAAATTTCAGAATTGCACCTTGCAATGCGGAGAAATTACTCTTTGTGCATTTACAATATTCATTGATTTTTGCCATTGAAAAACGTCCAGAAATGATTGAAGCTACTGACTGAATGAAAGGAGCTGGCATCTCAATCTCTTTGAATCTTCTTTATCATGCTAAGAGGAGCAGGAAAAAGCAAAAAATTTCAGAATTGCACCTTGCAATGCGGAGAAATTACTGTTTGTGCATTTACAATATTCATTGATTTTTGCCATTGAAAAACGTCCAGAAATGATTGAAGCTACTGACTGAATGAAAGGAGCTGGCATCTCACTCTCTTTGAATCTTTATCATGCTAAGAGGAGCAGGAAAAAGCAAAACATTTCAGAATTGCACCTTGCAATGCGGAGAAATTACTGTTTGTGCATTTACAATATTCATTGATTTTTGCCATTGAAAAACATCATGTTATTCATATACCAGAAATGTTTGAAGCTACTGACTGAATGAAAGGAGCTGGCATCTCACTCTCTTTGAATCTTCTTTATCATGCTAAGAGGAGCAGGAAAAAGCAAAAAATTTCAGAATTGCACCTTGCAATGCGGAGAAATTACTGATTGTGCATTTACAATATTCATTGATTTTTGCCATTGAAAAACGTCCAGAAATGATTGAAGCTACTGACTGAATGAAAGGAGCTGGCATCTCACTCTCTTTGAATCTTGTTTATCATGCTAAGAGGAGCAGGAAAAAGCAAAAAATTTCAGAATTGCACCTTGCAATGCGGAGAAATTACTGTTTGTGCATTTACAATATTCATTGATTTTTGCCATTGAAAAACGTCCAGAAATGATTGAAGCTACTGACTGAATGAAAGGAGCTGGCATCTCACTCTCTTTGAATCTTCTTTATCATGCTAAGAGGAGCAGGAAAAAGCAAAAAATTTCAGAATTGCACCTTGCAATCCGGAGAAATTACTGTTTGTGCATTTACAATATTCATTGATTTTTGCCATTGAAAAACATCATGTTATTCATATACCAGAAATGATTGAAGCTACTGACTGAATGAAAGGAGCTGGCATCTCACTCTCTTTGAATCTTCTTTATCATGCTTAGAGGAGCAGGAAAAAACAAAAAATTTCAGAATTGCACCTTGCAATGCGGAGAAATTAGTTTGTGCATTTACAATATTCATTGATTTTTGCCATTGAAAAACGTCCAGAAATGATTGAAGCTACTGACTGAATGAAAGGAGCTGGCATCTCACTCTCTTTGAATCTTGTTTATCATGCTAAGAGGAGCAGGAAAAAGCAAAAAATTTCAGAATTGCACCTTGCAATGCGGAGAAATTACTGTTTGTGCATTTACAATATTCAATGATTTTTGCCATTGAAAAACGTCCAGAAATGATTGAAGCTACTGACTGAATGAAAGGAGCTGGCATCTCACTCTCTTTGAATCTTCTTTATCATGCTGAGGAGCAGGAAAAAGCAAAAAATTTCAGAATTGCACCTTGCAATGCGGAGAAATTACTGTTTGTGCATTTACAATATTCATTGATTTTTGCCATTGAAAAACATCATGTTATTCATATACCAGAAATGTTTGAAGCTACTGACTGAATGAAAGGAGCTGGCATCTCACTCTCTTTGAATCTTCTTTATCATGCTAAGAGGAGCAGGAAAAAGCAAAAAATTTCAGAATTGCACCTTGCAATGCGGAGAAATTACTCTTTGTGCATTTACAATATTCATTGATTTTTGCCATTGAAAAACATACAGAAATGATTGAAGCTACTGACTGAATGAAAGGAGCTGGCATCTCAATCTCTTTGAATCTTCTTTATCATGCTAAGAGGAGCAGGAAAAAGCAAAAAATTTCAGAATTGCACCTTGCAATGCGGAGAAATTACTGTTTGTGCATTTACAATATTCATTGATTTTTGCCATTGAAAAACGTCCAGAAATGATTGAAGCTACTGACTGAATGAAAGGAGCTGGCATCTCACTCTCTTTGAATCTTCTTTATCATGCTAAGAGGAGCAGGAAAAAGCAAAACATTTCAGAATTGCACCTTGCAATGCGGAGAAATTACTGTTTGTGCATTTACAATATTCATTGATTTTTGCCATTGAAAAACATCATGTTATTCATATACCAGAAATGTTTGAAGCTACTGACTGAATGAAAGGAGCTGGCATCTCACTCTCTTTGAATCTTCTTTATCATGCTAAGAGGAGCAGGAAAAAGCAAAAAATTTCAGAATTGCACCTTGCAATGCGGAGAAATTACTCTTTGTGCATTTACAATATTCATTGATTTTTGCCATTGAAAAACGTCCAGAAATGATTGAAGCTACTGACTGAATGAAAGGAGCTGGCATCTCAATCTCTTTGAATCTTCTTTATCATGCTAAGAGGAGCAGGAAAAAGCAAAAAATTTCAGAATTGCACCTTGCAATGCGGAGAAATTACTGTTTGTGCATTTACAATATTCATTGATTTTTGCCATTGAAAAACGTCCAGAAATGATTGAAGCTACTGACTGAATGAAAGGAGCTGGCATCTCACTCTCTTTGAATCTTTATCATGCTAAGAGGAGCAGGAAAAAGCAAAACATTTCAGAATTGCACCTTGCAATGCGGAGAAATTACTGTTTGTGCATTTACAATATTCATTGATTTTTGCCATTGAATAACATCATGTTATTCATATACCAGAAATGTTTGAAGCTACTGACTGAATGAAAGGAGCTGGCATCTCACTCTCTTTGAATCTTCTTTATCATGCTAAGAGGAGCAGGAAAAAGCAAAAAATTTCAGAATTGCACCTTGCAATGCGGAGAAATTACTGATTGTGCATTTACAATATTCATTGATTTTTGCCATTGAAAAACGTCCAGAAATGATTGAAGCTACTGACTGAATGAAAGGAGCTGGCATCTCACTCTCTTTGAATCTTGTTTATCATGCTAAGAGGAGCAGGAAAAAGCAAAAAATTTCAGAATTGCACCTTGCAATGCGGAGAAATTACTGTTTGTGCATTTACAATATTCATTGATTTTTGCCATTGAAAAACGTCCAGAAATGATTGAAGCTACTGACTGAATGAAAGGAGCTGGCATCTCACTCTCTTTGAATCTTCTTTATCATGCTAAGAGGAGCAGGAAAAAGCAAAAAATTTCAGAATTGCACCTTGCAAATCGGAGAAATTACTGTTTGTGCATTTACAATATTCATTGATTTTTGCCATTGAAAAACATCATGTTATTCATATACCAGAAATGATTGAAGCTACTGACTGAATGAAAGGAGCTGGCATCTCACTCTCTTTGAATCTTCTTTATCATGCTTAGAGGAGCAGGAAAAAGCAAAAAATTTCAGAATTGCACCTTGCAATGCGGAGAAATTAGTTTGTGCATTTACAATATTCATTGATTTTTGCCATTGAAAAACGTCCAGAAATGATTGAAGCTACTGACTGAATGAAAGGAGCTGGCATCTCACTCTCTTTGAATCTTGTTTATCATGCTAAGAGGAGCAGGAAAAAGCAAAAAATTTCAGAATTGCACCTTGCAATGCGGAGAAATTACTGTTTGTGCATTTACAATATTCAATGATTTTTGCCATTGAAAAACGTCCAGAAATGATTGAAGCTACTGACTGAATGAAAGGAGCTGGCATCTCACTCTCTTTGAATCTTCTTTATCATGCTGAGGAGCAGGAAAAAGCAAAAAATTTCAGAATTGCACCTTGCAATGCGGAGAAATTACTGTTTGTGCATTTACAATATTCATTGATTTTTGCCATTGAAAAACATCATGTTATTCATATACCAGAAATGTTTGAAGCTACTGACTGAATGAAAGGAGCTGGCATCTCACTCTCTTTGAATCTTCTTTATCATGCTAAGAGGAGCAGGAAAAAGCAAAAAATTTCAGAATTGCACCTTGCAATGCGGAGAAATTACTCTTTGTGCATTTACAATATTCATTGATTTTTGCCATTGAAAAACATACAGAAATGATTGAAGCTACTGACTGAATGAAAGGAGCTGGCATCTCAATCTCTTTGAATCTTCTTTATCATGCTAAGAGGAGCAGGAAAAAGCAAAAAATTTCAGAATTGCACCTTGCAATGCGGAGAAATTACTGTTTGTGCATTTACAATATTCATTGATTTTTGCCATTGAAAAACGTCCAGAAATGATTGAAGCTACTGACTGAATGAAAGGAGCTGGCATCTCACTCTCTTTGAATCTTCTTTATCATGCTAAGAGGAGCAGGAAAAAGCAAAACATTTCAGAATTGCACCTTGCAATGCGGAGAAATTACTGTTTGTGCATTTACAATATTCATTGATTTTTGCCATTGAAAAACATCATGTTATTCATATACCAGAAATGTTTGAAGCTACTGACTGAATGAAAGGAGCTGGCATCTCACTCTCTTTGAATCTTCTTTATCATGCTAAGAGGAGCAGGAAAAAGCAAAAAATTTCAGAATTGCACCTTGCAATGCGGAGAAATTACTCTTTGTGCATTTACAATATTCATTGATTTTTGCCATTGAAAAACGTCCAGAAATGATTGAAGCTACTGACTGAATGAAAGGAGCTGGCATCTCAATCTCTTTGAATCTTCTTTATCATGCTAAGAGGAGCAGGAAAAAGCAAAAAATTTCAGAATTGCACCTTGCAATGCGGAGAAATTACTGTTTGTGCATTTACAATATTCATTGATTTTTGCCATTGAAAAACGTCCAGAAATGATTGAAGCTACTGACTGAATGAAAGGAGCTGGCATCTCACTCTCTTTGAATCTTTATCATGCTAAGAGGAGCAGGAAAAAGCAAAACATTTCAGAATTGCACCTTGCAATGCGGAGAAATTACTGTTTGTGCATTTACAATATTCATTGATTTTTGCCATTGAAAAACATCATGTTATTCATATACCAGAAATGTTTGAAGCTACTGACTGAATGAAAGGAGCTGGCATCTCACTCTCTTTGAATCTTCTTTATCATGCTAAGAGGAGCAGGAAAAAGCAAAAAATTTCAGAATTGCACCTTGCAATGCGGAGAAATTACTGATTGTGCATTTACAATATTCATTGATTTTTGCCATTGAAAAACGTCCAGAAATGATTGAAGCTACTGACTGAATGAAAGGAGCTGGCATCTCACTCTCTTTGAATCTTGTTTATCATGCTAAGAGGAGCAGGAAAAAGCAAAAAATTTCAGAATTGCACCTTGCAATGCGGAGAAATTACTGTTTGTGCATTTACAATATTCATTGATTTTTGCCATTGAAAAACGTCCAGAAATGATTGAAGCTACTGACTGAATGAAAGGAGCTGGCATCTCACTCTCTTTGAATCTTCTTTATCATGCTAAGAGGAGCAGGAAAAAGCAAAAAATTTCAGAATTGCACCTTGCAATCCGGAGAAATTACTGTTTGTGCATTTACAATATTCATTGATTTTTGCCATTGAAAAACATCATGTTATTCATATACCAGAAATGATTGAAGCTACTGACTGAATGAAAGGAGCTGGCATCTCACTCTCTTTGAATCTTCTTTATCATGCTTAGAGGAGCAGGAAAAAGCAAAAAATTTCAGAATTGCACCTTGCAATGCGGAGAAATTAGTTTGTGCATTTACAATATTCATTGATTTTTGCCATTGAAAAACGTCCAGAAATGATTGAAGCTACTGACTGAATGAAAGGAGCTGGCATCTCACTCTCTTTGAATCTTGTTTATCATGCTAAGAGGAGCAGGAAAACGCAAAAAATTTCAGAATTGCACCTTGCAATGCGGAGAAATTACTGTTTGTGCATTTACAATATTCAATGATTTTTGCCATAGAAAAACGTCCAGAAATGATTGAAGCTACTGACTGAATGAAAGGAGCTGGCATCTCACTCTCTTTGAATCTTCTTTATCATGCTGAGGAGCAGGAAAAAGCAAAAAATTTCAGAATTGCACCTTGCAATGCGGAGAAATTACTGTTTGTGCATTTACAATATTCATTGATTTTTGCCATTGAAAAACATCATGTTATTCATATACCAGAAATGTTTGAAGCTACTGACTGAATGAAAGGAGCTGGCATCTCACTCTCTTTGAATCTTCTTTATCATGCTAAGAGGAGCAGGAAAAAGCAAAAAATTTCAGAATTGCACCTTGCAATGCGGAGAAATTACTCTTTGTGCATTTACAATATTCATTGATTTTTGCCATTGAAAAACATACAGAAATGATTGAAGCTACTGACTGAATGAAAGGAGCTGGCATCTCAATCTCTTTGAATCTTCTTTACCATGCTAAGAGGAGCAGGAAAAAGCAAAAAATTTCAGAATTGCACCTTGCAATGCGGAGAAATTACTGTTTGTGCATTTACAATATTCATTGATTTTTGCCATTGAAAAACGTCCAGAAATGATTGAAGCTACTGACTGAATGAAAGGAGCTGGCATCTCACTCTCTTTGAATCTTCTTTATCATGCTAAGAGGAGCAGGAAAAAGCAAAAAATTTCAGAATTGCACCTTGCAATGCGGAGAAATTACTGATTGTGCATTTACAATATTCATTGATTTTTGCCATTGAAAAACGTCCAGAAATGATTGAAGCTACTGACTGAATGAAAGGAGCTGGCATCTCACTCTCTTTGAATCTTGTTTATCGTGCTAAGAGGAGCAGGAAAAAGCAAAAAATTTCAGAATTGCACCTTGCAATGCGGAGAAATTACTGTTTGTGCATTTACAATATTCATTGATTTTTGCCATTGAAAAACGTCCAGAAATGATTGAAGCTACTGACTGAATGAAAGGAGCTGGCATCTCACTCTCTTTGAATCTTCTTTATCATGCTAAGAGGAGCAGGAAAAAGCAAAAAATTTCAGAATTGCACCTTGCAATGCGGAGAAATTACTGTTTGTGCATTTACAATATTCAATGATTTTTGCCATTGAAAAACGTCCAGAAATGATTGAAGCTACTGACTGAATGAAAGGAGCTGGCATCTCACTCTCTTTGAATCTTCTTTATCATGCTAAGAGGAGCAGGAAAAAGCAAAAAATTTCAGAATTGCACCTTGCAATGTCGAGAAATTACTGTTTGTGCATTTACAATATTCATTGATTTTTGCCATTGAAAAACATGTTATTCATATACCAGAAATGTTTGAAGCTACTGACTGAATGAAAGGAGCTGGCATCTCACTCTCTTTGAATCTTCTTTATCATGCTAAGAGGAGCAGGAAAAAGCAAAAAATTTCAGAATTGCACCTTGCAATGCGGAGAAATTACTCTGTGCATTTACAATATTCATTGATTTTTGCCATTGAAAAACGTCCAGAAATGATTGAAGCTACTGACTGAATGAAAGGAGCTGGCATCTCACTCTCTTTGAATCTTCTTTATCATGCTAAGAGGAGCAGGAAAAAGCAAAAAATTTCAGAATTGCACCTTGCAATGCGGAGAAATTACTGTTTGTGCATTTACAATATTCATTGATTTTTGCCATTGAAAAACGTCCAGAAATGATTGAAGCTACTGACTGAATGAAAGGAGCTGGCATCTCACTCTCTTTGAATCTTCTTTATCATGCTAAGAGGAGCAGGAAAAAGCAAAAAATTTCAGAATTGCACCTTGCAATGCGGAGAAATTACTGTTTGTGCATTTACAATATTCATTGATTTTTGCCATTGAAAAACATCATGTTATTCATATACCAGAAATGTTTGAAGCTACTGACTGAATGAAAGGAGCTGGCATCTCACTCTCTTTGAATCTTCTTTATCATGCTAAGAGGAGCAGGAAAAAGCAAAAAATTTCAGAATTGCACCTTGCAATGCGGAGAAATTACTGTTTGTGCATTTACAATATTCATTGATTTTTGCCATTGAAAAACGTCCAGAAATGATTGAAGCTACTGACTGAATGAAAGGAGCTGGCATCTCACTCTCTTTGAATCTTGTTTATCATGCTAAGAGGAGCAGGAAAAAGCAAAAAATTTCAGAATTGCACCTTGCAATGCGGAGAAATTACTGTTTGTGCATTTACAATATTCATTGATTTTTGCCATTGAAAAACGTCCAGAAATGATTGAAGCTACTGACTGAATGAAAGGAGCTGGCATCTCACTCTCTTTGAATCTTCTTTATCATGCTAAGAGGAGCAGGAAAAAGCAAAAAATTTCAGAACTGCACCTTGCAATGCGGAGAAATTACTGTTTGTGCATTTACAATATTCATTGATTTTTGCCATTGAAAAACATCATGTTATTCATATACCAGAAATGTTTGAAGCTACTGACAATGAAAGGAGCTGGCATCTCACTCTTTGAATCTTCTTTATCATGCTAGGAGGAGCAGGAAAAAGCAAAAAATTTCAGAATTGCACCTTGCAATGCGGAGAAATTACTCTTTGTGCATTTACAATATTCATTGATTTTTGCCATTGAAAAACGTCCAGAAATGATTGAAGCTACTGACTGAATGAAAGGAGCTGGCATCTCACTCTCTTTGAATCTTCTTTATCATGCTAAGAGGAGCAGGAAAAAGCAAAAAATTTCAGAATTGCACCTTGCAATGCGGAGAAATTACTGTTTGTGCATTTACAATATTCATTGATTTTTGCCATTGAAAAACGTCCAGAAATGATTGAAGCTACTGACTGAATGAAAGGAGCTGGCATCTCACTCTCTTTGAATCTTCTTTATCATGCTAAAAGGAGCAGGAAAAAGCAAAAAATTTCAGAATTGCACCTTGCAATGCGGAGAAATTACTGTTTGTGCATTTACAATATTCATTGATTTTTGCCATTGAAAAACATCATGTTATTCATATACCAGAAATGTTTGAAGCTACTGACTGAATGAAAGGAGCTGGCATCTCACTCTCTTTGAATCTTCTTTATCATGCTAAGAGGAGCAGGAAAAAGCAAAAAATTTCAGAATTGCACCTTGCAATGCGGAGAAATTACTCTTTGTGCATTTACAATATTCATTGATTTTTGCCATTGAAAAACGTCCAGAAATGATTGAAGCTACTGACTGAATGAAAGGAGCTGGCATCTCACTCTCTTTGAATCTTCTTTATCATGCTAAGAGGAGCAGGAAAAAGCAAAAAATTTCAGAATTGCACCTTGCAATGCGGAGAAATTACTGTTTGTGCATTTACAATATTCATTGATTTTTGCCATTGAAAAACGTCCAGAAATGATTGAAGCTACTGACTGAATGAAAGGAGCTGGCATCTCACTCTCTTTGAATCTTCTTTATCATGCTAAGAGGAGCAGGAAAAAGCAAAAAATTTCAGAATTGCACCTTGCAATGCGGAGAAATTACTGTTTGTGCATTTACAATATTCATTGATTTTTGCCATTGAAAAACGTCCAGAAATGATTGAAGCTACTGACTGAATGAAAGGAGCTGGCATCTCACTCTCTTCGAATCTTGTTTATCTTGCTAAGAGGAGCAGGAAAAAGCAAAAAATTTCAGAATTGCACCTTGCAATGCGGAGAAATTACTGTTTGTGCATTTACAATATTCATTGATTTTTGCCATTGAAAAACGTCCAGAAATGTTTGAAGCTACTGACTGAATGAAAGGAGCTGGCATCTCACTCTCTTTGAGTCTTCTTTATCATGCTAAGAGGAGCAGAAAAAAGCAAAAAATTTCAGAATTGCACCTTGCAATGCGGAGAAATTACTGTTTGTGCATTTACAATATTCATTGATTTTTGCCATTGAAAAACGTCCAGAAATGATTGAAGCTACTGACTGAATGAAAGGAGCTGGCATCTCACTCTCTTTGAATCTTGTTTATCATGCTAAGAGGAGCAGGAAAAAGCAAAAAATTTCAGAATTGCACCTTGCAATGCTGAGAAATTACTGTTTGTGCATTTACAATATTCAATGATTTTTGCCATTGAAAAACGTCCAGAAATGATTGAAGCTACTGACTGAATGAAAGGAGCTGGCATCTCACTCTCTTTGAATCTTCTTTATCATGCTAAGAGGAGCAGGAAAAAGCAAAAAATTTCAGAATTGCACCTTGCAATGCGGAGAAATTACTGTTTGTGCATTTACAATATTCATTGATTTTTGCCATTGAAAAACATCATGTTATTCATATACCAGAAATGTTTGAAGCTACTGACTGAATGAAAGGAGCTGGCATCTCACTCTCTTTGAATCTTCTTTATCATGCTAAGAGGAGCAGGAAAAAGCAAAAAATTTCAGAATTGCACCTTGCAATGCGGAGAAATTACTGTTTGTGCATTTACAATATTCATTGATTTTTGCCATTGAAAAACATCATGTTATTCATATACCAGAAATGTTTGAAGCTACTGACTGAATGAAAGGAGCTGGCATCTCACTCTCTTTGAATCTTCTTTATCATGCTAAGAGGAGCAGAAAAAAGCAAAAAATTTCAGAATTGCACCTTGCAATGCGGAGAAATTACTGTTTGTGCATTTACAATATTCATTGATTTTTGCCATTGAAAAACATCCAGAAATGATTGAAGCTACTGACTGAATGAAAGGAGCTGGCATCTCACTCTCTTTGAATCTTGTTTATCATGCTAAGAGGAGCAGGAAAAAGCAAAAAATTTCAGAATTGCACCTTGCAATGCGGAGAAATTACTGTTTGTGCATTTACAATATTCATTGATTTTTGCCATTGAAAAACGTCCAGAAATGATTGAAGCTACTGACTGAATGAAAGGAGCTGGCATCTCACTCTCTTTGAATCTTCTTTATCATGCTAAGAGGAGCAGGAAAAAGCAAAAAATTTCAAAATTGCACCTTGCAATGCGGAGAAATTACTGTTTGTGCATTTACAATATTCATTGATTTTTGCCATTGAAAAACATCATGTTATTCATATACCAGAAATGTTTGAAGCTACTGACTGAATGAAAGGAGCTGGCATCTCACTATCTTTGAATCTTCTTTATCATGCTAAGAGGAGCAGGAAAAAGCAAAAAAATTCAGAATTGCACCTTGCAATGCGGAGAAATTACTGTTTGTGCATTTACAATATTCATTGATTTTTGCCATTGAAAAACGTCCAGAAATGATTGAAGCTACTGACTGAATGAAAGGAGCTGGCATCTCACTCTCTTTGAATCTTCTTTATCATGCTAAGAGGAGCAGGAAAAAGCAAAAAATTTCAGAATTGCACCTTGCAATGCGGAGAAATTACTGTTTGTGCATTTACAATATTCATTGATTTTTGCCATTGAAAAACATCATGTTATTCATATACCAGAAATGTTTGAAGCTACTGACTGAATGAAAGGAGCTGGCATCTCACTCTCTTTGAATCTTCTTCATCATGCTAAGAGGAGCAGGAAAAAGCAAAAAATTTCAGAATTGCACCTTGCAATGCGGAGAAATTACTGTTTGTGCATTTACAATATTCATTGATTTTTGCCATTGAAAAACATCATGTTATTCATATACCAGAAATGTTTGAAGCTACTGACTGAATGAAAGGAGCTGGCATCTCACTCTCTTTGAATCTTCTTTATCATGCTAAGAGGAGCAGAAAAAAGCAAAAAATTTCAGAATTGCACCTTGCAATGCGGAGAAATTTCTGTTTGTGCATTTACAATATTCATTGATTTTTGCCATTGAAAAACATCCAGAAATGATTGAAGCTACTGACTGAATGAAAGGAGCTGGCATCTCACTCTCTTTGAATCTTGTTTATCATGCTAAGAGGAGCAGGAAAAAGCAAAAAATTTCAGAATTGCACCTTGCAATGCGGAGAAATTACTGTTTGTGCATTTACAATATTCATTGATTTTTGCCATTGAAAAACGTCCAGAAATGATTGAAGCTACTGACTGAATGAAAGGAGCTGGCATCTCACTCTCTTTGAATCTTCTTTATCATGCTAAGAGGAGCAGGAAAAAGCAAAAAATTTCAAAATTGCACCTTGCAATGCGGAGAAATTACTGTTTGTGCATTTACAATATTCATTGATTTTTGCCATTGAAAAACATCATGTTATTCATATACCAGAAATGTTTGAAGCTACTGACTGAATGAAAGGAGCTGGCATCTCACTATCTTTGAATCTTCTTTATCATGCTAAGAGGAGCAGGAAAAAGCAAAAAAATTCAGAATTGCACCTTGCAATGCGGAGAAATTACTGTTTGTGCATTTACAATATTCATTGATTTTTGCCATTGAAAAACGTCCAGAAATGATTGAAGCTACTGACTGAATGAAAGGAGCTGGCATCTCACTCTCTTTGAATCTTCTTTATTATGCTAAGAGGAGCAGGAAAAAGCAAAAAATTTCAGAATTGCACCTTGCAATGCGGAGAAATTACTGTTTGTGCATTTACAATATTCAATCATTTTTGCCATTGAAAAACATCATGTTATTCATATACCAGAAATGTTTGAAGCTACTGACTGAATGAAAGGAGCTGGCATCTCACTCTCTTTGAATCTTCTTTATCATGCTAAGAGGAGCAGGAAAAAGCAAAAAATTTCAGAATTGCACCTTGCAATGCGGAGAAATTACTGTTTGTGCATTTACAATATTCATTGATTTTTGCCATTGAAAAACATCATGTTATTCATATACCAGAAATGTTTGAAGCTACTGACTGAATGAAAGGAGCTGGCATCTCACTCTCTTTGAATCTTCTTTATCATGCTAAGAGGAGCAGAAAAAAGCAAAAAATTTCAGAATTGCACCTTGCAATGCGGAGAAATTACTGTTTGTGCATTTACAATATTCATTGATTTTTGCCATTGAAAAACATCCAGAAATGATTGAAGCTACTGACTGAATGAAAGGAGCTGGCATCTCACTCTCTTTGAATCTTGTTTATCATGCTAAGAGGAGCAGGAAAAAGCAAAAAATTTCAGAATTGCACCTTGCAATGCGGAGAAATTACTGTTTGTGCATTTACAATATTCATTGATTTTTGCCATTGAAAAACGTCCAGAAATGATTGAAGCTACTGACTGAATGAAAGGAGCTGGCATCTCACTCTCTTTGAATCTTCTTTATCATGCTAAGAGGAGCAGGAAAAAGCAAAAAATTTCAAAATTGCACCTTGCAATGCGGAGAAATTACTGTTTGTGCATTTACAATATTCATTGATTTTTGCCATTGAAAAACATCATGTTATTCATATACCAGAAATGTTTGAAGCTACTGACTGAATGAAAGGAGCTGGCATCTCACTATCTTTGAATCTTCTTTATCATGCTAAGAGGAGCAGGAAAAAGCAAAAAAATTCAGAATTGCACCTTGCAATGCGGAGAAATTACTGTTTGTGCATTTACAATATTCATTGATTTTTGCCATTGAAAAACGTCCAGAAATGATTGAAGCTACTGACTGAATGAAAGGAGCTGGCATCTCACTCTCTTTGAATCTTCTTTATCATGCTAAGAGGAGCAAGAAAAAGCAAAAAATTTCAGAATTGCACCTTGCAATGCGGAGAAATTACTGTTTGTGCATTTACAATATTCATTGATTTTTGCCATTGAAAAACATCATGTTATTCATATACCAGAAATGTTTGAAGCTACTGACTGAATGAAAGGAGCTGGCATCTCACTCTCTTTGAATCTTCTTTATCATGCTAAGAGGAGCAGGAAAAAGCAAAAAATTTCAGAATTGCACCTTGCAATGCGGAGAAATTACTGATTGTGCATTTACAATATTCATTGATTTTTGCCATTGAAAAACGTCCAGAAATGATTGAAGCTACTGACTGAATGAAAGGAGCTGGCATCTCACTCTCTTTGAATCTTGTTTATCATGCTAAGAGGAGCAGGAAAAAGCAAAAAATTTCAGAATTGCACCTTGCAATGCGGAGAAATTACTGTTTGTGCATTTACAATATTCATTGATTTTTGCCATTGAAAAACGTCCAGAAATGATTGAAGCTACTGACTGAATGAAAGGAGCTGGCATCTCACTCTCTTTGAATCTTCTTTATCATGCTAAGAGGAGCAGGAAAAAGCAAAAAATTTCAAAATTGCACCTTGCAATGCGGAGAAATTACTGTTTGTGCATTTACAATATTCATTGATTTTTGCCATTGAAAAACATCATGTTATTCATATACCAGAAATGTTTGAAGCTACTGACTGAATGAAAGGAGCTGGCATCTCACTATCTTTGAATCTTCTTTATCATGCTAAGAGGAGCAGGAAAAAGCAAAAAAATTCAGAATTGCACCTTGCAATGCGGAGAAATTACTGTTTGTGCATTTACAATATTCATTGATTTTTGCCATTGAAAAACGTCCAGAAATGATTGAAGCTACTGACTGAATGAAAGGAGCTGGCATCTCACTCTCTTTGAATCTTCTTTATCATGCTAAGAGGAGCAGGAAAAAGCAAAAAATTTCAGAATTGCACCTTGCAATGCGGAGAAATTACTGTTTGTGCATTTACAATATTCATTGATTTTTGCCATTGAAAAACATCATGTTATTCATATACCAGAAATGTTTGAAGCTACTGACTGAATGAAAGGAGCTGGCATCTCACTCTCTTTGAATCTTCTTCATCATGCTAAGAGGAGCAGGAAAAAGCAAAAAATTTCAGAATTGCACCTTGCAATGCGGAGAAATTACTGTTTGTGCATTTACAATATTCATTGATTTTTGCCATTGAAAAACATCATGTTATTCATATACCAGAAATGTTTGAAGCTACTGACTGAATGAAAGGAGCTGGCATCTCACTCTCTTTGAATCTTCTTTATCATGCTAAGAGGAGCAGAAAAAAGCAAAAAATTTCAGAATTGCACCTTGCAATGCGGAGAAATTTCTGTTTGTGCATTTACAATATTCATTGATTTTTGCCATTGAAAAACATCCAGAAATGATTGAAGCTACTGACTGAATGAAAGGAGCTGGCATCTCACTCTCTTTGAATCTTGTTTATCATGCTAAGAGGAGCAGGAAAAAGCAAAAAATTTCAGAATTGCACCTTGCAATGCGGAGAAATTACTGTTTGTGCATTTACAATATTCATTGATTTTTGCCATTGAAAAACGTCCAGAAATGATTGAAGCTACTGACTGAATGAAAGGAGCTGGCATCTCACTCTCTTTGAATCTTCTTTATCATGCTAAGAGGAGCAGGAAAAAGCAAAAAATTTCAGAATTGCACCTTGCAATGCGGAGAAATTACTGTTTGTGCATTTACAATATTCATTGATTTTTGCCATTGAAAAACATCATGTTATTCATATACCAGAAATGTTTGAAGCTACTGACTGAATGAAAGGAGCTGGCATCTCACTCTCTTTGAATCTTCTTTATCATGCTAAGAGGAGCAGAAAAAAGCAAAAAATTTCAGAATTGCACCTTGCAATGCGGAGAAATTACTGTTTGTGCATTTACAATATTCATTGATTTTTGCCATTGAAAAACATCCAGAAATGATTGAAGCTACTGACTGAATGAAAGGAGCTGGCATCTCACTCTCTTTGAATCTTGTTTATCATGCTAAGAGGAGCAGGAAAAAGCAAAAAATTTCAGAATTGCACCTTGCAATGCGGAGAAATTACTGTTTGTGCATTTACAATATTCATTGATTTTTGCCATTGAAAAACGTCCAGAAATGATTGAAGCTACTGACTGAATGAAAGGAGCTGGCATCTCACTCTCTTTGAATCTTCTTTATCATGCTAAGAGGAGCAGGAAAAAGCAAAAAATTTCAAAATTGCACCTTGCAATGCGGAGAAATTACTGTTTGTGCATTTACAATATTCATTGATTTTTGCCATTGAAAAACATCATGTTATTCATATACCAGAAATGTTTGAAGCTACTGACTGAATGAAAGGAGCTGGCATCTCACTATCTTTGAATCTTCTTTATCATGCTAAGAGGAGCAGGAAAAAGCAAAAAAATTCAGAATTGCACCTTGCAATGCGGAGAAATTACTGTTTGTGCATTTACAATATTCATTGATTTTTGCCATTGAAAAACGTCCAGAAATGATTGAAGCTACTGACTGAATGAAAGGAGCTGGCATCTCACTCTCTTTGAATCTTCTTTATCATGCTAAGAGGAGCAGGAAAAAGCAAAAAATTTCAGAATTGCACCTTGCAATGCGGAGAAATTACTGTTTGTGCATTTACAATATTCATTGATTTTTGCCATTGAAAAACATCATGTTATTCATATACCAGAAATGTTTGAAGCTACTGACTGAATGAAAGGAGCTGGCATCTCACTCTCTTTGAATCTTCTTTATCATGCTAAGAGGAGCAGGAAAAAGCAAAAAATTTCAGAATTGCACCTTGCAATGCGGAGAAATTACTGATTATGCATTTACAATATTCATTGATTTTTGCCATTGAAAAACGTCCAGAAATGATTGAAGCTACTGACTGAATGAAAGGAGCTGGCATCTCACTCTCTTTGAATCTTGTTTATCATGCTAAGAGGAGCAGGAAAAAGCAAAAAATTTCAGAATTGCACCTTGCAATGCGGAGAAATTATTGTTTGTGCATTTACAATATTCATTGATTTTTGCCATTGAAAAACGTCCAGAAATGATTGAAGCTACTGACTGAATGAAAGGAGCTGGCATCTCACTCTCTTTGAATCTTCTTTATCATGCTAAGAGGAGCAGGAAAAAGCAAAAAATTTCAGAATTGCACCTTGCAATCCGGAGAAATTACTGTTTGTGCATTTACAATATTCATTGATTTTTGCCATTGAAAAACATCATGTTATTCATATACCAGAAATGATTGAAGCTACTGACTGAATGAAAGGAGCTGGCATCTCACTCTCTTTGAATCTTGTTTATCATGCTAAGAGGAGCAGGAAAAAGCAAAAAATTTCAGAATTGCACCTTGCAATGCGGAGAAATTACTGTTTGTGCATTTACAATATTCATTGATTTTTGCCATTGAAAAACGTCCAGAAATGATTGAAGCTACTGACTGAATGAAAGGAGCTGGCATCTCACTCTCTTTGAATCTTCTTTATCATGCTAAGAGGAGCAGGAAAAAGCAAAAAATTTCAAAATTGCACCTTGCAATGCGGAGAAATTACTGTTTGTGCATTTACAATATTCATTGATTTTTGCCATTGAAAAACATCATGTTATTCATATACCAGAAATGTTTGAAGCTACTGACTGAATGAAAGGAGCTGGCATCTCACTCTCTTTGAATCTTCTTTATCATGCTAAGAGGAGCAGAAAAAAGCAAAAAATTTCAGAATTGCACCTTGCAATGCGGAGAAATTACTGTTTGTGCATTTACAATATTCATTGATTTTTGCCATTGAAAAACATCCAGAAATGATTGAAGCTACTGACTGAATGAAAGGAGCTGGCATCTCACTCTCTTTGAATCTTGTTTATCATGCTAAGAGGAGCAGGAAAAAGCAAAAAATTTCAGAATTGCACCTTGCAATGCGGAGAAATTACTGTTTGTGCATTTACAATATTCATTGATTTTTGCCATTGAAAAACGTCCAGAAATGATTGAAGCTACTGACTGAATGAAAGGAGCTGGCATCTCACTCTCTTTGAATCTTCTTTATCATGCTAAGAGGAGCAGGAAAAAGCAAAAAATTTCAAAATTGCACCTTGCAATGCGGAGAAATTACTGTTTGTGCATTTACAATATTCATTGATTTTTGCCATTGAAAAACATCATGTTATTCATATACCAGAAATGTTTGAAGCTACTGACTGAATGAAAGGAGCTGGCATCTCACTATCTTTGAATCTTCTTTATCATGCTAAGAGGAGCAGGAAAAAGCAAAAAAATTCAGAATTGCACCTTGCAATGCGGAGAAATTACTGTTTGTGCATTTACAATATTCATTGATTTTTGCCATTGAAAAACGTCCAGAAATGATTGAAGCTACTGACTGAATGAAAGGAGCTGGCATCTCACTCTCTTTGAATCTTCTTTATCATGCTAAGAGGAGCAGGAAAAAGCAAAAAATTTCAGAATTGCACCTTGCAATGCGGAGAAATTACTGTTTGTGCATTTACAATATTCATTGATTTTTGCCATTGAAAAACATCATGTTATTCATATACCAGAAATGTTTGAAGCTACTGACTGAATGAAAGGAGCTGGCATCTCACTCTCTTTGAATCTTCTTTATCATGCTAAGAGGAGCAGGAAAAAGCAAAAAATTTCAGAATTGCACCTTGCAATGCGGAGAAATTACTGATTGTGCATTTACAATATTCATTGATTTTTGCCATTGAAAAACGTCCAGAAATGATTGAAGCTACTGACTGAATGAAAGGAGCTGGCATCTCACTCTCTTTGAATCTTGTTTATCATGCTAAGAGGAGCAGGAAAAAGCAAAAAATTTCAGAATTGCACCTTGCAATGTGGAGAAATTACTGTTTGTGCATTTACAATATTCATTGATTTTTGCCATTGAAAAACGTCCAGAAATGATTGAAGCTACTGACTGAATGAAAGGAGCTGGCATCTCACTCTCTTTGAATCTTCTTTATCATGCTAAGAGGAGCAGGAAAAAGCAAAAAATTTCAGAATTGCACCTTGCAATCCAGAGAAATTACTGTTTGTGCATTTACAATATTCATTGATTTTTGCCATTGAAAAACATCATGTTATTCATATACCAGAAATGATTGAAGCTACTGACTGAATGAAAGGAGCTGGCATCTCACTCTCTTTGAATCTTCTTTATCATGCTTAGAGGAGCAGGAAAAAGCAAAAAATTTCAGAATTGCACCTTGTAATGCGGAGAAATTAGTTTGTGCATTTACAATATTCATTGATTTTTGCCATTGAAAAACGTCCAGAAATGATTGAAGCTACTGACTGAATGAAAGGAGCTGGCATCTCACTCTCTTTGAATCTTGTTTATCATGCTAAGAGGAGCAGGAAAAAGCAAAAAATTTCAGAATTGCACCTTGCAATGCGGAGAAATTACTGTTTGTGCATTTACAATATTCAATGATTTTTGCCATTGAAAAACGTTCAGAAATGATTGAAGCTACTGACTGAATGAAAGGAGCTGGCATCTCACTCTCTTTGAATCTTCTTTATCATGCTGAGGAGCAGGAAAAAGCAAAAAATTTCAGAATTGCACCTTGCAATGCGGAGAAATTACTGTTTGTGCATTTACAATATTCATTGATTTTTGCCATTGAAAAACATCATGTTATTCATATACCAGAAATGATTGAAGCTACTGACTGAATGAAAGGAGCTGGCATCTCACTCTCTTTGAATCTTGTTTATCATGCTAAGAGGAGCAGGAAAAAGCAAAAAATTTCAGAATTGCACCTTGCAATGCGGAGAAATTACTGTTTGTGCATTTACAATATTCATTGATTTTTGCCATTGAAAAACGTCCAGAAATGATTGAAGCTACTGACTGAATGAAAGGAGCTGGCATCTCACTCTCTTTGAATCTTCTTTATCATGCTAAGAGGAGCAGGAAAAAGCAAAAAATTTCAAAATTGCACCTTGCAATGCGGAGAAATTACTGTTTGTGCATTTACAATATTCATTGATTTTTGCCATTGAAAAACATCATGTTATTCATATACCAGAAATGTTTGAAGCTACTGACTGAATGAAAGGAGCTGGCATCTCACTATCTTTGAATCTTCTTTATCATGCTAAGAGGAGCAGGAAAAAGCAAAAAAATTCAGAATTGCACCTTGCAATGCGGAGAAATTACTGTTTGTGCATTTACAATATTCATTGATTTTTGCCATTGAAAAACGTCCAGAAATGATTGAAGCTACTGACTGAATGAAAGGAGCTGGCATCTCACTCTCTTTGAATCTTCTTTATTATGCTAAGAGGAGCAGTAAAAAGCAAAAAATTTCAGAATTGCACCTTGCAATGCGGAGAAATTACTGTTTGTGCATTTACAATATTCAATCATTTTTGCCATTGAAAAACATCATGTTATTCATATACCAGAAATGTTTGAAGCTACTGACTGAATGAAAGGAGCTGGCATCTCACTCTCTTTGAATCTTCTTTATCATGCTAAGAGGAGCAGGAAAAAGCAAAAAATTTCAGAATTGCACCTTGCAATGCGGAGAAATTACTGTTTGTGCATTTACAATATTCATTGATTTTTGCCATTGAAAAACATCATGTTATTCATATACCAGAAATGTTTGAAGCTACTGACTGAATGAAAGGAGCTGGCATCTCACTCTCTTTGAATCTTCTTTATCATGCTAAGAGGAGCAGAAAAAAGCAAAAAATTTCAGAATTGCACCTTGCAATGCGGAGAAATTACTGTTTGTGCATTTACAATATTCATTGATTTTTGCCATTGAAAAACATCCAGAAATGATTGAAGCTACTGACTGAATGAAAGGAGCTGGCATCTCACTCTCTTTGAATCTTGTTTATCATGCTAAGAGGAGCAGGAAAAAGCAAAAAATTTCAGAATTGCACCTTGCAATGCGGAGAAATTACTGTTTGTGCATTTACAATATTCATTGATTTTTGCCATTGAAAAACGTCCAGAAATGATTGAAGCTACTGACTGAATGAAAGGAGCTGGCATCTCACTCTCTTTGAATCTTCTTTATCATGCTAAGAGGAGCAGGAAAAAGCAAAAAATTTCAAAATTGCACCTTGCAATGCGGAGAAATTACTGTTTGTGCATTTACAATATTCATTGATTTTTGCCATTGAAAAACATCATGTTATTCATATACCAGAAATGTTTGAAGCTACTGACTGAATGAAAGGAGCTGGCATCTCACTATCTTTGAATCTTCTTTATCATGCTAAGAGGAGCAGGAAAAAGCAAAAAAATTCAGAATTGCACCTTGCAATGCGGAGAAATTACTGTTTGTGCATTTACAATATTCATTGATTTTTGCCATTGAAAAACGTCCAGAAATGATTGAAGCTACTGACTGAATGAAAGGAGCTGGCATCTCACTCTCTTTGAATCTTCTTTATCATGCTAAGAGGAGCAGGAAAAAGCAAAAAATTTCAGAATTGCACCTTGCAATGCGGAGAAATTACTGTTTGTGCATTTACAATATTCATTGATTTTTGCCATTGAAAAACATCATGTTATTCATATACCAGAAATGTTTGAAGCTACTGACTGAATGAAAGGAGCTGGCATCTCACTCTCTTTGAATCTTCTTTATCATGCTAAGAGGAGCAGGAAAAAGCAAAAAATTTCAGAATTGCACCTTGCAATGCGGAGAAATTACTGATTGTGCATTTACAATATTCATTGATTTTTGCCATTGAAAAACGTCCAGAAATGATTGAAGCTACTGACTGAATGAAAGGAGCTGGCATCTCACTCTCTTTGAATCTTGTTTATCATGATAAGAGGAGCAGGAAAAAGCAAAAAATTTCAGAATTGCACCTTGCAATGTGGAGAAATTACTGTTTGTGCATTTACAATATTCATTGATTTTTGCCATTGAAAAACGTCCAGAAATGATTGAAGCTACTGACTGAATGAAAGGAGCTGGCATCTCACTCTCTTTGAATCTTCTTTATCATGCTAAGAGGAGCAGGAAAAAGCAAAAAATTTCAGAATTGCACCTTGCAATCCGGAGAAATTACTGTTTGTGCATTTACAATATTCATTGATTTTTGCCATTGAAAAACATCATGTTATTCATATACCAGAAATGATTGAAGCTACTGACTGAATGAAAGGAGCTGGCATCTCACTCTCTTTGAATCTTCTTTATCATGCTTAGAGGAGCAGGAAAAAGCAAAAAATTTCAGAATTGCACCTTGTAATGCGGAGAAATTAGTTTGTGCATTTACAATATTCATTGATTTTTGCCATTGAAAAACGTCCAGAAATGATTGAAGCTACTGACTGAATGAAAGGAGCTGGCATCTCACTCTCTTTGAATCTTGTTTATCATGCTAAGAGGAGCAGGAAAAAGCAAAAAATTTCAGAATTGCACCTTGCAATGCGGAGAAATTACTGTTTGTGCATTTACAATATTCAATGATTTTTGCCATTGAAAAACGTTCAGAAATGATTGAAGCTACTGACTGAATGAAAGGAGCTGGCATCTCACTCTCTTTGAATCTTCTTTATCATGCTGAGGAGCAGGAAAAAGCAAAAAATTTCAGAATTGCACCTTGCAATGCGGAGAAATTACTGTTTGTGCATTTACAATATTCATTGATTTTTGCCATTGAAAAACATCATGTTATTCATATACCAGAAATGTTTGAAGCTACTGACTGAATGAAAGGAGCTGGCATCTCACTCTCTTTGAATCTTCTTTATCATGCTAAGAGGAGCAGGAAAAAGCAAAAAATTTCAGAATTGCACCTTGCAATGCGGAGAAATTACTCTTTGTGCATTTACAATATTCATTGATTTTTGCCATTGAAAAACGTCCAGAAATGATTGAAGCTACTGACTGAATGAAAGGAGCTGGCATCTCAATCTCTTTGAATCTTCTTTATCATGCTAAGAGGAGCAGGAAAAAGCAAAAAATTTCAGAATTGCACCTTGCAATGCGGAGAAATTACTGTTTGTGCATTTACAATATTCATTGATTTTTGCCATTGAAAAACGTCCAGAAATGATTGAAGCTACTGACTGAATGAAAGGAGCTGGCATCTCACTCTCTTTGAATCTTCTTTATCATGCTAAGAGGAGCAGGAAAAAGCAAAACATTTCAGAATTGCACCTTGCAATGCGGAGAAATTACTGTTTGTGCATTTACAATATTCATTGATTTTTGCCATTGAAAAACATCATGTTATTCATATACCAGAAATGTTTGAAGCTACTGACTGAATGAAAGGAGCTGGCATCTCACTCTCTTTGAATCTTCTTTATCATGCTAAGAGGAGCAGAAAAAAGCAAAAAATTTCAGAATTGCACCTTGCAATGCGGAGAAATTACTGTTTGTGCATTTACAATATTCATTGATTTTTGCCATTGAAAAACATCCAGAAATGATTGAAGCTACTGACTGAATGAAAGGAGCTGGCATCTCACTCTCTTTGAATCTTGTTTATCATGCTAAGAGGAGCAGGAAAAAGCAAAAAATTTCAGAATTGCACCTTGCAATGCGGAGAAATTACTGTTTGTGCATTTACAATATTCATTGATTTTTGCCATTGAAAAACGTCCAGAAATGATTGAAGCTACTGACTGAATGAAAGGAGCTGGCATCTCACTCTCTTTGAATCTTCTTTATCATGCTAAGAGGAGCAGGAAAAAGCAAAAAATTTCAAAATTGCACCTTGCAATGCGGAGAAATTACTGTTTGTGCATTTACAATATTCATTGATTTTTGCCATTGAAAAACATCATGTTATTCATATACCAGAAATGTTTGAAGCTACTGACTGAATGAAAGGAGCTGGCATCTCACTATCTTTGAATCTTCTTTATCATGCTAAGAGGAGCAGGAAAAAGCAAAAAAATTCAGAATTGCACCTTGCAATGCGGAGAAATTACTGTTTGTGCATTTACAATATTCATTGATTTTTGCCATTGAAAAACGTCCAGAAATGATTGAAGCTACTGACTGAATGAAAGGAGCTGGCATCTCACTCTCTTTGAATCTTCTTTATCATGCTAAGAGGAGCAGGAAAAAGCAAAAAATTTCAGAATTGCACCTTGCAATGCGGAGAAATTACTGTTTGTGCATTTACAATATTCATTGATTTTTGCCATTGAAAAACATCATGTTATTCATATACCAGAAATGTTTGAAGCTACTGACTGAATGAAAGGAGCTGGCATCTCACTCTCTTTGAATCTTCTTTATCATGCTAAGAGGAGCAGGAAAAAGCAAAAAATTTCAGAATTGCACCTTGCAATGCGGAGAAATTACTGATTATGCATTTACAATATTCATTGATTTTTGCCATTGAAAAACGTCCAGAAATGATTGAAGCTACTGACTGAATGAAAGGAGCTGGCATCTCACTCTCTTTGAATCTTGTTTATCATGCTAAGAGGAGCAGGAAAAAGCAAAAAATTTCAGAATTGCACCTTGCAATGCGGAGAAATTACTGTTTGTGCATTTACAATATTCATTGATTTTTGCCATTGAAAAACGTCCAGAAATGATTGAAGCTACTGACTGAATGAAAGGAGCTGGCATCTCACTCTCTTTGAATCTTCTTTATCATGCTAAGAGGAGCAGGAAAAAGCAAAAAATTTCAGAATTGCACCTTGCAATCCGGAGAAATTACTGTTTGTGCATTTACAATATTCATTGATTTTTGCCATTGAAAAACATCATGTTATTCATATACCAGAAATGATTGAAGCTACTGACTGAATGAAAGGAGCTGGCATCTCACTCTCTTTGAATCTTGTTTATCATGCTAAGAGGAGCAGGAAAAAGCAAAAAATTTCAGAATTGCACCTTGCAATGCGGAGAAATTACTGTTTGTGCATTTACAATATTCATTGATTTTTGCCATTGAAAAACGTCCAGAAATGATTGAAGCTACTGACTGAATGAAAGGAGCTGGCATCTCACTCTCTTTGAATCTTCTTTATCATGCTAAGAGGAGCAGGAAAAAGCAAAAAATTTCAAAATTGCACCTTGCAATGCGGAGAAATTACTGTTTGTGCATTTACAATATTCATTGATTTTTGCCATTGAAAAACATCATGTTATTCATATACCAGAAATGTTTGAAGCTACTGACTGAATGAAAGGAGCTGGCATCTCACTATCTTTGAATCTTCTTTATCATGCTAAGAGGAGCAGGAAAAAGCAAAAAAATTCAGAATTGCACCTTGCAATGCGGAGAAATTACTGTTTGTGCATTTACAATATTCATTGATTTTTGCCATTGAAAAACGTCCAGAAATGATTGAAGCTACTGACTGAATGAAAGGAGCTGGCATCTCACTCTCTTTGAATCTTCTTTATTATGCTAAGAGGAGCAGTAAAAAGCAAAAAATTTCAGAATTGCACCTTGCAATGCGGAGAAATTACTGTTTGTGCATTTACAATATTCAATCATTTTTGCCATTGAAAAACATCATGTTATTCATATACCAGAAATGTTTGAAGCTACTGACTGAATGAAAGGAGCTGGCATCTCACTCTCTTTGAATCTTCTTTATCATGCTAAGAGGAGCAGGAAAAAGCAAAAAATTTCAGAATTGCACCTTGCAATGCGGAGAAATTACTGTTTGTGCATTTACAATATTCATTGATTTTTGCCATTGAAAAACATCATGTTATTCATATACCAGAAATGTTTGAAGCTACTGACTGAATGAAAGGAGCTGGCATCTCACTCTCTTTGAATCTTCTTTATCATGCTAAGAGGAGCAGAAAAAAGCAAAAAATTTCAGAATTGCACCTTGCAATGCGGAGAAATTACTGTTTGTGCATTTACAATATTCATTGATTTTTGCCATTGAAAAACATCCAGAAATGATTGAAGCTACTGACTGAATGAAAGGAGCTGGCATCTCACTCTCTTTGAATCTTGTTTATCATGCTAAGAGGAGCAGGAAAAAGCAAAAAATTTCAGAATTGCACCTTGCAATGCGGAGAAATTACTGTTTGTGCATTTACAATATTCATTGATTTTTGCCATTGAAAAACGTCCAGAAATGATTGAAGCTACTGACTGAATGAAAGGAGCTGGCATCTCACTCTCTTTGAATCTTCTTTATCATGCTAAGAGGAGCAGGAAAAAGCAAAAAATTTCAAAATTGCACCTTGCAATGCGGAGAAATTACTGTTTGTGCATTTACAATATTCATTGATTTTTGCCATTGAAAAACATCATGTTATTCATATACCAGAAATGTTTGAAGCTACTGACTGAATGAAAGGAGCTGGCATCTCACTATCTTTGAATCTTCTTTATCATGCTAAGAGGAGCAGGAAAAAGCAAAAAAATTCAGAATTGCACCTTGCAATGCGGAGAAATTACTGTTTGTGCATTTACAATATTCATTGATTTTTGCCATTGAAAAACGTCCAGAAATGATTGAAGCTACTGACTGAATGAAAGGAGCTGGCATCTCACTCTCTTTGAATCTTCTTTATCATGCTAAGAGGAGCAGGAAAAAGCAAAAAATTTCAGAATTGCACCTTGCAATGCGGAGAAATTACTGTTTGTGCATTTACAATATTCATTGATTTTTGCCATTGAAAAACATCATGTTATTCATATACCAGAAATGTTTGAAGCTACTGACTGAATGAAAGGAGCTGGCATCTCACTCTCTTTGAATCTTCTTTATCATGCTAAGAGGAGCAGGAAAAAGCAAAAAATTTCAGAATTGCACCTTGCAATGCGGAGAAATTACTGATTGTGCATTTACAATATTCATTGATTTTTGCCATTGAAAAACGTCCAGAAATGATTGAAGCTACTGACTGAATGAAAGGAGCTGGCATCTCACTCTCTTTGAATCTTGTTTATCATGCTAAGAGGAGCAGGAAAAAGCAAAAAATTTCAGAATTGCACCTTGCAATGCGGAGAAATTACTGTTTGTGCATTTACAATATTCATTGATTTTTGCCATTGAAAAACGTCCAGAAATGATTGAAGCTACTGACTGAATGAAAGGAGCTGGCATCTCACTCTCTTTGAATCTTCTTTATCATGCTAAGAGGAGCAGGAAAAAGCAAAAAATTTCAGAATTGCACCTTGCAATCCGGAGAAATTACTGTTTGTGCATTTACAATATTCATTGATTTTTGCCATTGAAAAACATCATGTTATTCATATACCAGAAATGATTGAAGCTACTGACTGAATGAAAGGAGCTGGCATCTCACTCTCTTTGAATCTTCTTTATCATGCTTAGAGGAGCAGGAAAAAGCAAAAAATTTCAGAATTGCACCTTGTAATGCGGAGAAATTAGTTTGTGCATTTACAATATTCATTGATTTTTGCCATTGAAAAACGTCCAGAAATGATTGAAGCTACTGACTGAATGAAAGGAGCTGGCATCTCACTCTCTTTGAATCTTGTTTATCATGCTAAGAGGAGCAGGAAAAAGCAAAAAATTTCAGAATTGCACCTTGCAATGCGGAGAAATTACTGTTTGTGCATTTACAATATTCAATGATTTTTGCCATTGAAAAACGTTCAGAAATGATTGAAGCTACTGACTGAATGAAAGGAGCTGGCATCTCACTCTCTTTGAATCTTCTTTATCATGCTGAGGAGCAGGAAAAAGCAAAAAATTTCAGAATTGCACCTTGCAATGCGGAGAAATTACTGTTTGTGCATTTACAATATTCATTGATTTTTGCCATTGAAAAACATCATGTTATTCATATACCAGAAATGTTTGAAGCTACTGACTGAATGAAAGGAGCTGGCATCTCACTCTCTTTGAATCTTCTTTATCATGCTAAGAGGAGCAGGAAAAAGCAAAAAATTTCAGAATTGCACCTTGCAATGCGGAGAAATTACTCTTTGTGCATTTACAATATTCATTGATTTTTGCCATTGAAAAACGTCCAGAAATGATTGAAGCTACTGACTGAATGAAAGGAGCTGGCATCTCAATCTCTTTGAATCTTCTTTATCATGCTAAGAGGAGCAGGAAAAAGCAAAAAATTTCAGAATTGCACCTTGCAATGCGGAGAAATTACTGTTTGTGCATTTACAATATTCATTGATTTTTGCCATTGAAAAACGTCCAGAAATGATTGAAGCTACTGACTGAATGAAAGGAGCTGGCATCTCACTCTCTTTGAATCTTCTTTATCATGCTAAGAGGAGCAGGAAAAAGCAAAACATTTCAGAATTGCACCTTGCAATGCGGAGAAATTACTGTTTGTGCATTTACAATATTCATTGATTTTTGCCATTGAAAAACATCATGTTATTCATATACCAGAAATGTTTGAAGCTACTGACTGAATGAAAGGAGCTGGCATCTCACTCTCTTTGAATCTTCTTTATCATGCTAAGAGGAGCAGGAAAAAGCAAAAAATTTCAGAATTGCACCTTGCAATGCGGAGAAATTACTGATTGTGCATTTACAATATTCATTGATTTTTGCCATTGAAAAACGTCCAGAAATGATTGAAGCTACTGACTGAATGAAAGGAGCTGGCATCTCACTCTCTTTGAATCTTGTTTATCATGCTAAGAGGAGCAGGAAAAAGCAAAAAATTTCAGAATTGCACCTTGCAATGCGGAGAAATTACTGTTTGTGCATTTACAATATTCATTGATTTTTGCCATTGAAAAACGTCCAGAAATGATTGAAGCTACTGACTGAATGAAAGGAGCTGGCATCTCACTCTCTTTGAATCTTCTTTATCATGCTAAGAGGAGCAGGAAAAAGCAAAAAATTTCAGAATTGCACCTTGCAATCCGGAGAAATTACTGTTTGTGCATTTACAATATTCATTGATTTTTGCCATTGAAAAACATCATGTTATTCATATACCAGAAATGATTGAAGCTACTGACTGAATGAAAGGAGCTGGCATCTCACTCTCTTTGAATCTTCTTTATCATGCTAAGAGGAGCAGGAAAAAGCAAAAAATTTCAGAATTGCACCTTGCAATGCGGAGAAATTACTCTTTGTGCATTTACAATATTCATTGATTTTTGCCATTGAAAAACGTCCAGAAATGATTGAAGCTACTGACTGAATGAAAGGAGCTGGCATCTCACTCTCTTTGAATCTTCTTTATCATGCTAAGAGGAGCAGGAAAAAGCAAAAAATTTCAGAATTGCACCTTGCAATGCGGAGAAATTACTGTTTGTGCATTTACAATATTCATTGATTTTTGCCATTGAAAAACGTCCAGAAATGATTGAAGCTACTGACTGAATGAAAGGAGCTGGCATCTCACTCTCTTTGAATCTTCTTTATCATGCTAAGAGGAGCAGGAAAAAGCAAAAAATTTCAGAATTGCACCTTGCAATGCGGAGAAATTACTGTTTGTGCATTTACAATATTCATTGATTTTTGCCATTGAAAAACATCATGTTATTCATATACCAGAAATGTTTGAAGCTACTGACTGAATGAAAGGAGCTGGCATCTCACTCTCTTTGAATCTTCTTTATCATGCTAAGAGGAGCAGGAAAAAGCAAAAAATTTCAGAATTGCACCTTGCAATGCGGAGAAATTACTGATTGTGCATTTACAATATTCATTGATTTTTGCCATTGAAAAACGTCCAGAAATGATTGAAGCTACTGACTGAATGAAAGGAGCTGGCATCTCACTCTCTTTGAATCTTGTTTATCATGCTAAGAGGAGCAGGAAAAAGCAAAAAATTTCAGAATTGCACCTTGCAATGCGGAGAAATTACTGTTTGTGCATTTACAATATTCATTGATTTTTGCCATTGAAAAACGTCCAGAAATGATTGAAGCTACTGACTGAATGAAAGGAGCTGGCATCTCACTCTCTTTGAATCTTCTTTATCATGCTAAGAGGAGCAGGAAAAAGCAAAAAATTTCAGAATTGCACCTTGCAATCCGGAGAAATTACTGTTTGTGCATTTACAATATTCATTGATTTTTGCCATTGAAAAACATCATGTTATTCATATACCAGAAATGATTGAAGCTACTGACTGAATGAAAGGAGCTGGCATCTCACTCTCTTTGAATCTTCTTTATCATGCTTAGAGGAGCAGGAAAAAGCAAAAAATTTCAGAATTGCACCTTGTAATGCGGAGAAATTAGTTTGTGCATTTACAATATTCATTGATTTTTGCCATTGAAAAACGTCCAGAAATGATTGAAGCTACTGACTGAATGAAAGGAGCTGGCATCTCACTCTCTTTGAATCTTGTTTATCATGCTAAGAGGAGCAGGAAAAAGCAAAAAATTTCAGAATTGCACCTTGCAATGCGGAGAAATTACTGTTTGTGCATTTACAATATTCAATGATTTTTGCCATTGAAAAACGTCCAGAAATGATTGAAGCTACTGACTGAATGAAAGGAGCTGGCATCTCACTCTCTTTGAATCTTCTTTATCATGCTGAGGAGCAGGAAAAAGCAAAAAATTTCAGAATTGCACCTTGCAATGCGGAGAAATTACTGTTTGTGCATTTACAATATTCATTGATTTTTGCCATTGAAAAACATCATGTTATTCATATACCAGAAATGTTTGAAGCTACTGACTGAATGAAAGGAGCTGGCATCTCACTCTCTTTGAATCTTCTTTATCATGCTAAGAGGAGCAGGAAAAAGCAAAAAATTTCAGAATTGCACCTTGCAATGCGGAGAAATTACTCTTTGTGCATTTACAATATTCATTGATTTTTGCCATTGAAAAACGTCCAGAAATGATTGAAGCTACTGACTGAATGAAAGGAGCTGGCATCTCAATCTCTTTGAATCTTCTTTATCATGCTAAGAGGAGCAGGAAAAAGCAAAAAATTTCAGAATTGCACCTTGCAATGCGGAGAAATTACTGTTTGTGCATTTACAATATTCATTGATTTTTGCCATTGAAAAACGTCCAGAAATGATTGAAGCTACTGACTGAATGAAAGGAGCTGGCATCTCACTCTCTTTGAATCTTCTTTATCATGCTAAGAGGAGCAGGAAAAAGCAAAACATTTCAGAATTGCACCTTGCAATGCGGAGAAATTACTGTTTGTGCATTTACAATATTCATTGATTTTTGCCATTGAAAAACATCATGTTATTCATATACCAGAAATGTTTGAAGCTACTGACTGAATGAAAGGAGCTGGCATCTCACTCTCTTTGAATCTTCTTTATCATGCTAAGAGGAGCAGGAAAAAGCAAAAAATTTCAGAATTGCACCTTGCAATGCGGAGAAATTACTGATTGTGCATTTACAATATTCATTGATTTTTGCCATTGAAAAACGTCCAGAAATGATTGAAGCTACTGACTGAATGAAAGGAGCTGGCATCTCACTCTCTTTGAATCTTGTTTATCATGCTAAGAGGAGCAGGAAAAAGCAAAAAATTTCAGAATTGCACCTTGCAATGCGGAGAAATTACTGTTTGTGCATTTACAATATTCATTGATTTTTGCCATTGAAAAACGTCCAGAAATGATTGAAGCTACTGACTGAATGAAAGGAGCTGGCATCTCACTCTCTTTGAATCTTCTTTATCATGCTAAGAGGAGCAGGAAAAAGCAAAAAATTTCAGAATTGCACCTTGCAATCCGGAGAAATTACTGTTTGTGCATTTACAATATTCATTGATTTTTGCCATTGAAAAACATCATGTTATTCATATACCAGAAATGATTGAAGCTACTGACTGAATGAAAGGAGCTGGCATCTCACTCTCTTTGAATCTTCTTTATCATGCTAAGAGGAGCAGGAAAAAGCAAAAAATTTCAGAATTGCACCTTGCAATGCGGAGAAATTACTCTTTGTGCATTTACAATATTCATTGATTTTTGCCATTGAAAAACGTCCAGAAATGATTGAAGCTACTGACTGAATGAAAGGAGCTGGCATCTCACTCTCTTTGAATCTTCTTTATCATGCTAAGAGGAGCAGGAAAAAGCAAAAAATTTCAGAATTGCACCTTGCAATGCGGAGAAATTACTGTTTGTGCATTTACAATATTCATTGATTTTTGCCATTGAAAAACGTCCAGAAATGATTGAAGCTACTGACTGAATGAAAGGAGCTGGCATCTCACTCTCTTTGAATCTTCTTTATCATGCTAAGAGGAGCAGGAAAAAGCAAAAAATTTCAGAATTGCACCTTGCAATGCGGAGAAATTACTGTTTGTGCATTTACAATATTCATTGATTTTTGCCATTGAAAAACATCATGTTATTCATATACCAGAAATGTTTGAAGCTACTGACTGAATGAAAGGAGCTGGCATCTCACTCTCTTTGAATCTTCTTTATCATGCTAAGAGGAGCAGGAAAAAGCAAAAAATTTCAGAATTGCACCTTGCAATGCGGAGAAATTACTGATTGTGCATTTACAATATTCATTGATTTTTGCCATTGAAAAACGTCCAGAAATGATTGAAGCTACTGACTGAATGAAAGGAGCTGGCATCTCACTCTCTTTGAATCTTGTTTATCATGCTAAGAGGAGCAGGAAAAAGCAAAAAATTTCAGAATTGCACCTTGCAATGCGGAGAAATTACTGTTTGTGCATTTACAATATTCATTGATTTTTGCCATTGAAAAACGTCCAGAAATGATTGAAGCTACTGACTGAATGAAAGGAGCTGGCATCTCACTCTCTTTGAATCTTCTTTATCATGCTAAGAGGAGCAGGAAAAAGCAAAAAATTTCAGAATTGCACCTTGCAATCCGGAGAAATTACTGTTTGTGCATTTACAATATTCATTGATTTTTGCCATTGAAAAACATCATGTTATTCATATACCAGAAATGATTGAAGCTACTGACTGAATGAAAGGAGCTGGCATCTCACTCTCTTTGAATCTTCTTTATCATGCTTAGAGGAGCAGGAAAAAGCAAAAAATTTCAGAATTGCACCTTGTAATGCGGAGAAATTAGTTTGTGCATTTACAATATTCATTGATTTTTGCCATTGAAAAACGTCCAGAAATGATTGAAGCTACTGACTGAATGAAAGGAGCTGGCATCTCACTCTCTTTGAATCTTGTTTATCATGCTAAGAGGAGCAGGAAAAAGCAAAAAATTTCAGAATTGCACCTTGCAATGCGGAGAAATTACTGTTTGTGCATTTACAATATTCAATGATTTTTGCCATTGAAAAACGTCCAGAAATGATTGAAGCTACTGACTGAATGAAAGGAGCTGGCATCTCACTCTCTTTGAATCTTCTTTATCATGCTGAGGAGCAGGAAAAAGCAAAAAATTTCAGAATTGCACCTTGCAATGCGGAGAAATTACTGTTTGTGCATTTACAATATTCATTGATTTTTGCCATTGAAAAACATCATGTTATTCATATACCAGAAATGTTTGAAGCTACTGACTGAATGAAAGGAGCTGGCATCTCACTCTCTTTGAATCTTCTTTATCATGCTAAGAGGAGCAGGAAAAAGCAAAAAATTTCAGAATTGCACCTTGCAATGCGGAGAAATTACTCTTTGTGCATTTACAATATTCATTGATTTTTGCCATTGAAAAACGTCCAGAAATGATTGAAGCTACTGACTGAATGAAAGGAGCTGGCATCTCAATCTCTTTGAATCTTCTTTATCATGCTAAGAGGAGCAGGAAAAAGCAAAAAATTTCAGAATTGCACCTTGCAATGCGGAGAAATTACTGTTTGTGCATTTACAATATTCATTGATTTTTGCCATTGAATAACGTCCAGAAATGATTGAAGCTACTGACTGAATGAAAGGAGCTGGCATCTCACTCTCTTTGAATCTTCTTTATCATGCTAAGAGGAGCAGGAAAAAGCAAAACATTTCAGAATTGCACCTTGCAATGCGGAGAAATTACTGTTTGTGCATTTACAATATTCATTGATTTTTGCCATTGAAAAACATCATGTTATTCATATACCAGAAATGTTTGAAGCTACTGACTGAATGAAAGGAGCTGGCATCTCACTCTCTTTGAATCTTCTTTATCATGCTAAGAGGAGCAGGAAAAAGCAAAAAATTTCAGAATTGCACCTTGCAATGCGGAGAAATTACTGATTGTGCATTTACAATATTCATTGATTTTTGCCATTGAAAAACGTCCAGAAATGATTGAAGCTACTGACTGAATGAAAGGAGCTGGCATCTCACTCTCTTTGAATCTTGTTTATCATGCTAAGAGGAGCAGGAAAAAGCAAAAAATTTCAGAATTGCACCTTGCAATGCGGAGAAATTACTGTTTGTGCATTTACAATATTCATTGATTTTTGCCATTGAAAAACGTCCAGAAATGATTGAAGCTACTGACTGAATGAAAGGAGCTGGCATCTCACTCTCTTTGAATCTTCTTTATCATGCTAAGAGGAGCAGGAAAAAGCAAAAAATTTCAGAATTGCACCTTGCAATCCGGAGAAATTACTGTTTGTGCATTTACAATATTCATTGATTTTTGCCATTGAAAAACATCATGTTATTCATATACCAGAAATGATTGAAGCTACTGACTGAATGAAAGGAGCTGGCATCTCACTCTCTTTGAATCTTCTTTGTCATGCTAAGAGGAGCAGGAAAAAGCAAAAAATTTCAGAATTGCACCTTGCAATGCGGAGAAATTACTCTTTGTGCATTTACAATATTTATTGATTTTTGCCATTGAAAAACGTCCAGAAATGATTGAAGCTACTGACTGAATGAAAGGAGCTGGCATCTCACTCTCTTTGAATCTTCTTTATCATGCTAAGAGGAGCAGGAAAAAGCAAAAAATTTCAGAATTGCACCTTGCAATGCGGAGAAATTACTGTTTGTGCATTTACAATATTCATTGATTTTTGCCATTGAAAAACGTCCAGAAATGATTGAAGCTACTGACTGAATGAAAGGAGCTGGCATCTCACTCTCTTTGAATCTTCTTTATCATGCTAAGAGGAGCAGGAAAAAGCAAAAAATTTCAGAATTGCACCTTGCAATGCGGAGAAATTACTGTTTGTGCATTTACAATATTCATTGATTTTTGCCATTGAAAAACATCATGTTATTCATATACCAGAAATGTTTGAAGCTACTGACTGAATGAAAGGAGCTGGCATCTCACTCTCTTTGAATCTTCTTTATCATGCTAAGAGGAGCAGGAAAAAGCAAAAAATTTCAGAATTGCACCTTGCAATGCGGAGAAATTACTGATTGTGCATTTACAATATTCATTGATTTTTGCCATTGAAAAACGTCCAGAAATGATTGAAGCTACTGACTGAATGAAAGGAGCTGGCATCTCACTCTCTTTGAATCTTGTTTATCATGCTAAGAGGAGCAGGAAAAAGCAAAAAATTTCAGAATTGCACCTTGCAATGCGGAGAAATTACTGTTTGTGCATTTACAATATTCATTGATTTTTGCCATTGAAAAACGTCCAGAAATGATTGAAGCTACTGACTGAATGAAAGGAGCTGGCATCTCACTCTCTTTGAATCTTCTTTATCATGCTAAGAGGAGCAGGAAAAAGCAAAAAATTTCAGAATTGCACCTTGCAATGCGGAGAAATTACTGTTTGTGCATTTACAATATTCATTGATTTTTGCCATTGAAAAACATCATGTTATTCATATACCAGAAATGTTTGAAGCTACTGACTGAATGAAAGGAGCTGGCATCTCACTCTCTTTGAATCTTCTTTATCATGCTAAGAGGAGCAGGAAAAAGCAAAAAATTTCAGAATTGCACCTTGCAATGCGGAGAAATTACTGATTGTGCATTTACAATATTCATTGATTTTTGCCATTGAAAAACGTCCAGAAATGATTGAAGCTACTGACTGAATGAAAGGAGCTGGCATCTCACTCTCTTTGAATCTTGTTTATCATGCTAAGAGGAGCAGGAAAAAGCAAAAAATTTCAGAATTGCACCTTGCAATGCGGAGAAATTACTGTTTGTGCATTTACAATATTCATTGATTTTTGCCATTGAAAAACGTCCAGAAATGATTGAAGCTACTGACTGAATGAAAGGAGCTGGCATCTCACTCTCTTTGAATCTTCTTTATCATGCTAAGAGGAGCAGGAAAAAGCAAAAAATTTCAGAATTGCACCTTGCAATCCGGAGAAATTACTGTTTGTGCATTTACAATATTCATTGATTTTTGCCATTGAAAAACATCATGTTATTCATATACCAGAAATGATTGAAGCTACTGACTGAATGAAAGGAGCTGGCATCTCACTCTCTTTGAATCTTCTTTATCATGCTTAGAGGAGCAGGAAAAAGCAAAAAATTTCAGAATTGCACCTTGTAATGCGGAGAAATTAGTTTGTGCATTTACAATATTCATTGATTTTTGCCATTGAAAAACGTCCAGAAATGATTGAAGCTACTGACTGAATGAAAGGAGCTGGCATCTCACTCTCTTTGAATCTTGTTTATCATGCTAAGAGGAGCAGGAAAAAGCAAAAAATTTCAGAATTGCACCTTGCAATGCGGAGAAATTACTGTTTGTGCATTTACAATATTCAATGATTTTTGCCATTGAAAAACGTCCAGAAATGATTGAAGCTACTGACTGAATGAAAGGAGCTGGCATCTCACTCTCTTTGAATCTTCTTTATCATGCTGAGGAGCAGGAAAAAGCAAAAAATTTCAGAATTGCACCTTGCAATGCGGAGAAATTACTGTTTGTGCATTTACAATATTCATTGATTTTTGCCATTGAAAAACATCATGTTATTCATATACCAGAAATGTTTGAAGCTACTGACTGAATGAAAGGAGCTGGCATCTCACTCTCTTTGAATCTTCTTTATCATGCTAAGAGGAGCAGGAAAAAGCAAAAAATTTCAGAATTGCACCTTGCAATGCGGAGAAATTACTCTTTGTGCATTTACAATATTCATTGATTTTTGCCATTGAAAAACGTCCAGAAATGATTGAAGCTACTGACTGAATGAAAGGAGCTGGCATCTCAATCTCTTTGAATCTTCTTTATCATGCTAAGAGGAGCAGGAAAAAGCAAAAAATTTCAGAATTGCACCTTGCAATGCGGAGAAATTACTGTTTGTGCATTTACAATATTCATTGATTTTTGCCATTGAAAAACGTCCAGAAATGATTGAAGCTACTGACTGAATGAAAGGAGCTGGCATCTCACTCTCTTTGAATCTTCTTTATCATGCTAAGAGGAGCAGGAAAAAGCAAAACATTTCAGAATTGCACCTTGCAATGCGGAGAAATTACTGTTTGTGCATTTACAATATTCATTGATTTTTGCCATTGAAAAACATCATGTTATTCATATACCAGAAATGTTTGAAGCTACTGACTGAATGAAAGGAGCTGGCATCTCACTCTCTTTGAATCTTCTTTATCATGCTAAGAGGAGCAGGAAAAAGCAAAAAATTTCAGAATTGCACCTTGCAATGCGGAGAAATTACTGATTGTGCATTTACAATATTCATTGATTTTTGCCATTGAAAAACGTCCAGAAATGATTGAAGCTACTGACTGAATGAAAGGAGCTGGCATCTCACTCTCTTTGAATCTTGTTTATCATGCTAAGAGGAGCAGGAAAAAGCAAAAAATTTCAGAATTGCACCTTGCAATGCGGAGAAATTACTGTTTGTGCATTTACAATATTCATTGATTTTTGCCATTGAAAAACGTCCAGAAATGATTGAAGCTACTGACTGAATGAAAGGAGCTGGCATCTCACTCTCTTTGAATCTTCTTTATCATGCTAAGAGGAGCAGGAAAAAGCAAAAAATTTCAGAATTGCACCTTGCAATCCGGAGAAATTACTGTTTGTGCATTTACAATATTCATTGATTTTTGCCATTGAAAAACATCATGTTATTCATATACCAGAAATGATTGAAGCTACTGACTGAATGAAAGGAGCTGGCATCTCACTCTCTTTGAATCTTCTTTATCATGCTAAGAGGAGCAGGAAAAAGCAAAAAATTTCAGAATTGCACCTTGCAATGCGGAGAAATTACTCTTTGTGCATTTACAATATTTATTGATTTTTGCCATTGAAAAACGTCCAGAAATGATTGAAGCTACTGACTGAATGAAAGGAGCTGGCATCTCACTCTCTTTGAATCTTCTTTATCATGCTAAGAGGAGCAGGAAAAAGCAAAAAATTTCAGAATTGCACCTTGCAATGCGGAGAAATTACTGTTTGTGCATTTACAATATTCATTGATTTTTGCCATTGAAAAACGTCCAGAAATGATTGAAGCTACTGACTGAATGAAAGGAGCTGGCATCTCACTCTCTTTGAATCTTCTTTATCATGCTAAGAGGAGCAGGAAAAAGCAAAAAATTTCAGAATTGCACCTTGCAATGCGGAGAAATTACTGTTTGTGCATTTACAATATTCATTGATTTTTGCCATTGAAAAACATCATGTTATTCATATACCAGAAATGTTTGAAGCTACTGACTGAATGAAAGGAGCTGGCATCTCACTCTCTTTGAATCTTCTTTATCATGCTAAGAGGAGCAGGAAAAAGCAAAAAATTTCAGAATTGCACTTTGCAATGCGGAGAAATTACTGTTTGTGCATTTACAATATTCATTGATTTTTGCCATTGAAAAACGTCCAGAAATGATTGAAGCTACTGACTGAATGAAAGGAGCTGGCATCTCACTCTCTTTGAATCTTCTTTATCATGCTAAGAGGAGCAGGAAAAAGCAAAAAAATTCAGAATTGCACCTTGCAATGCGGAGAAATTACTGTTTGTGCATTTACAATATTCATTGATTTTTGCCATTGAAAAACGTCCAGAAATGATTGAAGCTACTGACTGAATGAAAGGAGCTGGCATCTCACTCTCTTTGAATCTTCTTTATCATGCTAAGAGGAGCAGGAAAAAGCAAAAAATTTCAGAATTGCACCTTGCTATGCGGAGAAATTACTGTTTGTGCATTTACAATATTCATTGATTTTTGCCATTGAAAAACGTCCAGAAATGATTGAAGCTACTGACTGAATGAAAGGAGCTGGCATCTCACTCTCTTTGAATCTTGTTTATCTTGCTAAGAGGAGCAGGAAAAAGCAAACAATTTCAGAATTGCACCTTGCAATGCGGAGAAATTACTGTTTGTGCATTTACAATATTCATTGATTTTTGCCATTGAAAAACGTCCAGAAATGTTTGAAGCTACTGACTGAATGAAAGGAGCTGGCATCTCACTCTCTTTGAGTCTTCTTTATCATGCTAAGAGGAGCAGAAAAAAGCAAAAAATTTCAGAATTGCACCTTGCAATGCGGAGAAATTACTGTTTGTGCATTTACAATATTCATTGATTTTTGCCATTGAAAAACGTCCAGAAATGATTGAAGCTACTGACTGAATGAAAGGAGCTGGCATCTCACTCTCTTTGAATCTTGTTTATCATGCTAAGAGGAGCAGGAAAAAGCAAAAAATTTCAGAATTGCACCTTGCAATGCGGAGAAATTACTGTTTGTGCATTTACAATATTCAATGATTTTTGCCATTGAAAAACGTCCAGAAATGATTGAAGCTACTGACTGAATGAAAGGAGCTGGCATCTCACTCTCTTTGAATCTTCTTTATCATGCTAAGAGGAGCAGGAAAAAGCAAAAAATTTCAGAATTGCACCTTGCAATGCGGAGAAATTACTGTTTGTGCATTTACAATATTCATTGATTTTTGCCATTGAAAAACATCATGTTATTCATATACCAGAAATGTTTGAAGCTACTGACTGAATGAAAGGAGCTGGCATCTCACTCTCTTTGAATCTTCTTTATCATGCTAAGAGGAGCAGGAAAAAGCAAAAAATTTCAGAATTGCACCTTGCAATGCGGAGAAATTACTGTTTGTGCATTTACAATATTCATTGATTTTTGCCATTGAAAAACATCATGTTATTCATATACCAGAAATGTTTGAAGCTACTGACTGAATGAAAGGAGCTGGCATCTCACTCTCTTTGAATCTTCTTTATCATGCTAAGAGGAGCAGAAAAAAGCAAAAAATTTCAGAATTGCACCTTGCAATGCGGAGAAATTACTGTTTGTGCATTTACAATATTCATTGATTTTTGCCATTGAAAAACATCCAGAAATGATTGAAGCTACTGACTGAATGAAAGGAGCTGGCATCTCACTCTCTTTGAATCTTGTTTATCATGCTAAGAGGAGCAGGAAAAAGCAAAAAATTTCAGAATTGCACCTTGCAATGCGGAGAAATTACTGTTTGTGCATTTACAATATTCATTGATTTTTGCCATTGAAAAACGTCCAGAAATGATTGAAGCTACTGACTGAATGAAAGGAGCTGGCATCTCACTCTCTTTGAATCTTCTTTATCATGCTAAGAGGAGCAGGAAAAAGCAAAAAATTTCAAAATTGCACCTTGCAATGCGGAGAAATTACTGTTTGTGCATTTACAATATTCATTGATTTTTGCCATTGAAAAACATCATGTTATTCATATACCAGAAATGTTTGAAGCTACTGACTGAATGAAAGGAGCTGGCATCTCACTCTCTTTGAATCTTCTTTATCATGCTAAGAGGAGCAGGAAAAAGCAAAAAATTTCAGAATTGCACCTTGCAATGCGGAGAAATTACTGTTTGTGCATTTACAATATTCATTGATTTTTGCCATTGAAAAACATCATGTTATTCATATACCAGAAATGTTTGAAGCTACTGACTGAATGAAAGGAGCTGGCATCTCACTCTCTTTGAATCTTCTTTATCATGCTAAGAGGAGCAGAAAAAAGCAAAAAATTTCAGAATTGCACCTTGCAATGCGGAGAAATTACTGTTTGTGCATTTACAATATTCATTGATTTTTGCCATTGAAAAACATCCAGAAATGATTGAAGCTACTGACTGAATGAAAGGAGCTGGCATCTCACTCTCTTTGAATCTTGTTTATCATGCTAAGAGGAGCAGGAAAAAGCAAAAAATTTCAGAATTGCACCTTGCAATGCGGAGAAATTACTGTTTGTGCATTTACAATATTCATTGATTTTTGCCATTGAAAAACGTCCAGAAATGATTGAAGCTACTGACTGAATGAAAGGAGCTGGCATCTCACTCTCTTTGAATCTTCTTTATCATGCTAAGAGGAGCAGGAAAAAGCAAAAAATTTCAGAATTGCACCTTGCAATCCGGAGAAATTACTGTTTGTGCATTTACAATATTCATTGATTTTTGCCATTGAAAAACATCATGTTATTCATATACCAGAAATGATTGAAGCTACTGACTGAATGAAAGGAGCTGGCATCTCACTCTCTTTGAATCTTCTTTATCATGCTAAGAGGAGCAGGAAAAAGCAAAAAATTTCAGAATTGCACCTTGCAATGCGGAGAAATTACTCTTTGTGCATTTACAATATTTATTGATTTTTGCCATTGAAAAACGTCCAGAAATGATTGAAGCTACTGACTGAATGAAAGGAGCTGGCATCTCACTCTCTTTGAATCTTCTTTATCATGCTAAGAGGAGCAGGAAAAAGCAAAAAATTTCAGAATTGCACCTTGCAATGCGGAGAAATTACTGTTTGTGCATTTACAATATTCATTGATTTTTGCCATTGAAAAACGTCCAGAAATGATTGAAGCTACTGACTGAATGAAAGGAGCTGGCATCTCACTCTCTTTGAATCTTCTTTATCATGCTAAGAGGAGCAGGAAAAAGCAAAAAATTTCAGAATTGCACCTTGCAATGCGGAGAAATTACTGTTTGTGCATTTACAATATTCATTGATTTTTGCCATTGAAAAACATCATGTTATTCATATACCAGAAATGTTTGAAGCTACTGACTGAATGAAAGGAGCTGGCATCTCACTCTCTTTGAATCTTCTTTATCATGCTAAGAGGAGCAGGAAGAAGCAAAAAATTTCAGAATTGCACTTTGCAATGCGGAGAAATTACTGTTTGTGCATTTACAATATTCATTGATTTTTGCCATTGAAAAACGTCCAGAAATGATTGAAGCTACTGACTGAATGAAAGGAGCTGGCATCTCACTCTCTTTGAATCTTCTTTATCATGCTAAGAGGAGCAGGAAAAAGCAAAAAATTTCAGAATTGCACCTTGCAATGCGGAGAAATTACTGTTTGTGCATTTACAATATTCATTGATTTTTGCCATTGAAAAACGTCCAGAAATGATTGAAGCTACTGACTGAATGAAAGGAGCTGGCATCTCACTCTCTTTGAATCTTCTTTATCATGCTAAGAGGAGCAGGAAAAAGCAAAAAATTTCAGAATTGCACCTTGCTATGCGGAGAAATTACTGTTTGTGCATTTACAATATTCATTGATTTTTGCCATTGAAAAACGTCCAGAAATGATTGAAGCTACTGACTGAATGAAAGGAGCTGGCATCTCACTCTCTTTGAATCTTGTTTATCTTGCTAAGAGGAGCAGGAAAAAGCAAAAAATTTCAGAATTGCACCTTGCAATGCGGAGAAATTACTGTTTGTGCATTTACAATATTCATTGATTTTTGCCATTGAAAAACGTCCAGAAATGTTTGAAGCTACTGACTGAATGAAAGGAGCTGGCATCTCCATCTCTTTGAGTCTTCTTTATCATGCTAAGAGGAGCAGAAAAAAGCAAAAAATTTCAGAATTGCACCTTGCAATGCGGAGAAATTACTGTTTGTGCATTTACAATATTCATTGATTTTTGCCATTGAAAAACGTCCAGAAATGATTGAAGCTACTGACTGAATGAAAGGAGCTGGCATCTCACTCTCTTTGAATCTTGTTTATCATGCTAAGAGGAGCAGGAAAAAGCAAAAAATTTCAGAATTGCACCTTGCAATGCGGAGAAATTACTGTTTGTGCATTTACAATATTCAATGATTTTTGCCATTGAAAAACATCCAGAAATGATTGAAGCTACTGACTGAATGAAAGGAGCTGGCATCTCACTCTCTTTGAATCTTCTTTATCATGCTAAGAGGAGCAGGAAAAAGCAAAAAATTTCAAAATTGCACCTTGCAATGCGGAGAAATTACTGTTTGTGCATTTACAATATTCATTGATTTTTGCCATTGAAAAACATCATGTTATTCATATACCAGAAATGTTTGAAGCTACTGACTGAATGAAAGGAGCTGGCATCTCACTCTCTTTGAATCTTCTTTATCATGCTAAGAGGAGCAGGAAAAAGCAAAAAATTTCAGAATTGCACCTTGCAATGCGGAGAAATTACTGTTTGTGCATTTACAATATTCATTGATTTTTGCCATTGAAAAACATCATGTTATTCATATACCAGAAATGTTTGAAGCTACTGACTGAATGAAAGGAGCTGGCATCTCACTCTCTTTGAATCTTCTTTATCATGCTAAGAGGAGCAGAAAAAAGCAAAAAATTTCAGAATTGCACCTTGCAATGCGGAGAAATTACTGTTTGTGCATTTACAATATTCATTGATTTTTGCCATTGAAAAACATCCAGAAATGATTGAAGCTACTGACTGAATGAAAGGAGCTGGCATCTCACTCTCTTTGAATCTTGTTTATCATGCTAAGAGGAGCAGGAAAAAGCAAAAAATTTCAGAATTGCACCTTGCAATGCGGAGAAATTACTGTTTGTGCATTTACAATATTCATTGATTTTTGCCATTGAAAAACGTCCAGAAATGATTGAAGCTACTGACTGAATGAAAGGAGCTGGCATCTCACTCTCTTTGAATCTTCTTTATCATGCTAAGAGGAGCAGGAAAAAGCAAAAAATTTCAAAATTGCACCTTGCAATGCGGAGAAATTACTGTTTGTGCATTTACAATATTCATTGATTTTTGCCATTGAAAAACATCATGTTATTCATATACCAGAAATGTTTGAAGCTACTGACTGAATGAAAGGAGCTGGCATCTCACTATCTTTGAATCTTCTTTATCATGCTAAGAGGAGCAGGAAAAAGCAAAAAAATTCAGAATTGCACCTTGCAATGCGGAGAAATTACTGTTTGTGCATTTACAATATTCATTGATTTTTGCCATTGAAAAACGTCCAGAAATGATTGAAGCTACTGACTGAATGAAAGGAGCTGGCATCTCACTCTCTTTGAATCTTCTTTATCATGCTAAGAGGAGCAGGAAAAAGCAAAAAATTTCAGAATTGCACCTTGCAATGCGGAGAAATTACTGTTTGTGCATTTACAATATTCATTGATTTTTGCCATTGAAAAACATCATGTTATTCATATACCAGAAATATTTGAAGCTACTGACTGAATGAAAGGAGCTGGCATCTCACTCTCTTTGAATCTTCTTTATCATGCTAAGAGGAGCAGGAAAAAGCAAAAAATTTCAGAATTGCACCTTGCAATGCGGAGAAATTACTGTTTGTGCATTTACAATATTCATTGATTTTTGCCATTGAAAAACGTCCAGAAATGATTGAAGCTACTGACTGAATGAAAGGAGCTGGCATCTCATTCTCTTTGAATCTTGTTTATCATGCTAAGAGGAGCAGGAAAAAGCAAAAAATTTCAGAATTGCACCTTGCAATGCGGAGAAATTACTGTTTGTGCATTTACAATATTCATTGATTTTTGCCATTGAAAAACATCATGTTATTCATATACCAGAAATGTTTGAAGCTACTGACTGAATGAAAGGAGCTGGCATCTCACTCTCTTTGAATCTTCTTTATCATGCTAAGAGGAGCAGGAAAAAGCAAAAAATTTCAGAATTGCACCTTGCAATGCGGAGAAATTACTGTTTGTGCATTTACAATATTCATTGATTTTGCCATTGAAAAACGTCCAGAAATGATTGAAGCTACTGACTGAATGAAAGGAGCTGGCATCTCACTCTCTTTGAATCTTCTTTATCATGCTAAGAGGAGCAGGAAAAAGCAAAAAATTTCAGAATTGCACCTTGCAATGCGGAGAAATTACTGTTTGTGCATTTACAATATTCATTGATTTTTGCCATTGAAAAACGTCCAGAAATGATTGAAGCTACTGACTGAATGAAAGGAGCTGGCATCTCACTCTCTTTGAATCTTCTTTATCATGCTAAGAGGAGCAGGAAAAAGCAAAAAATTTCAGAATTGCACCTTGCAATGCGGAGAAATTACTGTTTGTGCATTTACAATATTCATTGATTTTTGCCATTGAAAAACGTCCAGAAATGATTGAAGCTACTGACTGAATGAAAGGAGCTGGCATCTCACTCTCTTTGAATCTTGTTTATCTTGCTAAGAGGAGCAGGAAAAAGCAAAAAATTTCAGAATTGCACCTTGCAATGCGGAGAAATTACTGTTTGTGCATTTACAATATTCATTGATTTTTGCCATTGAAAAACGTCCAGAAATGATTGAAGCTACTGACTGAATGAAAGGAGCTGGCATCTCACTCTCTTTGAATCTTCTTTATCATGCTAAGAGGAGCAGGAAAAAGCAAAAAAATTCAGAATTGCACCTTGCAATGCGGAGAAATTACTGTTTGTGCATTTACAATATTCATTGATTTTTGCCATTGAAAAACATCATGTTATTCATATACCAGAAATGTTTGAAGCTACTGACTGAATGAAAGGAGCTGGCATCTCACTCTCTTTGAATCTTCTTTATCATGCTAAGAGGAGCAGAAAAAAGCAAAAAATTTCAGAATTGCACCTTGCAATGCGGAGAAATTACTGTTTGTGCATTTACAATATTCATTGATTTTTGCCATTGAAAAACGTCCAGAAATGATTGAAGCTACTGACTGAATGAAAGGAGCTGGCATCTCACTCTCTTTGAATCTTGTTTATCATGCTAAGAGGAGCAGGAAAAAGCAAAAAATTTCAGAATTGCACCTTGCAATGCGGAGAAATTACTGTTTGTGCATTTACAATATTCATTGATTTTTGCCATTGAAAAACGTCCAGAAATGATTGAAGCTACTGACTGAATGAAAGGAGCTGGCATCTCACTCTCTTTGAATCTTCTTTATCATGCTAAGAGGAGCAGGAAAAAGCAAAAAATTTCAGAATTGCACCTTTCAATGCGGAGAAATTACTGTTTGTGCATTTACAATATTCATTGATTTTTGCCATTGAAAAACATCATGTTATTCATATACCAGAAATGTTTGAAGCTACTGACTGAATGAAAGGAGCTGGCATCTCACTCTCTTTGAATCTTCTTTATCATGCTAAGAGGAGCAGGAAAAAGCAAAAAATTTCAGAATTGCACCTTGCAATGCGGAGAAATTACTGTTTGTGCATTTACAATATTCATTGATTTTTGCCATTGAAAAACGTCCAGAAATGATTGAAGCTACTGACTGAATGAAAGGAGCTGGCATCTCACTCTCTTTGAATCTTGTTTATCATGCTAAGAGGAGCAGGAAAAAGCAAAAAATTTCAGAATTGCACCTTGCAATGCGGAGAAATTACTGTTTGTGCATTTACAATATTCATTGATTTTTGCCATTGAAAAACGTCCAGAAATGATTGAAGCTACTGACTGAATGAAAGGAGCTGGCATCTCACTCTCTTTGAATCTTCTTTATCATGCTTAGAGGAGCAGGAAAAAGCAAAAAATTTCAGAATTGCACCTTGCAATGCGGAGAAATTACTGTTTGTGCATTTACAATATTCATTGATTTTTGCCATTGAAAAACATCATGTTATTCATATACCAGAAATGTTTGAAGCTACTGACTGAATGAAAGGAGCTGGCATCTCACTCTCTTTGAATCTTCTTTATCATGCTAAGAGGAGCAGGAAAAAGCAAAAAATTTCAGAATTGCACCTTGCAATGCGGAGAAATTACTGATTGTGCATTTACAATATTCATTGATTTTTGCCATTGAAAAACGTCCAGAAATGATTGAAGCTACTGACTGAATGAAAGGAGCTGGCATCTCACTCTCTTTGAATCTTGTTTATCATGCTAAGAGGAGCAGGAAAAAGCAAAAAATTTCAGAATTGCACCTTGCAATGCGGAGAAATTACTGTTTGTGCATTTACAATATTCATTGATTTTTGCCATTGAAAAACGTCCAGAAATGATTGAAGCTACTGACTGAATGAAAGGAGCTGGCATCTCACTCTCTTTGAATCTTCTTTATCATGCTAAGAGGAGCAGGAAAAAGCAAAAAATTTCAGAATTGCACCCTGCAATCCGGAGAAATTACTGTTTGTGCATTTACAATATTCATTGATTTTTGCCATTGAAAAACATCATGTTATTCATATACCAGAAATGATTGAAGCTACTGACTGAATGAAAGGAGCTGGCATCTCACTCTCTTTGAATCTTCTTTATCATGCTTAGAGGAGCAGGAAAAAGCAAAAAAATTTCAGAATTGCACCTTGCAATGCGGAGAAATTAGTTTGTGCATTTACAATATTCATTGATTTTTGCCATTGAAAAACGTCCAGAAATGATTGAAGCTACTGACTGAATGAAAGGAGCTGGCATCTCACTCTCTTTGAATCTTGTTTATCATGCTAAGAGGAGCAGGAAAAAGCAAAAAATTTCAGAATTGCACCTTGCAATGCGGAGAAATTACTGTTTGTGCATTTACAATATTCAATGATTTTTGCCATTGAAAAACGTCCAGAAATGATTGAAGCTACTGACTGAATGAAAGGAGCTGGCATCTCACTCTCTTTGAATCTTCTTTATCATGCTGAGGAGCAGGAAAAAGCAAAAAATTTCAGAATTGCACCTTGCAATGCGGAGAAATTACTGTTTGTGCATTTACAATATTCATTGATTTTTGCCATTGAAAAACATCATGTTATTCATATACCAGAAATGTTTGAAGCTACTGACTGAATGAAAGGAGCTGGCATCTCACTCTCTTTGAATCTTCTTTATCATGCTAAGAGGAGCAGGAAAAAGCAAAAAATTTCAGAATTGCACCTTGCAATGCGGAGAAATTACTCTGTGCATTTACAATATTCATTGATTTTTGCCATTGAAAAACATACAGATATGATTGAAGCTACTGACTGAATGAAAGGAGCTGGCATCTCAATCTCTTTGAATCTTCTTTATCATGCTAAGAGGAGCAGGAAAAAGCAAAAAATTTCAGAATTGCACCTTGCAATGCGGAGAAATTACTGTTTGTGCATTTACAATATTCATTGATTTTTGCCATTGAAAAACGTCCAGAAATGATTGAAGCTACTGACTGAATGAAAGGAGCTGGCATCTCACTCTCTTTGAATCTTCTTTATCATGCTAAGAGGAGCAGGAAAAAGCAAAACATTTCAGAATTGCACCTTGCAATGCGGAGAAATTACTGTTTGTGCATTTACAATATTCATTGATTTTTGCCATTGAAAAACATCATGTTATTCATATACCAGAAATGTTTGAAGCTACTGACTGAATGAAAGGAGCTGGCATCTCACTCTCTTTGAATCTTCTTTATCATGCTAAGAGGAGCAGGAAAAAGCAAAAAATTTCAGAATTGCACCTTGCAATGCGGAGAAATTACTGATTGTGCATTTACAATATTCATTGATTTTTGCCATTGAAAAACGTCCAGAAATGATTGAAGCTACTGACTGAATGAAAGGAGCTGGCATCTCACTCTCTTTGAATCTTGTTTATCATGCTAAGAGGAGCAGGAAAAAGCAAAAAATTTCAGAATTGCACCTTGCAATGCGGAGAAATTACTGTTTGTGCATTTACAATATTCATTGATTTTTGCCATTGAAAAACGTCCAGAAATGATTGAAGCTACTGACTGAATGAAAGGAGCTGGCATCTCACTCTCTTTGAATCTTCTTTATCATGCTAAGAGGAGCAGGAAAAAGCAAAAAATTTCAGAATTGCACCTTGCAATCCGGAGAAATTACTGTTTGTGCATTTACAATATTCATTGATTTTTGCCATTGAAAAACATCATGTTATTCATATACCAGAAATGATTGAAGCTACTGACTGAATGAAAGGAGCTGGCATCTCACTCTCTTTGAATCTTCTTTATCATGCTAAGAGGAGCAGGAAAAAGCAAAAAATTTCAGAATTGCACCTTGCAATGCGGAGAAATTACTGTTTGTGCATTTACAATATTCAATGATTTTTGCCATTGAAAAACGTCCAGAAATGATTGAAGCTACTGACTGAATGAAAGGAGCTGGCATCTCACTCTCTTTGAATCTTCTTTATCATGCTAAGAGGAGCAGGAAAAAGCAAAAAATTTCAGAATTGCACCTTGCAATGTCGAGAAATTACTGTTTGTGCATTTACAATATTCATTGATTTTTGCCATTGAAAAACATGTTATTCATATACCAGAAATGTTTGAAGCTACTGACTGAATGAAAGGAGCTGGCATCTCACTCTCTTTGAATCTTCTTTATCATGCTAAGAGGAGCAGGAAAAAGCAAAAAATTTCAGAATTGCACCTTGCAATGCGGAGAAATTACTCTGTGCATTTACAATATTCATTGATTTTTGCCATTGAAAAACGTCCAGAAATGATTGAAGCTACTGACTGAATGAAAGGAGCTGGCATCTCACTCTCTTTGAATCTTCTTTATCATGCTAAGAGGAGCAGGAAAAAGCAAAAAATTTCAGAATTGCACCTTGCAATGCGGAGAAATTACTGATTGTGCATTTACAATATTCATTGATTTTTGCCATTGAAAAACATCATGTTATTCATATACCAGAAATGTTTGAAGCTACTGACTGAATGAAAGGAGCTGGCATCTCACTCTCTTTGAATCTTCTTTATCATGCTAAGAGGAGCAGGAAAAAGCAAAAAATTTCAGAATTGCACCTTGCAATGCGGAGAAATTACTCTGTGCATTTACAATATTCATTGATTTTTGCCATTGAAAAACATACAGATATGATTGAAGCTACTGACTGAATGAAAGGAGCTGGCATCTCAATCTCTTTGAATCTTCTTTATCATGCTAAGAGGAGCAGGAAAAAGCAAAAAATTTCAGAATTGCACCTTGCAATGCGGAGAAATTACTGTTTGTGCATTTACAATATTCATTGATTTTTGCCATTGAAAAACGTCCAGAAATGATTGAAGCTACTGACTGAATGAAAGGAGCTGGCATCTCACTCTCTTTGAATGTTCTTTATCATGCTAAGAGGAGCAGGAAAAAGCAAAACATTTCAGAATTGCACCTTGCAATGCGGAGAAATTACTGTTTGTGCATTTACAATATTCATTGATTTTTGCCATTGAAAAACATCATGTTATTCATATACCAGAAATGTTTGAAGCTACTGACTGAATGAAAGGAGCTGGCATCTCACTCTCTTTGAATCTTCTTTATCATGCTAAGAGGAGCAGGAAAAAGCAAAAAATTTCAGAATTGCACCTTGCAATGCGGAGAAATTACTGATTGTGCATTTACAATATTCATTGATTTTTGCCATTGAAAAACGTCCAGAAATGATTGAAGCTACTGACTGAATGAAAGGAGCTGGCATCTCACTCTCTTTGAATCTTGTTTATCATGCTAAGAGGAGCAGGAAAAAGCAAAAAATTTCAGAATTGCACCTTGCAATGCGGAGAAATTACTGTTTGTGCATTTACAATATTCATTGATTTTTGCCATTGAAAAACGTCCAGAAATGATTGAAGCTACTGACTGAATGAAAGGAGCTGGCATCTCACTCTCTTTGAATCTTCTTTATCATGCTAAGAGGAGCAGGAAAAAGCAAAAAATTTCAGAATTGCACCTTGCAATCCGGAGAAATTACTGTTTGTGCATTTACAATATTCATTGATTTTTGCCATTGAAAAACATCATGTTATTCATATACCAGAAATGATTGAAGCTACTGACTGAATGAAAGGAGCTGGCATCTCACTCTCTTTGAATCTTCTTTATCATGCTAAGAGGAGCAGGAAAAAGCAAAAAATTTCAGAATTGCACCTTGCAATGCGGAGAAATTACTGTTTGTGCATTTACAATATTCAATGATTTTTGCCATTGAAAAACGTCCAGAAATGATTGAAGCTACTGACTGAATGAAAGGAGCTGGCATCTCACTCTCTTTGAATCTTCTTTATCATGCTAAGAGGAGCAGGAAAAAGCAAAAAATTTCAGAATTGCACCTTGCAATGTCGAGAAATTACTGTTTGTGCATTTACAATATTCATTGATTTTTGCCATTGAAAAACATGTTATTCATATACCAGAAATGTTTGAAGCTACTGACTGAATGAAAGGAGCTGGCATCTCACTCTCTTTGAATCTTCTTTATCATGCTAAGAGGAGCAGGAAAAAGCAAAAAATTTCAGAATTGCACCTTGCAATGCGGAGAAATTACTCTGTGCATTTACAATATTCATTGATTTTTGCCATTGAAAAATGTCCAGAAATGATTGAAGCTACTGACTGAATGAAAGGAGCTGGCATCTCACTCTCTTTGAATCTTCTTTATCATGCTAAGAGGAGCAGGAAAAAGCAAAAAATTTCAGAATTGCACCTTGCAATGCGGAGAAATTACTGTTTGTGCATTTACAATATTCATTGATTTTTGCCATTGAAAAACGTCCAGAAATGATTGAAGCTACTGACTGAATGAAAGGAGCTGGCATCTCACTCTCTTTGAATCTTCTTTATCATGCTAAGAGGAGCAGGAAAAAGCAAAAAATTTCAGAATTGCACCTTGCAATGCGGAGAAATTACTGTTTGTGCATTTACAATATTCATTGATTTTTGCCATTGAAAAACATCATGTTATTCATATACCAGAAATGTTTGAAGCTACTGACTGAATGAAAGGAGCTGGCATTTCACTCTCTTTGAATCTTCTTTATCATGCTAAGAGGAGCAGGAAAAAGCAAAAAATTTCAGAATTGCACCTTGCAATGCGGAGAAATTACTGTTTGTGCATTTACAATATTCATTGATTTTTGCCATTGAAAAACGTCCAGAAATGATTGAAGCTACTGACTGAATGAAAGGAGCTGGCATCTCACTCTCTTTGAATCTTGTTTATCATGCTAAGAGGAGCAGGAAAAAGCAAAAAATTTCAGAATTGCACCTTGCAATGCGGAGAAATTACTGTTTGTGCATTTACAATATTCATTGATTTTTGCCATTGAAAAACGTCCAGAAATGATTGAAGCTACTGACTGAATGAAAGGAGCTGGCATCTCACTCTCTTTGAATCTTCTTTATCATGCTAAGAGGAGCAGGAAAAAGCAAAAAATTTCAGAACTGCACCTTGCAATGCGGAGAAATTACTGTTTGTGCATTTACAATATTCATTGATTTTTGCCATTGAAAAACATCATGTTATTCATATACCAGAAATGTTTGAAGCTACTGACAATGAAAGGAGCTGGCATCTCACTCTTTGAATCTTCTTTATCATGCTAGGAGGAGCAGGAAAAAGCAAAAAATTTCAGAATTGCACCTTGCAATGCGGAGAAATTACTCTTTGTGCATTTACAATATTCATTGATTTTTGCCATTGAAAAACGTCCAGAAATGATTGAAGCTACTGACTGAATGAAAGGAGCTGGCATCTCACTCTCTTTGAATCTTCTTTATCATGCTAAGAGGAGCAGGAAAAAGCAAAAAATTTCAGAATTGCACCTTGCAATGCGGAGAAATTACTGTTTGTGCATTTACAATATTCATTGATTTTTGCCATTGAAAAACGTCCAGAAATGATTGAAGCTACTGACTGAATGAAAGGAGCTGGCATCTCACTCTCTTTGAATCTTCTTTATCATGCTAAGAGGAGCAGGAAAAAGCAAAAAATTTCAGAATTGCACCTTGCAATGCGGAGAAATTACTGTTTGTGCATTTACAATATTCATTGATTTTTGCCATTGAAAAACATCGTTATTCATATACCAGAAATGTTTGAAGCTACTGACTGAATGAAAGGAGCTGGCATCTCACTCTCTTTGAATCTTCTTTATCATGCTAAGAGGAGCAGGAAAAAGCAAAAAATTTCAGAATTGCACCTTGCAATGCGGAGAAATTACTCTTTGTGCATTTACAATATTCATTGATTTTTGCCATTGAAAAACGTCCAGAAATGATTGAAGCTACTGACTGAATGAAAGGAGCTGGCATCTCACTCTCTTTGAATCTTCTTTATCATGCTAAGAGGAGCAGGAAAAAGCAAAAAATTTCAGAATTGCACCTTGCAATGCGGAGAAATTACTGTTTGTGCATTTACAATATTCATTGATTTTTGCCATTGAAAAACGTCCAGAAATGATTGAAGCTACTGACTGAATGAAAGGAGCTGGCATCTCACTCTCTTTGAATCTTCTTTATCATGCTAAGAGGAGCAGGAAAAAGCAAAAAATTTCAGAATTGCACCTTGCAATGCGGAGAAATTACTGTTTGTGCATTTACAATATTCATTGATTTTTGCCATTGAAAAACGTCCAGAAATGATTGAAGCTACTGACTGAATGAAAGGAGCTGGCATCTCACTCTCTTTGAATCTTGTTTATCTTGCTAAGAGGAGCAGGAAAAAGCAAAAAATTTCAGAATTGCACCTTGCAATGCGGAGAAATTACTGTTTGTGCATTTACAATATTCATTGATTTTTGCCATTGAAAAACGTCCAGAAATGTTTGAAGCTACTGACTGAATGAAAGGAGCTGGCATCTCACTCTCTTTGAGTCTTCTTTATCATGCTAAGAGGAGCAGAAAAAAGCAAAAAATTTCAGAATTGCACCTTGCAATGCGGAGAAATTACTGTTTGTGCATTTACAATATTCATTGATTTTTGCCATTGAAAAACGTCCAGAAATGATTGAAGCTACTGACTGAATGAAAGGAGCTGGCATCTCACTCTCTTTGAATCTTGTTTATCATGCTAAGAGGAGCAGGAAAAAGCAAAAAATTTCAGAATTGCACCTTGCAATGCGGAGAAATTACTGTTTGTGCATTTACAATATTCAATGATTTTTGCCATTGAAAAACGTCCAGAAATGATTGAAGCTACTGACTGAATGAAAGGAGCTGGCATCTCACTCTCTTTGAATCTTCTTTATCATGCTAAGAGGAGCAGGAAAAAGCAAAAAATTTCAGAATTGCACCTTGCAATGCGGAGAAATTACTGTTTGTGCATTTACAATATTCATTGATTTTTGCCATTGAAAAACATCATGTTATTCATATACCAGAAATGTTTGAAGCTACTGACTGAATGAAAGGAGCTGGCATCTCACTCTCTTTGAATCTTCTTTATCATGCTAAGAGGAGCAGGAAAAAGCAAAAAATTTCAGAATTGCACCTTGCAATGCGGAGAAATTACTGTTTGTGCATTTACAATATTCATTGATTTTTGCCATTGAAAAACATCATGTTATTCATATACCAGAAATGTTTGAAGCTACTGACTGAATGAAAGGAGCTGGCATCTCACTCTCTTTGAATCTTCTTTATCATGCTAAGAGGAGCAGAAAAAAGCAAAAAATTTCAGAATTGCACCTTGCAATGCGGAGAAATTACTGTTTGTGCATTTACAATATTCATTGATTTTTGCCATTGAAAAACATCCAGAAATGATTGAAGCTACTGACTGAATGAAAGGAGCTGGCATCTCACTCTCTTTGAATCTTGTTTATCATGCTAAGAGGAGCAGGAAAAAGCAAAAAATTTCAGAATTGCACCTTGCAATGCGGAGAAATTACTGTTTGTGCATTTACAATATTCATTGATTTTTGCCATTGAAAAACGTCCAGAAATGATTGAAGCTACTGACTGAATGAAAGGAGCTGGCATCTCACTCTCTTTGAATCTTCTTTATCATGCTAAGAGGAGCAGGAAAAAGCAAAAAATTTCAAAATTGCACCTTGCAATGCGGAGAAATTACTGTTTGTGCATTTACAATATTCATTGATTTTTGCCATTGAAAAACATCATGTTATTCATATACCAGAAATGTTTGAAGCTACTGACTGAATGAAAGGAGCTGGCATCTCACTATCTTTGAATCTTCTTTATCATGCTAAGAGGAGCAGGAAAAAGCAAAAAAATTCAGAATTGCACCTTGCAATGCGGAGAAATTACTGTTTGTGCATTTACAATATTCATTGATTTTTGCCATTGAAAAACGTCCAGAAATGATTGAAGCTACTGACTGAATGAAAGGAGCTGGCATCTCACTCTCTTTGAATCTTCTTTATCATGCTAAGAGGAGCAGGAAAAAGCAAAAAATTTCAGAATTGCACCTTGCAATGCGGAGAAATTACTGTTTGTGCATTTACAATATTCATTGATTTTTGCCATTGAAAAACATCATGTTATTCATATACCAGAAATGTTTGAAGCTACTGACTGAATGAAAGGAGCTGGCATCTCACTCTCTTTGAATCTTCTTCATCATGCTAAGAGGAGCAGGAAAAAGCAAAAAATTTCAGAATTGCACCTTGCAATGCGGAGAAATTACTGTTTGTGCATTTACAATATTCATTGATTTTTGCCATTGAAAAACATCATGTTATTCATATACCAGAAATGTTTGAAGCTACTGACTGAATGAAAGGAGCTGGCATCTCACTCTCTTTGAATCTTCTTTATCATGCTAAGAGGAGCAGAAAAAAGCAAAAAATTTCAGAATTGCACCTTGCAATGCGGAGAAATTACTGTTTGTGCATTTACAATATTCATTGATTTTTGCCATTGAAAAACATCCAGAAATGATTGAAGCTACTGACTGAATGAAAGGAGCTGGCATCTCACTCTCTTTGAATCTTGTTTATCATGCTAAGAGGAGCAGGAAAAAGCAAAAAATTTCAGAATTGCACCTTGCAATGCGGAGAAATTACTGTTTGTGCATTTACAATATTCATTGATTTTTGCCATTGAAAAACGTCCAGAAATGATTGAAGCTACTGACTGAATGAAAGGAGCTGGCATCTCACTCTCTTTGAATCTTCTTTATCATGCTAAGAGGAGCAGGAAAAAGCAAAAAATTTCAAAATTGCACCTTGCAATGCGGAGAAATTACTGTTTGTGCATTTACAATATTCATTGATTTTTGCCATTGAAAAACATCATGTTATTCATATACCAGAAATGTTTGAAGCTACTGACTGAATGAAAGGAGCTGGCATCTCACTATCTTTGAATCTTCTTTATCATGCTAAGAGGAGCAGGAAAAAGCAAAAAAATTCAGAATTGCACCTTGCAATGCGGAGAAATTACTGTTTGTGCATTTACAATATTCATTGATTTTTGCCATTGAAAAACGTCCAGAAATGATTGAAGCTACTGACTGAATGAAAGGAGCTGGCATCTCACTCTCTTTGAATCTTCTTTATTATGCTAAGAGGAGCAGGAAAAAGCAAAAAATTTCAGAATTGCACCTTGCAATGCGGAGAAATTACTGTTTGTGCATTTACAATATTCATTGATTTTTGCCATTGAAAAACATCATGTTATTCATATACCAGAAATGTTTGAAGCTACTGACTGAATGAAAGGAGCTGGCATCTCACTCTCTTTGAATCTTCTTTATCATGCTAAGAGGAGCAGGAAAAAGCAAAAAATTTCAGAATTGCACCTTGCAATGCGGAGAAATTACTGTTTGTGCATTTACAATATTCATTGATTTTTGCCATTGAAAAACATCATGTTATTCATATACCAGAAATGTTTGAAGCTACTGACTGAATGAAAGGAGCTGGCATCTCACTCTCTTTGAATCTTCTTTATCATGCTAAGAGGAGCAGAAAAAAGCAAAAAATTTCAGAATTGCACCTTGCAATGCGGAGAAATTACTGTTTGTGCATTTACAATATTCATTGATTTTTGCCATTGAAAAACATCCAGAAATGATTGAAGCTACTGACTGAATGAAAGGAGCTGGCATCTCACTCTCTTTGAATCTTGTTTATCATGCTAAGAGGAGCAGGAAAAAGCAAAAAATTTCAGAATTGCACCTTGCAATGCGGAGAAATTACTGTTTGTGCATTTACAATATTCATTGATTTTTGCCATTGAAAAACGTCCAGAAATGATTGAAGCTACTGACTGAATGAAAGGAGCTGGCATCTCACTCTCTTTGAATCTTCTTTATCATGCTAAGAGGAGCAGGAAAAAGCAAAAAATTTCAGAATTGCACCTTGCAATCCGGAGAAATTACTGTTTGTGCATTTACAATATTCATTGATTTTTGCCATTGAAAAACATCATGTTATTCATATACCAGAAATGATTGAAGCTACTGACTGAATGAAAGGAGCTGGCATCTCACTCTCTTTGAATCTTCTTTATCATGCTTAGAGGAGCAGGAAAAAGCAAAAAATTTCAGAATTGCACCTTGTAATGCGGAGAAATTAGTTTGTGCATTTACAATATTCATTGATTTTTGCCATTGAAAAACGTCCAGAAATGATTGAAGCTACTGACTGAATGAAAGGAGCTGGCATCTCACTCTCTTTGAATCTTGTTTATCATGCTAAGAGGAGCAGGAAAAAGCAAAAAATTTCAGAATTGCACCTTGCAATGCGGAGAAATTACTGTTTGTGCATTTACAATATTCAATGATTTTTGCCATTGAAAAACGTCCAGAAATGATTGAAGCTACTGACTGAATGAAAGGAGCTGGCATCTCACTCTCTTTGAATCTTCTTTATCATGCTAAGAGGAGCAGGAAAAAGCAAAAAATTTCAGAATTGCACCTTGCAATGCGGAGAAATTACTGTTTGTGCATTTACAATATTCATTGATTTTTGCCATTGAAAAACATCATGTTATTCATATACCAGAAATGTTTGAAGCTACTGACTGAATGAAAGGAGCTGGCATCTCACTCTCTTTGAATCTTCTTTATCATGCTAAGAGGAGCAGGAAAAAGCAAAAAATTTCAGAATTGCACCTTGCAATGCGGAGAAATTACTCTTTGTGCATTTACAATATTCATTGATTTTTGCCATTGAAAAACGTCCAGAAATGATTGAAGCTACTGACTGAATGAAAGGAGCTGGCATCTCAATCTCTTTGAATCTTCTTTATCATGCTAAGAGGAGCAGGAAAAAGCAAAAAATTTCAGAATTGCACCTTGCAATGCGGAGAAATTACTGTTTGTGCATTTACAATATTCATTGATTTTTGCCATTGAAAAACGTCCAGAAATGATTGAAGCTACTGACTGAATGAAAGGAGCTGGCATCTCACTCTCTTTGAATCTTCTTTATCATGCTAAGAGGAGCAGGAAAAAGCAAAACATTTCAGAATTGCACCTTGCAATGCGGAGAAATTACTGTTTGTGCATTTACAATATTCATTGATTTTTGCCATTGAAAAACATCATGTTATTCATATACCAGAAATGTTTGAAGCTACTGACTGAATGAAAGGAGCTGGCATCTCACTCTCTTTGAATCTTCTTTATCATGCTAAGAGGAGCAGGAAAAAGCAAAAAATTTCAGAATTGCACCTTGCAATGCGGAGAAATTACTGATTGTGCATTTACAATATTCATTGATTTTTGCCATTGAAAAACGTCCAGAAATGATTGAAGCTACTGACTGAATGAAAGGAGCTGGCATCTCACTCTCTTTGAATCTTGTTTATCATGCTAAGAGGAGCAGGAAAAAGCAAAAAATTTCAGAATTGCACCTTGCAATGCGGAGAAATTACTGTTTGTGCATTTACAATATTCATTGATTTTTGCCATTGAAAAACGTCCAGAAATGATTGAAGCTACTGACTGAATGAAAGGAGCTGGCATCTCACTCTCTTTGAATCTTTTTTATCATGCTAAGAGGAGCAGGAAAAAGCAAAAAATTTCAGAATTGCACCTTGCAATCCGGAGAAATTACTGTTTGTGCATTTACAATATTCATTGATTTTTGCCATTGAAAAACATCATGTTATTCATATACCAGAAATGATTGAAGCTACTGACTGAATGAAAGGAGCTGGCATCTCACTCTCTTTGAATCTTCTTTATCATGCTAAGAGGAGCAGGAAAAAGCAAAAAATTTCAGAATTGCACCTTGCAATGCGGAGAAATTACTCTTTGTGCATTTACAATATTCATTGATTTTTGCCATTGAAAAACGTCCAGAAATGATTGAAGCTACTGACTGAATGAAAGGAGCTGGCATCTCACTCTCTTTGAATCTTCTTTATCATGCTAAGAGGAGCAGGAAAAAGCAAAAAATTTCAGAATTGCACCTTGCAATGCGGAGAAATTACTGTTTGTGCATTTACAATATTCATTGATTTTTGCCATTGAAAAACGTCCAGAAATGATTGAAGCTACTGACTGAATGAAAGGAGCTGGCATCTCACTCTCTTTGAATCTTCTTTATCATGCTAAGAGGAGCAGGAAAAAGCAAAAAATTTCAGAATTGCTCCTTGCAATGCGGAGAAATTACTGTTTGTGCATTTACAATATTCATTTATTTTTGCCATTGAAAAACGTCCAGAAATGATTGAAGCTACTGACTGAATGAAAGGAGCTGGCATCTCACTCTCTTTGAATCTTCTTTATCATGCTAAGAGGAGCAGGAAAAAGCAAAAAATTTCAGAATTGCACCTTGCTATGCGGAGAAATTACTGTTTGTGCATTTACAATATTCATTGATTTTTGCCATTGAAAAACGTCCAGAAATGATTGAAGCTACTGACTGAATGAAAGGAGCTGGCATCTCACTCTCTTTGAATCTTGTTTATCTTGCTAAGAGGAGCAGGAAAAAGCAAAAAATTTCAGAATTGCACCTTGCAATGCGGAGAAATTACTGTTTGTGCATTTACAATATTCATTGATTTTTGCCATTGAAAAACGTCCAGAAATGTTTGAAGCTACTGACTGAATGAAAGGAGCTGGCATCTCACTCTCTTTGAGTCTTCTTTATCATGCTAAGAGGAGCAGAAAAAAGCAAAAAATTTCAGAATTGCACCTTGCAATGCGGAGAAATTACTGTTTGTGCATTTACAATATTCATTGATTTTTGCCATTGAAAAACGTCCAGAAATGATTGAAGCTACTGACTGAATGAAAGGAGCTGGCATCTCACTCTCTTTGAATCTTGTTTATCATGCTAAGAGGAGCAGGAAAAAGCAAAAAATTTCAGAATTGCACCTTGCAATGCGGAGAAATTACTGTTTGTGCATTTACAATATTCAATGATTTTTGCCATTGAAAAACGTCCAGAAATGATTGAAGCTACTGACTGAATGAAAGGAGCTGGCATCTCACTCTCTTTGAATCTTCTTTATCATGCTAAGAGGAGCAGGAAAAAGCAAAAAATTTCAGAATTGCACCTTGCAATGCGGAGAAATTACTGTTTGTGCATTTACAATATTCATTGATTTTTGCCATTGAAAAACATCATGTTATTCATATACCAGAAATGTTTGAAGCTACTGACTGAATGAAAGGAGCTGGCATCTCACTCTCTTTGAATCTTCTTTATCATGCTAAGAGGAGCAGGAAAAAGCAAAAAATTTCAGAATTGCACCTTGCAATGCGGAGAAATTACTGTTTGTGCATTTACAATATTCATTGATTTTTGCCATTGAAAAACATCATGTTATTCATATACCAGAAATGTTTGAAGCTACTGACTGAATGAAAGGAGCTGGCATCTCACTCTCTTTGAATCTTCTTTATCATGCTAAGAGGAGCAGAAAAAAGCAAAAAATTTCAGAATTGCACCTTGCAATGCGGAGAAATTACTGTTTGTGCATTTACAATATTCATTGATTTTTGCCATTGAAAAACATCCAGAAATGATTGAAGCTACTGACTGAATGAAAGGAGCTGGCATCTCACTCTCTTTGAATCTTGTTTATCATGCTAAGAGGAGCAGGAAAAAGCAAAAAATTTCAGAATTGCACCTTGCAATGCGGAGAAATTACTGTTTGTGCATTTACAATATTCATTGATTTTTGCCATTGAAAAACGTCCAGAAATGATTGAAGCTACTGACTGAATGAAAGGAGCTGGCATCTCACTCTCTTTGAATCTTCTTTATCATGCTAAGAGGAGCAGGAAAAAGCAAAAAATTTCAAAATTGCACCTTGCAATGCGGAGAAATTACTGTTTGTGCATTTACAATATTCATTGATTTTTGCCATTGAAAAACATCATGTTATTCATATACCAGAAATGTTTGAAGCTACTGACTGAATGAAAGGAGCTGGCATCTCACTATCTTTGAATCTTCTTTATCATGCTAAGAGGAGCAGGAAAAAGCAAAAAATTTCAGAATTGCACCTTGCAATGCGGAGAAATTACTGTTTGTGCATTTACAATATTCATTGATTTTCGCCATTGAAAAACGTCCAGAAATGATTGAAGCTACTGACTGAATGAAAGGAGCTGGCATCTCACTCTCTTTGAATCTTCTTTATCATGCTAAGAGGAGCAGGAAAAAGCAAAAAATTTCAGAATTGCACCTTGCAATGCGGAGAAATTACTGTTTGTGCATTTACAATATTCATTGATTTTTGCCATTGAAAAACATCATGTTATTCATATACCAGAAATGTTTGAAGCTACTGACTGAATGAAAGGAGCTGGCATCTCACTCTCTTTGAATCTTCTTTATCATGCTAAGAGGAGCAGGAAAAAGCAAAAAATTTCAGAATTGCACCTTGCAATGCGGAGAAATTACTGTTTGTGCATTTACAATATTCATTGATTTTGCCATTGAAAAACGTCCAGAAATGATTGAAGCTACTGACTGAATGAAAGGAGCTGGCATCTCACTCTCTTTGAATCTTCTTTATCATGCTAAGAGGAGCAGGAAAAAGCAAAAAATTTCAGAATTGCACCTTGCAATGCGGAGAAATTACTGTTTGTGCATTTACAATATTCATTGATTTTTGCCATTGAAAAACGTCCAGAAATGATTGAAGCTACTGACTGAATGAAAGGAGCTGGCATCTCACTCTCTTTGAATCTTCTTTATCATGCTAAGAGGAGCAGGAAAAAGCAAAAAATTTCAGAATTGCACCTTGCAATGCGGAGAAATTACTGTTTGTGCATTTACAATATTCATTGATTTTTGCCATTGAAAAACGTCCAGAAATGATTGAAGCTACTGACTGAATGAAAGGAGCTGGCATCTCACTCTCTTTGAATCTTGTTTATCTTGCTAAGAGGAGCAGGAAAAAGCAAAAAATTTCAGAATTGCACCTTGCAATGCGGAGAAATTACTGTTTGTGCATTTACAATATTCATTGATTTTTGCCATTGAAAAACGTCCAGAAATGATTGAAGCTACTGACTGAATGAAAGGAGCTGGCATCTCACTCTCTTTGAATCTTCTTTATCATGCTAAGAGGAGCAGGAAAAAGCAAAAAAATTCAGAATTGCACCTTGCAATGCGGAGAAATTACTGTTTGTGCATTTACAATATTCATTGATTTTTGCCATTGAAAAACGTCCAGAAATGTTTGAAGCTACTGACTGAATGAAAGGAGCTGGCATCTCACTCTCTTTGAGTCTTCTTTATCATGCTAAGAGGAGCAGAAAAAAGCAAAAAATTTCAGAATTGCACCTTGCAATGCGGAGAAATTACTGTTTGTGCATTTACAATATTCATTGATTTTTGCCATTGAAAAACGTCCAGAAATGATTGAAGCTACTGACTGAATGAAAGGAGCTGGCATCTCACTCTCTTTGAATCTTGTTTATCATGCTAAGAGGAGCAGGAAAAAGCAAAAAATTTCAGAATTGCACCTTGCAATGCGGAGAAATTACTGTTTGTGCATTTACAATATTCAATGATTTTTGCCATTGAAAAACGTCCAGAAATGATTGAAGCTACTGACTGAATGAAAGGAGCTGGCATCTCACTCTCTTTGAATCTTCTTTATCATGCTAAGAGGAGCAGGAAAAAGCAAAAAATTTCAGAATTGCACCTTGCAATGCGGAGAAATTACTGTTTGTGCATTTACAATATTCATTGATTTTTGCCATTGAAAAACATCATGTTATTCATATACCAGAAATGTTTGAAGCTACTGACTGAATGAAAGGAGCTGGCATCTCACTCTCTTTGAATCTTCTTTATCATGCTAAGAGGAGCAGGAAAAAGCAAAAAATTTCAGAATTGCACCTTGCAATGCGGAGAAATTACTGTTTGTGCATTTACAATATTCATTGATTTTTGCCATTGAAAAACATCATGTTATTCATATACCAGAAATGTTTGAAGCTACTGACTGAATGAAAGGAGCTGGCATCTCACTCTCTTTGAATCTTCTTTATCATGCTAAGAGGAGCAGAAAAAAGCAAAAAATTTCAGAATTGCACCTTGCAATGCGGAGAAATTACTGTTTGTGCATTTACAATATTCATTGATTTTTGCCATTGAAAAACATCCAGAAATGATTGAAGCTACTGACTGAATGAAAGGAGCTGGCATCTCACTCTCTTTGAATCTTGTTTATCATGCTAAGAGGAGCAGGAAAAAGCAAAAAATTTCAGAATTGCACCTTGCAATGCGGAGAAATTACTGTTTGTGCATTTACAATATTCATTGATTTTTGCCATTGAAAAACGTCCAGAAATGATTGAAGCTACTGACTGAATGAAAGGAGCTGGCATCTCACTCTCTTTGAATCTTCTTTATCATGCTAAGAGGAGCAGGAAAAAGCAAAAAATTTCAAAATTGCACCTTGCAATGCGGAGAAATTACTGTTTGTGCATTTACAATATTCATTGATTTTTGCCATTGAAAAACCATGTTATTCATATACCAGAAATGTTTGAAGCTACTGACTGAATGAAAGGAGCTGGCATCTCACTATCTTTGAATCTTCTTTATCATGCTAAGAGGAGCAGGAAAAAGCAAAAAATTTCAGAATTGCACCTTGCAATGCGGAGAAATTACTGTTTGTGCATTTACAATATTCATTGATTTTCGCCATTGAAAAACGTCCAGAAATGATTGAAGCTACTGACTGAATGAAAGGAGCTGGCATCTCACTCTCTTTGAATCTTCTTTATCATGCTAAGAGGAGCAGGAAAAAGCAAAAAATTTCAGAATTGCACCTTGCAATGCGGAGAAATTACTGTTTGTGCATTTACAATATTCATTGATTTTTGCCATTGAAAAACATCATGTTATTCATATACCAGAAATGTTTGAAGCTACTGACTGAATGAAAGGAGCTGGCATCTCACTCTCTTTGAATCTTCTTTATCATGCTAAGAGGAGCAGGAAAAAGCAAAAAATTTCAGAATTGCACCTTGCAATGCGGAGAAATTACTGTTTGTGCATTTACAATATTCATTGATTTTGCCATTGAAAAACGTCCAGAAATGATTGAAGCTACTGACTGAATGAAAGGAGCTGGCATCTCACTCTCTTTGAATCTTCTTTATCATGCTAAGAGGAGCAGGAAAAAGCAAAAAATTTCAGAATTGCACCTTGCAATGCGGAGAAATTACTGTTTGTGCATTTACAATATTCATTGATTTTTGCCATTGAAAAATGTCCAGAAATGATTGAAGCTACTGACTGAATGAAAGGAGCTGGCATCTCACTCTCTTTGAATCTTCTTTATCATGCTAAGAGTAGCAGGAAAAAGCAAAAAATTTCAGAATTGCACCTTGCAATGCGGAGAAATTACTGTTTGTGCATTTACAATATTCATTGATTTTTGCCATTGAAAAACGTCCAGAAATGATTGAAGCTACTGACTGAATGAAAGGAGCTGGCATCTCACTCTCTTTGAATCTTGTTTATCTTGCTAAGAGGAGCAGGAAAAAGCAAAAAATTTCAGAATTGCACCTTGCAATGCGGAGAAATTACTGTTTGTGCATTTACAATATTCATTGATTTTTGCCATTGAAAAACGTCCAGAAATGATTGAAGCTACTGACTGAATGAAAGGAGCTGGCATCTCACTCTCTTTGAATCTTCTTTATCATGCTAAGAGGAGCAGGAAAAAGCAAAAAAATTCAGAATTGCACCTTGCAATGCGGAGAAATTACTGTTTGTGCATTTACAATATTCATTGATTTTTGCCATTGAAAAACATCATGTTATTCATATACCAGAAATGTTTGAAGCTACTGACTGAATGAAAGGAGCTGGCATCTCACTCTCTTTGAATCTTCTTTATCATGCTAAGAGGAGCAGAAAAAAGCAAAAAATTTCAGAATTGCACCTTGCAATGCGGAGAAATTACTGTTTGTGCATTTACAATATTCATTGATTTTTGCCATTGAAAAACGTCCAGAAATGATTGAAGCTACTGACTGAATGAAAGGAGCTGGCATCTCACTCTCTTTGAATCTTGTTTATCATGCTAAGAGGAGCAGGAAAAAGCAAAAAATTTCAGAATTGCACCTTGCAATGCGGAGAAATTACTGTTTGTGCATTTACAATATTCAATGATTTTTGCCATTGAAAAACGTCCAGAAATGATTGAAGCTACTGACTGAATGAAAGGAGCTGGCATCTCACTCTCTTTGAATCTTCTTTATCATGCTAAGAGGAGCAGGAAAAAGCAAAAAATTTCAGAATTGCACCTTGCAATGCGGAGAAATTACTGTTTGTGCATTTACAATATTCATTGATTTTTGCCATTGAAAAACATCATGTTATTCATATACCAGAAATGTTTGAAGCTACTGACTGAATGAAAGGAGCTGGCATCTCACTCTCTTTGAATCTTCTTTATCATGCTAAGAGGAGCAGGAAAAAGCAAAAAATTTCAGAATTGCACCTTGCAATGCGGAGAAATTACTGTTTGTGCATTTACAATATTCATTGATTTTTGCCATTGAAAAACATCCAGAAATGATTGAAGCTACTGACTGAATGAAAGGAGCTGGCATCTCACTCTCTTTGAATCTTGTTTATCATGCTAAGAGGAGCAGGAAAAAGCAAAAAATTTCAGAATTGCACCTTGCAATGCGGAGAAATTACTGTTTGTGCATTTACAATATTCATTGATTTTTGCCATTGAAAAACGTCCAGAAATGATTGAAGCTACTGACTGAATGAAAGGAGCTGGCATCTCACTCTCTTTGAATCTTCTTTATCATGCTAAGAGGAGCAGGAAAAAGCAAAAAATTTCAAAATTGCACCTTGCAATGCGGAGAAATTACTGTTTGTGCATTTACAATATTCATTGATTTTTGCCATTGAAAAACATCATGTTATTCATATACCAGAAATGTTTGAAGCTACTGACTGAATGAAAGGAGCTGGCATCTCACTATCTTTGAATCTTCTTTATCATGCTAAGAGGAGCAGGAAAAAGCAAAAAATTTCAGAATTGCACCTTGCAATGCGGAGAAATTACTGTTTGTGCATTTACAATATTCATTGATTTTCGCCATTGAAAAACGTCCAGAAATGATTGAAGCTACTGACTGAATGAAAGGAGCTGGCATCTCACTCTCTTTGAATCTTCTTTATCATGCTAAGAGGAGCAGGAAAAAGCAAAAAATTTCAGAATTGCACCTTGCAATGCGGAGAAATTACTGTTTGTGCATTTACAATATTCATTGATTTTTGCCATTGAAAAACATCATGTTATTCATATACCAGAAATGTTTGAAGCTACTGACTGAATGAAAGGAGCTGGCATCTCACTCTCTTTGAATCTTCTTTATCATGCTAAGAGGAGCAGGAAAAAGCAAAAAATTTCAGAATTGCACCTTGCAATGCGGAGAAATTACTGTTTGTGCATTTACAATATTCATTGATTTTGCCATTGAAAAACGTCCAGAAATGATTGAAGCTACTGACTGAATGAAAGGAGCTGGCATCTCACTCTCTTTGAATCTTCTTTATCATGCTAAGAGGAGCAGGAAAAAGCAAAAAATTTCAGAATTGCACCTTGCAATGCGGAGAAATTACTGTTTGTGCATTTACAATATTCATTGATTTTTGCCATTGAAAAACGTCCAGAAATGATTGAAGCTACTGACTGAATGAAAGGAGCTGGCATCTCACTCTCTTTGAATCTTCTTTATCATGCTAAGAGGAGCAGGAAAAAGCAAAAAATTTCAGAATTGCACCTTGCAATGCGGAGAAATTACTGTTTGTGCATTTACAATATTCATTGATTTTTGCCATTGAAAAACGTCCAGAAATGATTGAAGCTACTGACTGAATGAAAGGAGCTGGCATCTCACTCTCTTTGAATCTTGTTTATCTTGCTAAGAGGAGCAGGAAAAAGCAAAAAATTTCAGAATTGCACCTTGCAATGCGGAGAAATTACTGTTTGTGCATTTACAATATTCATTGATTTTTGCCATTGAAAAACGTCCAGAAATGATTGAAGCTACTGACTGAATGAAAGGAGCTGGCATCTCACTCTCTTTGAATCTTCTTTATCATGCTAAGAGGAGCAGGAAAAAGCAAAAAAATTCAGAATTGCACCTTGCAATGCGGAGAAATTACTGTTTGTGCATTTACAATATTCATTGATTTTTGCCATTGAAAAACATCATGTTATTCATATACCAGAAATGTTTGAAGCTACTGACTGAATGAAAGGAGCTGGCATCTCACTCTCTTTGAATCTTCTTTATCATGCTAAGAGGAGCAGAAAAAAGCAAAAAATTTCAGAATTGCACCTTGCAATGCGGAGAAATTACTGTTTGTGCATTTACAATATTCATTGATTTTTGCCATTGAAAAACGTCCAGAAATGTTTGAAGCTACTGACTGAATGAAAGGAGCTGGCATCTCACTCTCTTTGAATCTTGTTTATCATGCTAAGAGGAGCAGGAAAAAGCAAAAAATTTCAGAATTGCACCTTGCAATGCGGAGAAATTACTGTTTGTGCATTTACAATATTCAATGATTTTTGCCATTGAAAAACGTCCAGAAATGATTGAAGCTACTGACTGAATGAAAGGAGCTGGCATCTCACTCTCTTTGAATCTTCTTTATCATGCTAAGAGGAGCAGGAAAAAGCAAAAAATTTCAGAATTGCACCTTGCAATGCGGAGAAATTACTGTTTGTGCATTTACAATATTCATTGATTTTTGCCATTGAAAAACATCATGTTATTCATATACCAGAAATGTTTGAAGCTACTGACTGAATGAAAGGAGCTGGCATCTCACTCTCTTTGAATCTTCTTTATCATGCTAAGAGGAGCAGGAAAAAGCAAAAAATTTCAGAATTGCACCTTGCAATGCGGAGAAATTACTGTTTGTGCATTTACAATATTCATTGATTTTTGCCATTGAAAAACATCATGTTATTCATATACCAGAAATGTTTGAAGCTACTGACTGAATGAAAGGAGCTGGCATCTCACTCTCTTTGAATCTTCTTTATCATGCTAAGAGGAGCAGGAAAAAGCAAAAAATTTCAGAATTGCACCTTGCAATGCGGAGAAATTACTGTTTGTGCATTTACAATATTCATTGATTTTTGCCATTGAAAAACATCATGTTATTCATATACCAGAAATGTTTGAAGCTACTGACTGAATGAAAGGAGCTGGCATCTCACTCTCTTTGAATCTTCTTTATCATGCTAAGAGGAGCAGAAAAAAGCAAAAAATTTCAGAATTGCACCTTGCAATGCGGAGAAATTACTGTTTGTGCATTTACAATATTCATTGATTTTTGCCATTGAAAAACATCCAGAAATGATTGAAGCTACTGACTGAATGAAAGGAGCTGGCATCTCACTCTCTTTGAATCTTGTTTATCATGCTAAGAGGAGCAGGAAAAAGCAAAAAATTTCAGAATTGCACCTTGCAATGCGGAGAAATTACTGTTTGTGCATTTACAATATTCATTGATTTTTGCCATTGAAAAACGTCCAGAAATGATTGAAGCTACTGACTGAATGAAAGGAGCTGGCATCTCACTCTCTTTGAATCTTCTTTATCATGCTAAGAGGAGCAGGAAAAAGCAAAAAATTTCAAAATTGCACCTTGCAATGCGGAGAAATTACTGTTTGTGCATTTACAATATTCATTGATTTTTGCCATTGAAAAACATCATGTTATTCATATACCAGAAATGTTTGAAGCTACTGACTGAATGAAAGGAGCTGGCATCTCACTATCTTTGAATCTTCTTTATCATGCTAAGAGGAGCAGGAAAAAGCAAAAAATTTCAGAATTGCACCTTGCAATGCGGAGAAATTACTGTTTGTGCATTTACAATATTCATTGATTTTTGCCATTGAAAAACGTCCAGAAATGATTGAAACTACTGACTGAATGAAAGGAGCTGGCATCTCACTCTCTTTGAATCTTCTTTATCATGCTAAGAGGAGCAGGAAAAAGCAAAAAATTTCAGAATTGCACCTTGCAATGCGGAGAAATTACTGTTTGTGCATTTACAATATTCATTGATTTTTGCCATTGAAAAACATCATGTTATTCATATACCAGAAATGTTTGAAGCTACTGACTGAATGAAAGGAGCTGGCATCTCACTCTCTTTGAATCTTCTTTATCATGCTAAGAGGAGCAGGAAAAAGCAAAAAATTTCAGAATTGCACCTTGCAATGCGGAGAAATTACTGTTTGTGCATTTACAATATTCATTGATTTTTGCCATTGAAAAACGTCCAGAAATGATTGAAGCTACTGACTGAATGAAAGGAGCTGGCATCTCATTCTCTTTGAATCTTGTTTATCATGCTAAGAGGAGCAGGAAAAAGCAAAAAATTTCAGAATTGCACCTTGCAATGCGGAGAAATTACTGTTTGTGCATTTACAATATTCATTGATTTTTGCCATTGAAAAACATCATGTTATTCATATACCAGAAATGTTTGAAGCTACTGACTGAATGAAAGGAGCTGGCATCTCACTCTCTTTGAATCTTCTTTATCATGCTAAGAGGAGCAGGAAAAAGCAAAAAATTTCAGAATTGCACCTTGCAATGCGGAGAAATTACTGTTTGTGCATTTACAATATTCATTGATTTTGCCATTGAAAAACGTCCAGAAATGATTGAAGCTACTGACTGAATGAAAGGAGCTGGCATCTCACTCTCTTTGAATCTTCTTTATCATGCTAAGAGGAGCAGGAAAAAGCAAAAAAATTCAGAATTGCACCTTGCAATGCGGAGAAATTACTGTTTGTGCATTTACAATATTCATTGATTTTTGCCATTGAAAAACGTCCAGAAATGATTGAAGCTACTGACTGAATGAAAGGAGCTGGCATCTCACTCTCTTTGAATCTTCTTTATCATGCTAAGAGGAGCAGGAAAAAGCAAAAAATTTCAGAATTGCACCTTGCAATGCGGAGAAATTACTGTTTGTGCATTTACAATATTCATTGATTTTTGCCATTGAAAAACGTCCAGAAATGATTGAAGCTACTGACTGAATGAAAGGAGCTGGCATCTCACTCTCTTTGAATCTTGTTTATCTTGCTAAGAGGAGCAGGAAAAAGCAAAAAATTTCAGAATTGCACCTTGCAATGCGGAGAAATTACTGTTTGTGCATTTACAATATTCATTGATTTTTGCCATTGAAAAACGTCCAGAAATGATTGAAGCTACTGACTGAATGAAAGGAGCTGGCATCTCACTCTCTTTGAATCTTCTTTATCATGCTAAGAGGAGCAGGAAAAAGCAAAAAAATTCAGAATTGCACCTTGCAATGCGGAGAAATTACTGTTTGTGCATTTACAATATTCATTGATTTTTGCCATTGAAAAACATCATGTTATTCATATACCAGAAATGTTTGAAGCTACTGACTGAATGAAAGGAGCTGGCATCTCACTCTCTTTGAATCTTCTTTATCATGCTAAGAGGAGCAGAAAAAAGCAAAAAATTTCAGAATTGCACCTTGCAATGCGGAGAAATTACTGTTTGTGCATTTACAATATTCATTGATTTTTGCCATTGAAAAACGTCCAGAAATGATTGAAGCTACTGACTGAATGAAAGGAGCTGGCATCTCACTCTCTTTGAATCTTGTTTATCATGCTAAGAGGAGCAGGAAAAAGCAAAAAATTTCAGAATTGCACCTTGCAATGCGGAGAAATTACTGTTTGTGCATTTACAATATTCAATGATTTTTGCCATTGAAAAACGTCCAGAAATGATTGAAGCTACTGACTGAATGAAAGGAGCTGGCATCTCACTCTCTTTGAATCTTCTTTATCATGCTAAGAGGAGCAGGAAAAAGCAAAAAATTTCAGAATTGCACCTTGCAATGCGGAGAAATTACTGTTTGTGCATTTACAATATTCATTGATTTTTGCCATTGAAAAACATCATGTTATTCATATACCAGAAATGTTTGAAGCTACTGACTGAATGAAAGGAGCTGGCATCTCACTCTCTTTGAATCTTCTTTATCATGCTAAGAGGAGCAGGAAAAAGCAAAAAATTTCAGAATTGCACCTTGCAATGCGGAGAAATTACTGTTTGTGCATTTACAATATTCATTGATTTTTGCCATTGAAAAACATCCAGAAATGATTGAAGCTACTGACTGAATGAAAGGAGCTGGCATCTCACTCTCTTTGAATCTTGTTTATCATGCTAAGAGGAGCAGGAAAAAGCAAAAAATTTCAGAATTGCACCTTGCAATGCGGAGAAATTACTGTTTGTGCATTTACAATATTCATTGATTTTTGCCATTGAAAAACGTCCAGAAATGATTGAAGCTACTGACTGAATGAAAGGAGCTGGCATCTCACTCTCTTTGAATCTTCTTTATCATGCTAAGAGGAGCAGGAAAAAGCAAAAAATTTCAAAATTGCACCTTGCAATGCGGAGAAATTACTGTTTGTGCATTTACAATATTCATTGATTTTTGCCATTGAAAAACATCATGTTATTCATATACCAGAAATGTTTGAAGCTACTGACTGAATGAAAGGAGCTGGCATCTCACTATCTTTGAATCTTCTTTATCATGCTAAGAGGAGCAGGAAAAAGCAAAAAATTTCAGAATTGCACCTTGCAATGCGGAGAAATTACTGTTTGTGCATTTACAATATTCATTGATTTTTGCCATTGAAAAACGTCCAGAAATGATTGAAGCTACTGACTGAATGAAAGGAGCTGGCATCTCACTCTCTTTGAATCTTCTTTATCATGCTAAGAGGAGCAGGAAAAAGCAAAAAATTTCAGAATTGCACCTTGCAATGCGGAGAAATTACTGTTTGTGCATTTACAATATTCATTGATTTTTGCCATTGAAAAACATCATGTTATTCATATACCAGAAATGTTTGAAGCTACTGACTGAATGAAAGGAGCTGGCATCTCACTCTCTTTGAATCTTCTTTATCATGCTAAGAGGAGCAGGAAAAAGCAAAAAATTTCAGAATTGCACCTTGCAATGCGGAGAAATTACTGTTTGTGCATTTACAATATTCATTGATTTTTGCCATTGAAAAACGTCCAGAAATGATTGAAGCTACTGACTGAATGAAAGGAGCTGGCATCTCATTCTCTTTGAATCTTGTTTATCATGCTAAGAGGAGCAGGAAAAAGCAAAAAATTTCAGAATTGCACCTTGCAATGCGGAGAAATTACTGTTTGTGCATTTACAATATTCATTGATTTTTGCCATTGAAAAACATCATGTTATTCATATACCAGAAATGTTTGAAGCTACTGACTGAATGAAAGGAGCTGGCATCTCACTCTCTTTGAATCTTCTTTATCATGCTAAGAGGAGCAGGAAAAAGCAAAAAATTTCAGAATTGCACCTTGCAATGCGGAGAAATTACTGTTTGTGCATTTACAATATTCATTGATTTTGCCATTGAAAAACGTCCAGAAATGATTGAAGCTACTGACTGAATGAAAGGAGCTGGCATCTCACTCTCTTTGAATCTTCTTTATCATGCTAAGAGGAGCAGGAAAAAGCAAAAAATTTCAGAATTGCACCTTGCAATGCGGAGAAATTACTGTTTGTGCATTTACAATATTCATTGATTTTTGCCATTGAAAAACGTCCAGAAATGATTGAAGCTACTGACTGAATGAAAGGAGCTGGCATCTCACTCTCTTTGAATCTTCTTTATCATGCTAAGAGGAGCAGGAAAAAGCAAAAAATTTCAGAATTGCACCTTGCAATGCGGAGAAATTACTGTTTGTGCATTTACAATATTCATTGATTTTTGCCATTGAAAAACGTCCAGAAATGATTGAAGCTACTGACTGAATGAAAGGAGCTGGCATCTCACTCTCTTTGAATCTTGTTTATCTTGCTAAGAGGAGCAGGAAAAAGCAAAAAATTTCAGAATTGCACCTTGCAATGCGGAGAAATTACTGTTTGTGCATTTACAATATTCATTGATTTTTGCCATTGAAAAACGTCCAGAAATGATTGAAGCTACTGACTGAATGAAAGGAGCTGGCATCTCACTCTCTTTGAATCTTCTTTATCATGCTAAGAGGAGCAGGAAAAAGCAAAAAAATTCAGAATTGCACCTTGCAATGCGGAGAAATTACTGTTTGTGCATTTACAATATTCATTGATTTTTGCCATTGAAAAACATCATGTTATTCATATACCAGAAATGTTTGAAGCTACTGACTGAATGAAAGGAGCTGGCATCTCACTCTCTTTGAATCTTCTTTATCATGCTAAGAGGAGCAGAAAAAAGCAAAAAATTTCAGAATTGCACCTTGCAATGCGGAGAAATTACTGTTTGTGCATTTACAATATTCATTGATTTTTGCCATTGAAAAACGTCCAGAAATGATTGAAGCTACTGACTGAATGAAAGGAGCTGGCATCTCACTCTCTTTGAATCTTGTTTATCATGCTAAGAGGAGCAGGAAAAAGCAAAAAATTTCAGAATTGCACCTTGCAATGCGGAGAAATTACTGTTTGTGCATTTACAATATTCATTGATTTTTGCCATTGAAAAACGTCCAGAAATGATTGAAGCTACTGACTGAATGAAAGGAGCTGGCATCTCACTCTCTTTGAATCTTCTTTATCATGCTAAGAGGAGCAGGAAAAAGCAAAAAATTTCAGAATTGCACCTTTCAATGCGGAGAAATTACTGTTTGTGCATTTACAATATTCATTGATTTTTGCCATTGAAAAACATCATGTTATTCATATACCAGAAATGTTTGAAGCTACTGACTGAATGAAAGGAGCTGGCATCTCACTCTCTTTGAATCTTCTTTATCATGCTAAGAGGAGCAGGAAAAAGCAAAAAATTTCAGAATTGCACCTTGCAATGCGGAGAAATTACTGTTTGTGCATTTACAATATTCATTGATTTTTGCCATTGAAAAACGTCCAGAAATGATTGAAGCTACTGACTGAATGAAAGGAGCTGGCATCTCACTCTCTTTGAATCTTGTTTATCATGCTAAGAGGAGCAGGAAAAAGCAAAAAATTTCAGAATTGCACCTTGCAATGCGGAGAAATTACTGTTTGTGCATTTACAATATTCATTGATTTTTGCCATTGAAAAACATCATGTTATTCATATACCAGAAATGTTTGAAGCTACTGACTGAATGAAAGGAGCTGGCATCTCACTCTCTTTGAATCTTCTTTATCATGCTAAGAGGAGCAGGAAAAAGCAAAAAATTTCAGAATTGCACCTTGCAATGCGGAGAAATTACTGTTTGTGCATTTACAATATTCATTGATTTTTGCCATTGAAAAACGTCCAGAAATGATTGAAGCTACTGACTGAATGAAAGGAGCTGGCATCTCACTCTCTTTGAATCTTCTTTATCATGCTTAGAGGAGCAGGAAAAAGCAAAAAATTTCAGAATTGCACCTTGCAATGCGGAGAAATTACTGTTTGTGCATTTACAATATTCATTGATTTTTGCCATTGAAAAACATCATGTTATTCATATACCAGAAATGTTTGAAGCTACTGACTGAATGAAAGGAGCTGGCATCTCACTCTCTTTGAATCTTCTTTATCATGCTAAGAGGAGCAGGAAAAAGCAAAAAATTTCAGAATTGCACCTTGCAATGCGGAGAAATTACTGTTTGTGCATTTACAATATTCATTGATTTTGCCATTGAAAAACGTCCAGAAATGATTGAAGCTACTGACTGAATGAAAGGAGCTGGCATCTCACTCTCTTTGAATCTTCTTTATCATGCTAAGAGGAGCAGGAAAAAGCAAAAAATTTCAGAATTGCACCTTGCAATGCGGAGAAATTACTGTTTGTGCATTTACAATATTCATTGATTTTTGCCATTGAAAAACGTCCAGAAATGATTGAAGCTACTGACTGAAAGAAAGGAGCTGGCATCTCACTCTCTTTGAATCTTCTTTATCATGCTAAGAGGAGCAGGAAAAAGCAAAAAATTTCAGAATTGCACCTTGCAATGCGGAGAAATTACTGTTTGTGCATTTACAATATTCATTGATTTTTGCCATTGAAAAACGTCCAGAAATGATTGAAGCTACTGACTGAATGAAAGGAGCTGGCATCTCACTCTCTTTGAATCTTGTTCATCTTGCTAAGAGGAGCAGGAAAAAGCAAAAAATTTCAGAATTGCACCTTGCAATGCGGAGAAATTACTGTTTGTGCATTTACAATATTCATTGATTTTTGCCATTGAAAAACGTCCAGAAATGATTGAAGCTGCTGACTGAATGAAAGGAGCTGGTATCTCACTCTCTTTGAATCTTCTTTATCATGCTAAGAGGAGCAGGAAAAAGCAAAAAATTTCAGAATTGCACCTTGCAATGCGGAGAAATTACTGTTTGTGCATTTACAATATTCATTGATTTTTGCCATTGAAAAACATCATGTTATTCATATACCAGAAATGTTTGAAGCTACTGACTGAATGAAAGGAGCTGGCATCTCACTCTCTTTGAATCTTCTTTATCATGCTAAGAGGAGCAGAAAAAAGCAAAAAATTTCAGAATTGCACCTTGCAATGCGGAGAAATTACTGTTTGTGCATTTACAATATTCATTGATTTTTGCCATTGAAAAACGTCCAGAAATGATTGAAGCTACTGACTGAATGAAAGGAGCTGGCATCTCACTCTCTTTGAATCTTGTTTATCATGCTAAGAGGAGCAGGAAAAAGCAAAAAATTTCAGAATTGCACCTTGCAATGCGGAGAAATTACTGTTTGTGCATTTACAATATTCATTGATTTTTGCCATTGAAAAACGTCCAGAAATGATTGAAGCTACTTACTGAATGAAAGGAGCTGGCATCTCACTCTCTTTGAATCTTCTTTATCATGCTAAGAGGAGCAGGAAAAAGCAAAAAATTTCAGAATTGCACCTTGCAATGCGGAGAAATTACTGTTTGTGCATTTACAATATTCATTGATTTTTGCCATTGAAAAACATCATGTTATTCATATACCAGAAATGTTTGAAGCTACTGACTGAATGAAAGGAGCTGGCATCTCACTCTCTTTGAATCTTCTTTATCATGCTTAGAGGAGCAGGAAAAAGCAAAAAATTTCAGAATTGCACCTTGCAATGCGGAGAAATTACTGTTTGTGCATTTACAATATTCATTGATTTTTGCCATTGAAAAACGTCCAGAAATGATTGAAGCTACTGACTGAATGAAAGGAGCTGGCATCTCACTCTCTTTGAATCTTGTTTATCATGCTAAGAGGAGCAGGAAAAAGCAAAAAATTTCAGAATTGCACCTTGCAATGCGGAGAAATTACTGTTTGTGCATTTACAATATTCATTGATTTTTGCCATTGAAAAACGTCCAGAAATGATTGAAGCTACTTACTGAATGAAAGGAGCTGGCATCTCACTCTCTTTGAATCTTCTTTATCATGCTAAGAGGAGCAGGAAAAAGCAAAAAATTTCAGAATTGCACCTTGCAATGCGGAGAAATTACTGTTTGTGCATTTACAATATTCATTGATTTTTGCCATTGAAAAACATCATGTTATTCATATACCAGAAATGTTTGAAGCTACTGACTGAATGAAAGGAGCTGGCATCTCACTCCTTTGATCTCTTTATCAGTAGGGAGCAGGAAAAGCAAAAATTTCTGAATTGCAACTTGCAATGGAAAATTACTGTTTGTGCATTTACAATATTCATGATTTTGCCATGAAAAACTCCAGAAATGATTGAAGCTACTGAATGAAAGGAGCTGGCATCTCACTCTCTTTGAATCTTCTTTATCATGCTAAGAGGAGCAGGAAAAAGCTAAGAGGAGCAGGAAAAAGCAAAAAAATTCAGAATTGCACCTTGCAATGCGGAGAAATTACTGTTTGTGCATTTACAATATTCATTGATTTTTGCCATTGAAAAACATCATGTTATTCATATACCAGAAATGTTTGAAGCTACTGACTGAATGAAAGGAGCTGGCATCTCACTCTCTTTGAATCTTCTTTATCATGCTAAGAGGAGCAGAAAAAAGCAAAAAATTTCAGAATTGCACCTTGCAATGCGGAGAAATTACTGTTTGTGCATTTACAATATTCATTGATTTTTGCCATTGAAAAACGTCCAGAAATGATTGAAGCTACTGACTGAATGAAAGGAGCTGGCATCTCACTCTCTTTGAATCTTGTTTATCATGCTAAGAGGAGCAGGAAAAAGCAAAAAATTTCAGAATTGCACCTTGCAATGCGGAGAAATTACTGTTTGTGCATTTACAATATTCATTGATTTTTGCCATTGAAAAACGTCCAGAAATGATTGAAGCTACTGACTGAATGAAAGGAGCTGGCATCTCACTCTCTTTGAATCTTCTTTATCATGCTAAGAGGAGCAGGAAAAAGCAAAAAATTTCAGAATTGCACCTTTTAATGCGGAGAAATTACTGTTTGTGCATTTACAATATTCATTGATTTTTGCCATTGAAAAACATCATGTTATTCATATACCAGAAATGTTTGAAGCTACTGACTGAATGAAAGGAGCTGGCATCTCACTCTCTTTGAATCTTCTTTATCATGCTAAGAGGAGCAGGAAAAAGCAAAAAATTTCAGAATTGCACCTTGCAATGCGGAGAAATTACTGTTTGTGCATTTACAATATTCATTGATTTTTGCCATTGAAAAACGTCCAGAAATGATTGAAGCTACTGACTGAATGAAAGGAGCTGGCATCTCACTCTCTTTGAATCTTGTTTATCATGCTAAGAGGAGCAGGAAAAAGCAAAAAATTTCAGAATTGCACCTTGCAATGCGGAGAAATTACTGTTTGTGCATTTACAATATTCATTGATTTTTGCCATTGAAAAACATCATGTTATTCATATACCAGAAATGTTTGAAGCTACTGACTGAATGAAAGGAGCTGGCATCTCACTCTCTTTGAATCTTCTTTATCATGCTAAGAGGAGCAGGAAAAAGCAAAAAATTTCAGAATTGCACCTTGCAATGCGGAGAAATTACTGTTTGTGCATTTACAATATTCATTGATTTTTGCCATTGAAAAACGTCCAGAAATGATTGAAGCTACTGACTGAATGAAAGGAGCTGGCATCTCATTCTCTTTGAATCTTGTTTATCATGCTAAGAGGAGCAGGAAAAAGCAAAAAATTTCAGAATTGCACCTTGCAATGCGGAGAAATTACTGTTTGTGCATTTACAATATTCATTGATTTTTGCCATTGAAAAACGTCCAGAAATGATTGAAGCTACTGACTGAATGAAAGGAGCTGGCATCTCACTCTCTTTGAATCTTCTTTATCATGCTTAGAGGAGCAGGAAAAAGCAAAAAATTTCAGAATTGCACCTTGCAATGCGGAGAAATTACTGTTTGTGCATTTACAATATTCATTGATTTTTGCCATTGAAAAACATCATGTTATTCATATACCAGAAATGTTTGAAGCTACTGACTGAATGAAAGGAGCTGGCATCTCACTCTCTTTGAATCTTCTTTATCATGCTAAGAGGAGCAGGAAAAAGCAAAAAATTTCAGAATTGCACCTTGCAATGCGGAGAAATTACTGTTTGTGCATTTACAATATTCATTGATTTTGCCATTGAAAAACGTCCAGAAATGATTGAAGCTACTGACTGAATGAAAGGAGCTGGCATCTCACTCTCTTTGAATCTTCTTTATCATGCTAAGAGGAGCAGGAAAAAGCAAAAAATTTCAGAATTGCACCTTGCAATGCGGAGAAATTACTGTTTGTGCATTTACAATATTCATTGATTTTTGCCATTGAAAAACGTCCAGAAATGATTGAAGCTACTGACTGAAAGAAAGGAGCTGGCATCTCACTCTCTTTGAATCTTCTTTATCATGCTAAGAGGAGCAGGAAAAAGCAAAAAATTTCAGAATTGCACCTTGCAATGCGGAGAAATTACTGTTTGTGCATTTACAATATTCATTGATTTTTGCCATTGAAAAACGTCCAGAAATGATTGAAGCTACTGACTGAATGAAAGGAGCTGGCATCTCACTCTCTTTGAATCTTGTTCATCTTGCTAAGAGGAGCAGGAAAAAGCAAAAAATTTCAGAATTGCACCTTGCAATGCGGAGAAATTACTGTTTGTGCATTTACAATATTCATTGATTTTTGCCATTGAAAAACGTCCAGAAATGATTGAAGCTGCTGACTGAATGAAAGGAGCTGGTATCTCACTCTCTTTGAATCTTCTTTATCATGCTAAGAGGAGCAGGAAAAAGCAAAAAATTTCAGAATTGCACCTTGCAATGCGGAGAAATTACTGTTTGTGCATTTACAATATTCATTGATTTTTGCCATTGAAAAACATCATGTTATTCATATACCAGAAATGTTTGAAGCTACTGACTGAATGAAAGGAGCTGGCATCTCACTCTCTTTGAATCTTCTTTATCATGCTAAGAGGAGCAGAAAAAAGCAAAAAATTTCAGAATTGCACCTTGCAATGCGGAGAAATTACTGTTTGTGCATTTACAATATTCATTGATTTTTGCCATTGAAAAACGTCCAGAAATGATTGAAGCTACTGACTGAATGAAAGGAGCTGGCATCTCACTCTCTTTGAATCTTGTTTATCATGCTAAGAGGAGCAGGAAAAAGCAAAAAATTTCAGAATTGCACCTTGCAATGCGGAGAAATTACTGTTTGTGCATTTACAATATTCATTGATTTTTGCCATTGAAAAACGTCCAGAAATGATTGAAGCTACTTACTGAATGAAAGGAGCTGGCATCTCACTCTCTTTGAATCTTCTTTATCATGCTAAGAGGAGCAGGAAAAAGCAAAAAATTTCAGAATTGCACCTTGCAATGCGGAGAAATTACTGTTTGTGCATTTACAATATTCATTGATTTTTGCCATTGAAAAACATCATGTTATTCATATACCAGAAATGTTTGAAGCTACTGACTGAATGAAAGGAGCTGGCATCTCACTCTCTTTGAATCTTCTTTATCATGCTTAGAGGAGCAGGAAAAAGCAAAAAATTTCAGAATTGCACCTTGCAATGCGGAGAAATTACTGTTTGTGCATTTACAATATTCATTGATTTTTGCCATTGAAAAACGTCCAGAAATGATTGAAGCTACTGACTGAATGAAAGGAGCTGGCATCTCACTCTCTTTGAATCTTCCTTATCATGCTAAGAGGAGCAGGAAAAAGCAAAAAATTTCAGAATTGCACCTTGCAATGCGGAGAAATTACTGTTTGTGCATTTACAATATTCATTGATTTTTGCCATTGAAAAACATCATGTTATTCATATACCAGAAATGTTTGAAGCTACTGACTGAATGAAAGGAGCTGGCATCTCACTCTCTTTGAATCTTCTTTATCATGCTAAGAGGAGCAGGAAAAAGCAAAAAATTTCAGAATTGCACCTTGCAATGCGGAGAAATTAGTTTGTGCATTTACAATATTCATTGATTTTTGCCATTGAAAAACGTCCAGAAATGATTGAAGCTACTGACTGAATGAAAGGAGCTGGCATCTCACTCTCTTTGAATCTTGTTTATCATGCTAAGAGGAGCAGGAAAAAGCAAAAAATTTCAGAATTGCACCTTGCAATGCGGAGAAATTACTGTTTGTGCATTTACAATATTCAATGATTTTTGCCATTGAAAAACGTCCAGAAATGATTGAAGCTACTGACTGAATGAAAGGAGCTGGCATCTCACTCTCTTTGAATCTTCTTTATCATGCTGAGGAGCAGGAAAAAGCAAAAAATTTCAGAATTGCACCTTGCAATGCGGAGAAATTACTGTTTGTGCATTTACAATATTCATTGATTTTTGCCATTGAAAAACATCATGTTATTCATATACCAGAAATGTTTGAAGCTACTGACTGAATGAAAGGAGCTGGCATCTCACTCTCTTTGAATCTTCTTTATCATGCTAAGAGGAGCAGGAAAAAGCAAAAAATTTCAGAATTGCACCTTGCAATGCGGAGAAATTACTCTTTGTGCATTTACAATATTCATTGATTTTTGCCATTGAAAAACGTCCTGAAATGATTGAAGCTACTGACTGAATGAAAGGAGCTGGCATCTCACTCTCTTTGAATCTTCTTTATCATGCTAAGAGGAGCAGGAAAAAGCAAAAAATTTCAGAATTGCACCTTGCAATGCGGAGAAATTACTGTTTGTGCATTTACAATATTCATTGATTTTTGCCATTGAAAAACGTCCAGAAATGATTGAAGCTACTAACTGAATGAAAAGAGCTGGCATCTCACTCTCTTTGAATCTTCTTTATCATGCTAAGAGGAGCAGGAAAAAGCAAAACATTTCAGAATTGCACCTTGCAATGCGGAGAAATTACTGTTTGTGCATTTACAATATTCATTGATTTTTGCCATTGAAAAACATCATGTTATTCATATACCAGAAATGTTTGAAGCTACTGACTGAATGAAAGGAGCTGGCATCTCACTCTCTTTGAATCTTCTTTATCATGCTAAGAGGAGCAGGAAAAAGCAAAAATTTTCAGAATTGCACCTTGCAATGCGGAGAAATTAGTTTGTGCATTTACAATATTCATTGATTTTTGCCATTGAAAAACGTCCAGAAATGATTGAAGCTACTGACTGAATGAAAGGAGCTGGCATCTCACTCTCTTTGAATCTTGTTTATCATGCTAAGAGGAGCAGGAAAAAGCAAAAAATTTCAGAATTGCACCTTGCAATGCGGAGAAATTACTGTTTGTGCATTTACAATATTCAATGATTTTTGCCATTGAAAAACGTCCAGAAATGATTGAAGCTACTGACTGAATGAAAGGAGCTGGCATCTCACTCTCTTTGAATCTTCTTTATCATGCTGAGGAGCAGGAAAAAGCAAAAAATTTCAGAATTGCACCTTGCAATGCGGAGAAATTACTGTTTGTGCATTTACAATATTCATTGATTTTTGCCATTGAAAAACATCATGTTATTCATATACCAGAAATGTTTGAAGCTACTGACTGAATGAAAGGAGCTGGCATCTCACTCTCTTTGAATCTTCTTTATCATGCTAAGAGGAGCAGGAAAAAGCAAAAAATTTCAGAATTGCACCTTGCAATGCGGAGAAATTACTCTTTGTGCATTTACAATATTCATTGATTTTTGCCATTGAAAAACGTCCAGAAATGATTGAAGCTACTGACTGAATGAAAGGAACTGGCATCTCACTCTCTTTGAATCTTCTTTATCATGCTAAGAGGAGCAGGAAAAAGCAAAAAATTTCAGAATTGCACCTTGCAATGCGGAGAAATTACTGTTTGTGCATTTACAATATTCATTGATTTTTGCCATTGAAAAACGTCCAGAAATGATTGAAGCTACTGACTGAATGAAAAGAGCTGGCATCTCACTCTCTTTGAATCTTCTTTATCATGCTAAGAGGAGCAGGAAAAAGCAAAACATTTCAGAATTGCACCTTGCAATGCGGAGAAATTACTGTTTGTGCATTTACAATATTCATTGATTTTTGCCATTGAAAAACATCATGTTATTCATATACCAGAAATGTTTGAAGCTACTGACTGAATGAAAGGAGCTGGCATCTCACTCTCTTTGAATCTTCTTTATCATGCTAAGAGGAGCAGGAAAAAGCAAAAAATTTCAGAATTGCACCTTGCAATGCGGAGAAATTACTGTTTGTGCATTTACAATATTCATTGATTTTTGCCATTGAAAAACGTCCAGAAATGATTGAAGCTACTGACTGAATGAAAGGAGCTGGCATCTCACTCTCTTTGAATCTTGTTTATCATGCTAAGAGGAGCAGGAAAAAGCAAAAAATTTCAGAATTGCACCTTGCAATGCGGAGAAATTACTGTTTGTGCATTTACAATATTCATTGATTTTTGCCATTGAAAAACGTCCAGAAATGATTGAAGCTACTGACTGAATGAAAGGAGCTGGCATCTCACTCTCTTTGAATCTTCTTTATCATGCTAAGAGGAGCAGGAAAAAGCAAAAAATTTCAGAATTGCACCTTGCAATCCGGAGAAATTACTGTTTGTGCATTTACAATATTCATTGATTTTTGCCATTGAAAAACATCATGTTATTCATATACCAGAAATGATTGAAGCTACTGACTGAATGAAAGGAACTGGCATCTCACTCTCTTTGAATCTTCTTTATCATGCTAAGAGGAGCAGGAAAAAGCAAAAAATTTCAGAATTGCACCTTGCAATGCGGAGAAATTACTGTTTGTGCATTTACAATATTCATTGATTTTTGCCATTGAAAAACGTCCAGAAATGATTGAAGCTACTGACTGAATGAAAAGAGCTGGCATCTCACTCTCTTTGAATCTTCTTTATCATGCTAAGAGGAGCAGGAAAAAGCAAAACATTTCAGAATTGCACCTTGCAATGCGGAGAAATTACTGTTTGTGCATTTACAATATTCATTGATTTTTGCCATTGAAAAACATCATGTTATTCATATACCAGAAATGTTTGAAGCTACTGACTGAATGAAAGGAGCTGGCATCTCACTCTCTTTGAATCTTCTTTATCATGCTAAGAGGAGCAGGAAAAAGCAAAAAATTTCAGAATTGCACCTTGCAATGCGGAGAAATTACTGTTTGTGCATTTACAATATTCATTGATTTTTGCCATTGAAAAACGTCCAGAAATGATTGAAGCTACTGACTGAATGAAAGGAGCTGGCATCTCACTCTCTTTGAATCTTGTTTATCATGCTAAGAGGAGCAGGAAAAAGCAAAAAATTTCAGAATTGCACCTTGCAATGCGGAGAAATTACTGTTTGTGCATTTACAATATTCATTGATTTTTGCCATTGAAAAACGTCCAGAAATGATTGAAGCTACTGACTGAATGAAAGGAACTGGCATCTCACTCTCTTTGAATCTTCTTTATCATGCTAAGAGGAGCAGGAAAAAGCAAAAAATTTCAGAATTGCACCTTGCAATCCGGAGAAATTACTGTTTGTGCATTTACAATATTCATTGATTTTTGCCATTGAAAAACATCATGTTATTCATATACCAGAAATGATTGAAGCTACTGACTGAATGAAAGGAGCTGGCATCTCAATCTCTTTGAATCTTCTTTATCATGCTAAGAGGAGCAGGAAAAAGCAAAAAATTTCAGAATTGCACCTTGCAATGCGGAGAAATTACTGTTTGTGCATTTACAATATTCATTGATTTTTGCCATTGAAAAACATCCAGAAATGATTGAAGCTACTGACTGAATGAAAAGAGCTGGCATCTCACTCTCTTTGAATCTTCTTTATCATGCTAAGAGGAGCAGGAAAAAGCAAAACATTTCAGAATTGCACCTTGCAATGCGGAGAAATTACTGTTTGTGCATTTACAATATTCATTGATTTTTGCCATTGAAAAACATCATGTTATTCATATACCAGAAATGTTTGAAGCTACTGACTGAATGAAAGGAGCTGGCATCTCACTCTCTTTGAATCTTCTTTATCATGCTAAGAGGAGCAGGAAAAAGTAAAAAATTTCAGAATTGCACCTTGCAATGCGGAGAAATTAGTTTGTGCATTTACAATATTCATTGATTTTTGCCATTGAAAAACGTCCAGATATGATTGAAGCTACTGACTGAATGAAAGGAGCTGGCATCTCACTCTCTTTGTATCTTGTTTATCATGCTAAGAGGAGCAGGAAAAAGCAAAAAATTTCAGAATTGCACCTTGCAATGCGGAGAAATTACTGTTTGTGCATTTACAATATTCAATGATTTTTGCCATTGAAAAACGTCCAGAAATGATTGAAGCTACTGACTGAATGAAAGGAGCTGGCATCTCACTCTCTTTGAATCTTCTTTATCATGCTGAGGAGCAGGAAATAGCAAAAAATTTCAGAATTGCACCTTGCAATGCGGAGAAATTACTGTTTGTGCATTTACAATATTCATTGATTTTTGCCATTGAAAAACATCATGTTATTCATATACCAGAAATGTTTGAAGCTACTGACTGAATGAAAGGAGCTGGCATCTCACTCTCTTTGAATCTTCTTTATCATGCTAAGAGGAGCAGGAAAAAGCAAAAAATTTCAGAATTGCACCTTGCAATGCGGAGAAATTACTCTTTGTGCATTTACAATATTCATTGATTTTTGCCATTGAAAAACGTCCAGAAATGATTGAAGCTACTGACTGAATGAAAGGAACTGGCATCTCACTCTCTTTGAATCTTCTTTATCATGCTAAGAGGAGCAGGAAAAAGCAAAAAATTTCAGAATTGCACCTTGCAATGCGGAGAAATTACTGTTTGTGCATTTACAATATTCATTGATTTTTGCCATTGAAAAACGTCCAGAAATGATTGAAGCTACTGACTGAATGAAAAGAGCTGGCATCTCACTCTCTTTGAATCTTCTTTATCATGCTAAGAGGAGCAGGAAAAAGCAAAACATTTCAGAATTGCACCTTGCAATGCGGAGAAATTACTGTTTGTGAATTTACAATATTCATTGATTTTTGCCATTGAAAAACATCATGTTATTCATATACCAGAAATGTTTGAAGCTACTGACTGAATGAAAGGAGCTGGCATCTCACTCTCTTTGAATCTTCTTTATCATGCTAAGAGGAGCAGGAAAAAGCAAAAAATTTCAGAATTGCACCTTGCAATGCGGAGAAATTACTGTTTGTGCATTTACAATATTCATTGATTTTTGCCATTGAAAAACGTCCAGAAATGATTGAAGCTACTGACTGAATGAAAGGAGCTGGCATCTCACTCTCTTTGAATCTTGTTTATCATGCTAAGAGGAGCAGGAAAAAGCAAAAAATTTCAGAATTGCACCTTGCAATGCGGAGAAATTACTGTTTGTGCATTTACAATATTCATTGATTTTTGCCATTGAAAAACGTCCAGAAATGATTGAAGCTACTGACTGAATGAAAGGAGCTGGCATCTCACTCTCTTTGAATCTTCTTTATCATGCTAAGAGGAGCAGGAAAATGCAAAAAATTTCAGAATTGCACCTTGCAATGCGGAGAAATTACTGTTTGTGCATTTACAATATTCATTGATTTTTGCCATTGAAAAACATCATGTTATTCATATACCAGAAATGATTGAAGCTACTGACTGAATGAAAGGAGCTGGCATCTCACTCTCTTTGAATCTTCTTTATCATGCTAAGAGGAGCAGGAAAAAGCAAAAAATTTCAGAATTGCACCTTGCAATGCGGAGAAATTACTGTTTGTGCATTTACAATATTCAATGATTTTTGCCATTGAAAAACGTCCAGAAATGATTGAAGCTACTGACTGAATGAAAGGAGCTGGCATCTCACTCTCTTTGAATCTTCTTTATCATGCTAAGAGGAGCAGGAAAAAGCAAAAAATTTCAGAATTGCACCTTGCAATGTGGAGAAATTACTGTTTGTGCATTTACAATATTCATTGATTTTTGCCATTGAAAAACATCATGTTATTCATATACCAGAAATGTTTGAAGCTACTGACTGAATGAAAGGAGCTGGCATCTCACTCTCTTTGAATCTTCTTTATCATGCTAAGAGGAGCAGGAAAAAGCAAAAAATTTCAGAATTGCACCTTGCAATGTGGAGAAATTACACTTTGTGCATTTACAATATTCATTGATTTTTGCCATTGAAAAACGTCCAGAAATGATTGAAGCTACTGACTGAATGAAAGGAGCTGGCATCTCACTCTCTTTGAATCTTCTTTATCATGCTAAGAGGAGCAGGAAAAAGCAAAAAATTTCAGAATTGCACCTTGCAATGCGGAGAAATTACTGTTTGTGCATTTACAATATTCATTGATTTTTGCCATTGAAAAACGTCCAGAAATGATTGAAGCTACTGACTGAATGAAAGGAGCTGGCATCTCACTCTCTTTGAATCTTCTTTATCATGCTAAGAGGAGCAGGAAAAAGCAAAAAATTTCAGAATTGCACCTTGCAATGCGGAGAAATTACTGTTTGTGCATTTACAATATTCATTGATTTTTGCCATTGAAAAACATCATGTTATTCATATACCAGAAATGTTTGAAGCTACTGACTGAATGAAAGGAGCTGGCATCTCACTCTCTTTGAATCTTCTTTATCATGCTAAGAGGAGCAGGAAAAAGCAAAAAATTTCAGAATTGCACCTTGCAATGCGGAGAAATTACTGTTTGTGCATTTACAATATTCATTGATTTTTGCCATTGAAAAACGTCCAGAAATGATTGAAGCTACTGACTGAATGAAAGGAGCTGGCATCTCACTCTCTTTGAATCTTCTTTATCATGCTAAGAGGAGCAGGAAAAAGCAAAAAATTTCAGAATTGCACCTTGCAATGCGGAGAAATTACTGTTTGTGCATTTACAATATTCATTGATTTTTGCCATTGAAAAACGTCCAGAAATGATTGAAGTTACTGACTGAATGAAAGGAGCTGGCATCTCACTCTCTTTGAATCTTCTTTATCATGCTAAGAGGAGCAGGAAAAAGCAAAAAATTTCAGAACTGCACCTTGCAATGCGGAGAAATTACTGTTTGTGCATTTACAATATTCATTGATTTTTGCCATTGAAAAACATCATGTTATTCATATACCAGAAATGTTTGAAGCTACTGACTGAATGAAAGGAGCTGGCATCTCACTCTTTGAATCTTCTTTATCATGCTAAGAGGAGCAGGAAAAAGCAAAAAATTTCAGAATTGCACCTTGCAATGCGGAGAAATTACTGTTTGTGCATTTACAATATTCATTGATTTTTGCCATTGAAAAACGTCCAGAAATGATTGAAGCTACTGACTGAATGAAAGGAGCTGGCATCTCACTCTCTTTGAATCTTCTTTATCATGCTAAGAGGAGCAGGAAAAAGCAAAAAATTTCAGAATTGCACCTTGCAATGCGGAGAAATTACTGTTGGTGCATTTACAATATTCATTGATTTTTGCCATTGAAAAACGTCCAGAAATGATTGAAGCTACTGACTGAATGAAAGGAGCTGGCATCTCACTCTCTTTGAATCTTCTTTATCATGCTAAGAGGAGCAGGAAAAAGCAAAAAATTTCAGAACTGCACCTTGCAATGCGGAGAAATTACTGTTTGTGCATTTAGAATATTCATTGATTTTTGCCATTGAAAAACATCATGTTATTCATATACCAGAAATGTTTGAAGCTACTGACTGAATGAAAGGAGCTGGCATCTCACTCTCTTTGAATCTTCTTTATCATGCTAAGAGGAGCAGGAAAAAGCAAAAAATTTCAGAATTGCACCTTGCAATGCGGAGAAATTACTGTTTGTGCATTTACAATATTCATTGATTTTTGCCATTGAAAAACGTCCAGAAATGATTGAAGCTACTGACTGAATGAAAGGAGCTGGCATCTCACTCTCTTTGAATCTTCTTTATCATGCTAAGAGGAGCAGGAAAAAGCAAAAAATTTCAGAATTGCACCTTGCAATGCGGAGAAATTACTGTTTGTGCATTTACAATATTCATTGATTTTTGCCATTGAAAAACGTCCAGAAATGATTGAAGCTACTGACTGAATGAAAGGAGCTGGCATCTCACTCTCTTTGAATCTTCTTTATCATGCTAAGAGGAGCAGGAAAAAGCAAAAAATTTCAGAATTGCACCTTGCTATGCGGAGAAATTACTGTTTGTGCATTTACAATATTCATTGATTTTTGCCATTGAAAAACGTCCAGAAATGATTGAAGCTACTGACTGAATGAAAGGAGCTGGCATCTCACTCTCTTTGAATCTTGTTTATCTTGCTAAGAGGAGCAGGAAAAAGCAAAAAATTTCAGAATTGCACCTTGCAATGCGGAGAAATTACTGTTTGTGCATTTACAATATTCATTGATTTTTGCCATTGAAAAACGTCCAGAAATGTTTGAAGCTACTGACTGAATGAAAGGAGCTGGCATCTCACTCTCTTTGAGTCTTCTTTATCATGCTAAGAGGAGCAGAAAAAAGCAAAAAATTTCAGAATTGCACCTTGCAATGCGGAGAAATTACTGTTTGTGCATTTACAATATTCATTGATTTTTGCCATTGAAAAACGTCCAGAAATGATTGAAGCTACTGACTGAATGAAAGGAGCTGGCATCTCACTCTCTTTGAATCTTGTTTATCATGCTAAGAGGAGCAGGAAAAAGCAAAAAATTTCAGAATTGCACCTTGCAATGCGGAGAAATTACTGTTTGTGCATTTACAATATTCAATGATTTTTGCCATTGAAAAACGTCCAGAAATGATTGAAGCTACTGACTGAATGAAAGGAGCTGGCATCTCACTCTCTTTGAATCTTCTTTATCATGCTAAGAGGAGCAGGAAAAAGCAAAAAATTTCAGAATTGCACCTTGCAATGCGGAGAAATTACTGTTTGTGCATTTACAATATTCATTGATTTTTGCCATTGAAAAACATCATGTTATTCATATACCAGAAATGTTTGAAGCTACTGACTGAATGAAAGGAGCTGGCATCTCACTCTCTTTGAATCTTCTTTATCATGCTAAGAGGAGCAGGAAAAAGCAAAAAATTTCAGAATTGCACCTTGCAATGCGGAGAAATTACTGTTTGTGCATTTACAATATTCATTGATTTTTGCCATTGAAAAACATCATGTTATTCATATACCAGAAATGTTTGAAGCTACTGACTGAATGAAAGGAGCTGGCATCTCACTCTCTTTGAATCTTCTTTATCATGCTAAGAGGAGCAGAAAAAAGCAAAAAATTTCAGAATTGCACCTTGCAATGCGGAGAAATTACTGTTTGTGCATTTACAATATTCATTGATTTTTGCCATTGAAAAACATCCAGAAATGATTGAAGCTACTGACTGAATGAAAGGAGCTGGCATCTCACTCTCTTTGAATCTTGTTTATCATGCTAAGAGGAGCAGGAAAAAGCAAAAAATTTCAGAATTGCACCTTGCAATGCGGAGAAATTACTGTTTGTGCATTTACAATATTCATTGATTTTTGCCATTGAAAAACGTCCAGAAATGATTGAAGCTACTGACTGAATGAAAGGAGCTGGCATCTCACTCTCTTTGAATCTTCTTTATCATGCTAAGAGGAGCAGGAAAAAGCAAAAAATTTCAAAATTGCACCTTGCAATGCGGAGAAATTACTGTTTGTGCATTTACAATATTCATTGATTTTTGCCATTGAAAAACATCATGTTATTCATATACCAGAAATGTTTGAAGCTACTGACTGAATGAAAGGAGCTGGCATCTCACTATCTTTGAATCTTCTTTATCATGCTAAGAGGAGCAGGAAAAAGCAAAAAAATTCAGAATTGCACCTTGCAATGCGGAGAAATTACTGTTTGTGCATTTACAATATTCATTGATTTTTGCCATTGAAAAACGTCCAGAAATGATTGAAGCTACTGACTGAATGAAAGGAGCTGGCATCTCACTCTCTTTGAATCTTCTTTATCATGCTAAGAGGAGCAGGAAAAAGCAAAAAATTTCAGAATTGCACCTTGCAATGCGGAGAAATTACTGTTTGTGCATTTACAATATTCATTGATTTTTGCCATTGAAAAACATCATGTTATTCATATACCAGAAATGTTTGAAGCTACTGACTGAATGAAAGGAGCTGGCATCTCACTCTCTTTGAATCTTCTTTATCATGCTAAGAGGAGCAGGAAAAAGCAAAAAATTTCAGAATTGCACCTTGCAATGCGAAGAAATTACTGTTTGTGCATTTACAATATTCATTGATTTTTGCCATTGAAAAACGTCCAGAAATGATTGAAGCTACTGACTGAATGAAAGGAGCTGGCATCTCATTCTCTTTGAATCTTGTTTATCATGCTAAGAGGAGCAGGAAAAAGCAAAAAATTTCAGAATTGCACCTTGCAATGCGGAGAAATTACTGTTTGTGCATTTACAATATTCATTGATTTTTGCCATTGAAAAACGTCCAGAAATGATTGAAGCTACTGACTGAATGAAAGGAGCTGGCATCTCATTCTCTTTGAATCTTGTTTATCATGCTAAGAGGAGCAGGAAAAAGCAAAAAATTTCAGAATTGCACCTTGCAATGCGGAGAAATTACTGTTTGTGCATTTACAATATTCATTGATTTTTGCCATTGAAAAACATCATGTTATTCATATACCAGAAATGTTTGAAGCTACTGACTGAATGAAAGGAGCTGGCATCTCACTCTCTTTGAATCTTCTTTATCATGCTAAGAGGAGCAGGAAAAAGCAAAAAATTTCAGAATTGCACCTTGCAATGCGGAGAAATTACTGTTTGTGCATTTACAATATTCATTGATTTTGCCATTGAAAAACGTCCAGAAATTATTGAAGCTACTGACTGAATGAAAGGAGCTGGCATCTCACTCTCTTTGAATCTTCTTTATCATGCTAAAAGGAGCAGGAAAAAGCAAAAAATTTCAGAATTGCACCTTGCAATGCGGAGAAATTACTGTTTGTGCATTTACAATATTCATTGATTTTTGCCATTGAAAAACGTCCAGAAATGATTGAAGCTACTGACTGAATGAAAGGAGCTGGCATCTCACTCTCTTTGAATCTTCTTTATCATGCTAAGAGGAGCAGGAAAAAGCAAAAAATTTCAGAATTGCACCTTGCAATGCGGAGAAATTACTGTTTGTGCATTTACAATATTCATTGATTTTTGCCATTGAAAAACGTCCAGAAATGATTGAAGCTACTGACTGAATGAAAGGAGCTGGCATCTCACTCTCTTTGAATCTTGTTTATCTTGCTAAGAGGAGCAGGAAAAAGCAAAAAATTTCAGAATTGCACCTTGCAATGCGGAGAAATTACTGTTTGTGCATTTACAATATTCATTGATTTTTGCCATTGAAAAACATCCAGAAATGATTGAAGCTACTGACTGAATGAAAGGAGCTGGCATCTCACTCTCTTTGAATCTTCTTTATCATGCTAAGAGGAGCAGGAAAAAGCAAAAAAATTCAGAATTGCACCTTGCAATGCGGAGAAATTACTGTTTGTGCATTTACAATATTCATTGATTTTTGCCATTGAAAAACATCATGTTATTCATATACCAGAAATGTTTGAAGCTACTGACTGAATGAAACGAGCTGGCATCTCACTCTCTTTGAATCTTCTTTATCATGCTAAGAGGAGCAGAAAAAAGCAAAAAATTTCAGAATTGCACCTTGCAATGCGGAGAAATTACTGTTTGTGCATTTACAATATTCATTGATTTTTGCCATTGAAAAACGTCCAGAAATGATTGAAGCTACTGACTGAATGAAAGGAGCTGGCATCTCACTCTCTTTGAATCTTCTTTATCATGCTAAGAGGAGCAGGAAAAAGCAAAAAATTTCAGAACTGCACCTTGCAATGCGGAGAAATTACTGTTTGTGCATTTACAATATTCATTGATTTTTGCCATTGAAAAACATCATGTTATTCATATACCAGAAATGTTTGAAGCTACTGACTGAATGAAAGGAGCTGGCATCTCACTCTCTTTGAATCTTCTTTATCATGCTAAGAGGAGCAGGAAAAAGCAAAAAATTTCAGAATTGCACCTTGCAATGCGGAGAAATTACTGTTTGTGCATTTACAATATTCATTGATTTTTGCCATTGAAAAACGTCCAGAAATGATTGAAGCTACTGACTGAATGAAAGGAGCTGGCATCTCACTCTCTTTGAATCTTCTTTATCATGCTAAGAGGAGCAGGAAAAAGCAAAAAATTTCAGAATTGCACCTTGCAATGCGGAGAAATTACTGTTTGTGCATTTACAATATTCATTGATTTTTGCCATTGAAAAACGTCCAGAAATGATTGAAGCTACTGACTGAATGAAAGGAGCTGGCATCTCACTCTCTTTGAATCTTCTTTATCATGCTAAGAGGAGCAGGAAAAAGCAAAAAATTTCAGAATTGCACCTTGCTTTGCGGAGAAATTACTGTTTGTGCATTTACAATATTCATTGATTTTTGCCATTGAAAAACGTCCAGAAATGATTGAAGCTACTGACTGAATGAAAGGAGCTGGCATCTCACTCTCTTTGAATCTTGTTTATCTTGCTAAGAGGAGCAGGAAAAAGCAAAAAATTTCAGAATTGCACCTTGCAATGCGGAGAAATTACTGTTTGTGCATTTACAATATTCATTGATTTTTGCCATTGAAAAACGTCCAGAAATGTTTGAAGCTACTGACTGAATGAAAGGAGCTGGCATCTCACTCTCTTTGAGTCTTCTTTATCATGCTAAGAGGAGCAGAAAAAAGCAAAAAATTTCAGAATTGCACCTTGCAATGCGGAGAAATTACTGTTTGTGCATTTACAATATTCATTGATTTTTGCCATTGAAAAACGTCCAGAAATGATTGAAGCTACTGACTGAATGAAAGGAGCTGGCATCTCACTCTCTTTGAATCTTGTTTATCATGCTAAGAGGAGCAGGAAAAAGCAAAAAATTTCAGAATTGCACCTTGCAATGCGGAGAAATTACTGTTTGTGCATTTACAATATTCAATGATTTTTGCCATTGAAAAACGTCCAGAAATGATTGAAGCTATTGACTGAATGAAAGGAGCTGGCATCTCACTCTCTTTGAATCTTCTTTATCATGCTAAGAGGAGCAGGAAAAAGCAAAAAATTTCAGAATTGCACCTTGCAATGCGGAGAAATTACTGTTTGTGCATTTACAATATTCATTGATTTTTGCCATTGAAAAACATCATGTTATTCATATACCAGAAATGTTTGAAGCTACTGACTGAATGAAAGGAGCTGGCATCTCACTCTCTTTGAATCTTCTTTATCATGCTAAGAGGAGCAGGAAAAAGCAAAAAATTTCAGAATTGCACCTTGCAATGCGGAGAAATTACTGTTTGTGCATTTACAATATTCATTGATTTTTGCCATTGAAAAACATCATGTTATTCATATACCAGAAATGTTTGAAGCTACTGACTGAATGAAAGGAGCTGGCATCTCACTCTCTTTGAATCTTCTTTATCATGCTAAGAGGAGCAGAAAAAAGCAAAAAATTTCAGAATTGCACCTTGCAATGCGGAGAAATTACTGTTTGTGCATTTACAATATTCATTGATTTTTGCCATTGAAAAACATCCAGAAATGATTGAAGCTACTGACTGAATGAAAGGAGCTGGCATCTCACTCTCTTTGAATCTTGTTTATCATGCTAAGAGGAGCAGGAAAAAGCAAAAAATTTCAGAATTGCACCTTGCAATGCGGAGAAATTACTGTTTGTGCATTTACAATATTCATTGATTTTTGCCATTGAAAAACGTCCAGAAATGATTGAAGCTACTGACTGAATGAAAGGAGCTGGCATCTCACTCTCTTTGAATCTTCTTTATCATGCTAAGAGGAGCAGGAAAAAGCAAAAAATTTCAAAATTGCACCTTGCAATGCGGAGAAATTACTGTTTGTGCATTTACAATATTCATTGATTTTTGCCATTGAAAAACATCATGTTATTCATATACCAGAAATGTTTGAAGCTACTGACTGAATGAAAGGAGCTGGCATCTCACTATCTTTGAATCTTCTTTATCATGCTAAGAGGAGCAGGAAAAAGCAAAAAAATTCAGAATTGCACCTTGCAATGCGGAGAAATTACTGTTTGTGCATTTACAATATTCATTGATTTTTGCCATTGAAAAACGTCCAGAAATGATTGAAGCTACTGACTGAATGAAAGGAGCTGGCATCTCACTCTCTTTGAATCTTCTTTATCATGCTAAGAGGAGCAGGAAAAAGCAAAAAATTTCAGAATTGCACCTTGCAATGCGGAGAAATTACTGTTTGTGCATTTACAATATTCATTGATTTTTGCCATTGAAAAACATCATGTTATTCATATAACAGAAATGTTTGAAGCTACTGACTGAATGAAAGGAGCTGGCATCTCACTCTCTTTGAATCTTCTTTATCATGCTAAGAGGAGCAGGAAAAAGCAAAAAATTTCAGAATTGCACCTTGCAATGCGGAGAAATTACTGTTTGTGCATTTACAATATTCATTGATTTTTGCCATTGAAAAACGTCCAGAAATGATTGAAGCTACTGACTGAATGAAAGGAGCTGGCATCTCATTCTCTTTGAATCTTGTTTATCATGCTAAGAGGAGCAGGAAAAAGCAAAAAATTTCAGAATTGCACCTTGCAATGCGGAGAAATTACTGTTTGTGCATTTACAATATTCATTGATTTTTGCCATTGAAAAACGTCCAGAAATGATTGAAGCTACTGACTGAATGAAAGGAGCTGGCATCTCACTCTCTTTGAATCTTCTTTATCATGCTTAGAGGAGCAGGAAAAAGCAAAAAATTTCAGAATTGCACCTTGCAATGCGGAGAAATTACTGTTTGTGCATTTACAATATTCATTGATTTTTGCCATTGAAAAACATCATGTTATTCATATACCAGAAATGTTTGAAGCTACTGACTGAATGAAAGGAGCTGGCATCTCACTCTCTTTGAATCTTCTTTATCATGCTAAGAGGAGCAGGAAAAAGCAAAAAATTTCAGAATTGCACCTTGCAATGCGGAGAAATTACTGTTTGTGCATTTACAATATTCATTGATTTTGCCATTGAAAAACGTCCAGAAATGATTGAAGCTACTGACTGAATGAAAGTTGCTGGCATCTCACTCTCTTTGAATCTTCTTTATCATGCTAAGAGGAGCAGGAAAAAGCAAAAAATTTCAGAATTGCACCTTGCAATGCGGAGAAATTACTGTTTGTGCATTTACAATATTCATTGATTTTTGCCATTGAAAAACGTCCAGAAATGATTGAAGCTACTGACTGAATGAAAGGAGCTGGCATCTCACTCTCTTTGAATCTTCTTTATCATGCTAAGAGGAGCAGGAAAAAGCAAAAAATTTCAGAATTGCACCTTGCAATGCGGAGAAATTACTGTTTGTGCATTTACAATATTCATTGATTTTTGCCATTGAAAAACGTCCAGAAATGATTGAAGCTACTGACTGAATGAAAGGAGCTGGCATCTCACTCTCTTTGAATCTTGTTTATCTTGCTAAGAGGAGCAGGAAAAAGCAAAAAATTTCAGAATTGCACCTTGCAATGCGGAGAAATTACTGTTTGTGCATTTACAATATTCATTGATTTTTGCCATTGAAAAACATCCAGAAATGATTGAAGCTACTGACTGAATGAAAGGAGCTGGCATCTCACTCTCTTTGAATCTTCTTTATCATGCTAAGAGGAGCAGGAAAAAGCAAAAAAATTCAGAATTGCACCTTGCAATGCGGAGAAATTACTGTTTGTGCATTTACAATATTCATTGATTTTTGCCATTGAAAAACATCATGTTATTCATATACCAGAAATGTTTGAAGCTACTGACTGAATGAAAGGAGCTGGCATCTCACTCTCTTTGAATCTTCTTTATCATGCTAAGAGGAGCAGAAAAAAGCAAAAAATTTCAGAATTGCACCTTGCAATGCGGAGAAATTACTGTTTGTGCATTTACAATATTCATTGATTTTTGCCATTGAAAAACGTCCAGAAATGATTGAAGCTACTGACTGAATGAAAGGAGCTGGCATCTCACTCTCTTTGAATCTTGTTTATCATGCTAAGAGGAGCAGGAAAAAGCAAAAAATTTCAGAATTGCACCTTGCAATGCGGAGAAATTACTGTTTGTGCATTTACAATATTCATTGATTTTTGCCATTGAAAAACGTCCAGAAATGATTGAAGCTACTGACTGAATGAAAGGAGCTGGCATCTCACTCTCTTTGAATCTTCTTTATCATGCTAAGAGGAGCAGGAAAAAGCAAAAAATTTCAGAATTGCACCTTTCAATGCGGAGAAATTACTGTTTGTGCATTTACAATATTCATTGATTTTTGCCATTGAAAAACATCATGTTATTCATATACCAGAAATGTTTGAAGCTACTGACTGAATGAAAGGAGCTGGCATCTCACTCTCTTTGAATCTTCTTTATCATGCTAAGAGGAGCAGGAAAAAGCAAAAAATTTCAGAATTGCACCTTGCAATGCGGAGAAATTACTGTTTGTGCATTTACAATATTCATTGATTTTTGCCATTGAAAAACGTCCAGAAATGATTGAAGCTACTGACTGAATGAAAGGAGCTGGCATCTCACTCTCTTTGAATCTTGTTTATCATGCTAAGAGGAGCAGGAAAAAGCAAAAAATTTCAGAATTGCACCTTGCAATGCGGAGAAATTACTGTTTGTGCATTTACAATATTCATTGATTTTTGCCATTGAAAAACGTCCAGAAATGATTGAAGCTACTTTCTGAATGAAAGGAGCTGGCATCTCACTCTCTTTGAATCTTCTTTATCATGCTAAGAGGAGCAGGAAAAAGCAAAAAATTTCAGAATTGCACCTTGCAATGCGGAGAAATTACTGTTTGTGCATTTACAATATTCATTGATTTTTGCCATTGAAAAACGTCCAGAAATGATTGAAGCTACTGACTGAATGAAAGGAGCTGGCATCTCACTCTCTTTGAATCTTGTTTATCTTGCTAAGAGGAGCAGGAAAAAGCAAAAAATTTCAGAATTGCACCTTGCAATGCGGAGAAATTACTGTTTGTGCATTTACAATATTCATTGATTTTTGCCATTGAAAAACATCCAGAAATGATTGAAGTTACTGACTGAATGAAAGGAGCTGGCATCTCACTCTCTTTGAATCTTCTTTATCATGCTAAGAGGAGCAGGAAAAAGCAAAAAAATTCAGAATTGCACCTTGCAATGCGGAGAAATTACTGTTTGTGCATTTACAATATTCATTGATTTTTGCCATTGAAAAACATCATGTTATTCATATACCAGAAATGTTTGAAGCTACTGACTGAATGAAAGGAGCTGGCATCTCACTCTCTTTGAATCTTGTTTATCATGCTAAGAGGAGCAGGAAAAAGCAAAAAATTTCAGAATTGCACCTTGCAATGCGGAGAAATTACTGTTTGTGCATTTACAATATTCATTGATTTTTGCCATTGAAAAACGTCCAGAAATGATTGAAGCTACTGACTGAATGAAAGGAGCTGGCATCTCACTCTCTTTGAATCTTCTTTATCATGCTAAGAGGAGCAGGAAAAAGCAAAAAATTTCAGAATTGCACCTTTCAATGCGGAGAAATTACTGTTTGTGCATTTACAATATTCATTGATTTTTGCCATTGAAAAACATCATGTTATTCATATACCAGAAATGTTTGAAGCTACTGACTGAATGAAAGGAGCTGGCATCTCTCTCTCTTTGAATCTTCTTTATCATGCTAAGAGGAGCAGGAAAAAGCAAAAAATTTCAGAATTGCACCTTGCAATGCGGAGAAATTACTGTTTGTGCATTTACAATATTCATTGATTTTTGCCATTGAAAAACGTCCAGAAATGATTGAAGCTACTGACTGAATGAAAGGAGCTGGCATCTCACTCTCTTTGAATCTTGTTTATCATGCTAAGAGGAGCAGGAAAAAGCAAAAAATTTCAGAATTGCACCTTGCAATGCGGAGAAATTACTGTTTGTGCATTTACAATATTCATTGATTTTTGCCATTGAAAAACGTCCAGAAATGATTGAAGCTACTTACTGAATGAAAGGAGCTGGCATCTCACTCTCTTTGAATCTTCTTTATCATGCTAAGAGGAGCAGGAAAAAGCAAAAAATTTCAGAATTGCACCTTGCAATGCGGAGAAATTACTGTTTGTGCATTTACAATATTCATTGATTTTTGCCATTGAAAAACATCATGTTATTCATATACCAGAAATGTTTGAAGCTACTGACTGAATGAAAGGAGCTGGCATCTCACTCTCTTTGAATCTTCTTTATCATGCTAAGAGGAGCAGGAAAAAGCAAAAAATTTCAGAATTGCACCTTGCAATGCGGAGAAATTACTGTTTGTGCATTTACAATATTCATTGATTTTTGCCATTGAAAAACGTCCAGAAATGATTGAAGCTACTGACTGAATGAAAGGAGCTGGCATCTCATTCTCTTTGAATCTTGTTTATCATGCTAAGAGGAGCAGGAAAAAGCAAAAAATTTCAGAATTGCACCTTGCAATGCGGAGAAATTACTGTTTGTGCATTTACAATATTCATTGATTTTTGCCATTGAAAAACGTCCAGAAATGATTGAAGCTACTGACTGAATGAAAGGAGCTGGCATCTCACTCTCTTTGAATCTTCTTTATCATGCTTAGAGGAGCAGGAAAAAGCAAAAAATTTCAGAATTGCACCTTGCAATGCGGAGAAATTACTGTTTGTGCATTTACAATATTCATTGATTTTTGCCATTGAAAAACATCATGTTATTCATATACCAGAAATGTTTGAAGCTACTGACTGAATGAAAGGAGCTGGCATCTCACTCTCTTTGAATCTTCTTTATCATGCTAAGAGGAGCAGGAAAAAGCAAAAAATTTCAGAATTGCACCTTGCAATGCGGAGAAATTACTGTTTGTGCATTTACAATATTCATTGATTTTTGCCATTGAAAAACGTCCAGAAATGATTGAAGCTACTGACTGAATGAAAGGAGCTGGCATCTCACTCTCTTTGAATCTTCTTTATCATGCTAAGAGGAGCAGGAAAAAGCAAAAAATTTCAGAATTGCACCTTGCAATGCGGAGAAATTACTGTTTGTGCATTTACAATATTCATTGATTTTTGCCATTGAAAAACGTCCAGAAATGATTGAAGCTACTGACTGAATGAAAGGAGCTGGCATCTCACTCTCTTTGAATCTTCTTTATCATGCTAAGAGGAGCAGGAAAAAGCAAAAAATTTCAGAATTGCACCTTGCAATGCGGAGAAATTACTGTTTGTGCATTTACAATATTCATTGATTTTTGCCATTGAAAAACGTCCAGAAATGATTGAAGCTACTGACTGAATGAAAGGAGCTGGCATCTCACTCTCTTTGAATCTTGTTTATCTTGCTAAGAGGAGCAGGAAAAAGCAAAAAATTTCAGAATTGCACCTTGCAATGCGGAGAAATTACTGTTTGTGCATTTACAATATTCATTGATTTTTGCCATTGAAAAACGTCCAGAAATGATTGAAGCTACTGACTGAATGAAAGGAGCTGGCATCTCACTCTCTTTGAATCTTGTTTATCATGCTAAGAGGAGCAGGAAAAAGCAAAAAATTTCAGAATTGCACCTTGCAATGCGGAGAAATTACTGTTTGTGCATTTACAATATTCATTGATTTTTGCCATTGAAAAACATCATGTTATTCATATACCAGAAATGTTTGAAGCTACTGACTGAATGAAAGGAGCTGGCATCTCACTCTCTTTGAATCTTCTTTATCATGCTAAGAGGAGCAGAAAAAAGCAAAAAATTTCAGAATTGCACCTTGCAATGCGGAGAAATTACTGTTTGTGCATTTACAATATTCATTGATTTTTGCCATTGAAAAACGTCCAGAAATGATTGAAGCTACTGACTGAATGAAAGGAGCTGGCATCTCACTCTCTTTGAATCTTGTTTATCATGCTAAGAGGAGCAGGAAAAAGCAAAAAATTTCAGAATTGCACCTTCCAATGCGGAGAAATTACTGTTTGTGCATTTACAATATTCATTGATTTTTGCCATTGAAAAACGTAAAGAAATGATTGAAGCTACTGACTGAATGAAAGGAGCTGGCATCTCACTCTCTTTGAATCTTCTTTATCATGCCAAGAGGAGCAGGAAAAAGCAAAAAAATTCAGAATTGCACCTTTCAATGCGGAGAAATTACTGTTTGTGCATTTACAATATTCATTGATTTTTGCCATTGAAAAACATCATGTTATTCATATACCAGAAATGTTTGAAGCTACTGACTGAATGAAAGGAGCTGGCATCTCACTCTCTTTGAATCTTCTTTATCATGCTAAGAGGAGCAGGAAAAAGCAAAAAATTTCAGAATTGCACCTTGCAATGCGGAGAAATTACTGTTTGTGCATTTACAATATTCATTGATTTTTGCCATTGAAAAACGTCCAGAAATGATTGAAGCTACTGACTGAATGAAAGGAGCTGGCATCTCACTCTCTTTGAATCTTGTTTATCATGCTAAGAGGAGCAGGAAAAAGCAAAAAATTTCAGAATTGCACCTTGCAATGCGGAGAAATTACTGTTTGTGCATTTACAATATTCATTGATTTTTGCCATTGAAAAACGTCCAGAAAGGATTGAAGCTACTTACTGAATGAAAGGAGCTGGCATCTCACTCTCTTTGAATCTTCTTTATCATGCTAAGAGGAGCAGGAAAAAGCAAAAAATTTCAGAATTGCACCTTGCAATGCGGAGAAATTACTGTTTGTGCATTTACAATATTCATTGATTTTTGCCATTGAAAAACATCATGTTATTCATATACCAGAAATGTTTGAAGCTACTGACTGAATGAAAGGAGCTGGCATCTCACTCTCTTTGAATCTTCTTTATCATGCTAAGAGGAGCAGGAAAAAGCAAAAAATTTCAGAATTGCACCTTGCAATGCGGAGAAATTACTGTTTGTGCATTTACAATATTCATTGATTTTTGCCATTGAAAAACGTCCAGAAATGATTGAAGCTACTGACTGAATGAAAGGAGCTGGCATCTCACTCTCTTTGAATCTTCTTTATCATGCTAAGAGGAGCAGGAAAAAGCAAAAAATTTCAGAATTGCACCTTGCAATGCGGAGAAATTACTGTTTGTGCATTTACAATATTCATTGATTTTTGCCATTGAAAAACATCATGTTATTCATATACCAGAAATGTTTGAAGCTACTGACTGAATGAAAGGAGCTGGCATCTCACTCTCTTTGAATCTTCTTTATCATGCTAAGAGGAGCAGGAAAAAGCAAAAAATTTCAGAATTGCACCTTGCAATGCGGAGAAATTAGTTTGTGCATTTACAATATTCATTGATTTTTGCCATTGAAAAACGTCCAGAAATGATTGAAGCTACTGACTGAATGAAAGGAGCTGGCATCTCACTCTCTTTGAATCTTGTTTATCATGCTAAGAGGAGCAGGAAAAAGCAAAAAATTTCAGAATTGCACCTTGCAATGCGGAGAAATTACTGTTTGTGCATTTACAATATTCAATGATTTTTGCCATTGAAAAATGTCCAGAAATGATTGAAGCTACTGACTGAATGAAAGGAGCTGGCATCTCACTCTCTTTGAATCTTCTTTATCATGCTGAGGAGCAGGAAAAAGCAAAAAATTTCAGAATTGCACCTTGCAATGCGGAGAAATTACTGTTTGTGCATTTACAATATTCATTGATTTTTGCCATTGAAAAACATCATGTTATTCATATACCAGAAATGTTTGAAGCTACTGACTGAATTAAAGGAGCTGGCATCTCACTCTCTTTGAATCTTCTTTATCATGCTAAGAGGAGCAGGAAAAAGCAAAAAATTTCAGAATTGCACCTTGCAATGCGGAGAAATTACTCTTTGTGCATTTACAATATTCATTGATTTTTGCCATTGAAAAACGTCCTGAAATGATTGAAGCTACTGACTGAATGAAAGGAGCTGGCATCTCACTCTCTTTGAATCTTGTTTATCATGCTAAGAGGAGCAGGAAAAAGCAAAAAATTTCAGAATTGCACCTTGCAATGCGGAGAAATTACTGTTTGTGCATTTACAATATTCATTGATTTTTGCCATTGAAAAACATCATGTTATTCATATACCAGAAATGTTTGAAGCTACTGACTGAATGAAAGGAGCTGGCATCTCACTCTCTTTGAATCTTCTTTATCATGCTAAGAGGAGCAGGAAAAAGCAAAAAATTTCAGAATTGCACCTTGCAATGCGGAGAAATTAGTTTGTGCATTTACAATATTCATTGATTTTTGCCATTGAAAAACATCCAGAAATGATTGAAGCTACTGACTGAATGAAAGGAGCTGGCATCTCACTCTCTTTGAATCTTGTTTATCATGCTAAGAGGAGCAGGAAAAAGCAAAAAATTTCAGAATTGCACCTTGCAATGCGGAGAAATTACTGTTTGTGCATTTACAATATTCATTGATTTTTGCCATTGAAAAACATCCAGAAATGATTGAAGCTACTGACTGAATGAAAGGAGCTGGCATCTCACTCTCTTTGAATCTTCTTTATCATGCTAAGAGGAGCAGGAAAAAGCAAAAAAATTCAGAATTGCACCTTGCAATGCGGAGAAATTACTGTTTGTGCATTTACAATATTCATTGATTTTTGCCATTGAAAAACATCATGTTATTCATATACCAGAAATGTTTGAAGCTACTGACTGAATGAAAGGAGCTGGCATCTCACTCTCTTTGAATCTTCTTTATCATGCTAAGAGGAGCAGAAAAAAGCAAAAAATTTCAGAATTGCACCTTGCAATGCGGAGAAATTACTGTTTGTGCATTTACAATATTCATTGATTTTTGCCATTGAAAAACGTCCAGAAATGATTGAAGCTACTGACTGAATGAAAGGAGCTGGCATCTCACTCTCTTTGAATCTTCTTTATCATGCTAAGAGGAGCAGGAAAAAGCAAAAAATTTCAGAATTGCACCTTGCAATGCGGAGAAATTACTGTTTGTGCATTTACAATATTCATTGATTTTTGCCATTGAAAAACGTCCAGAAATGATTGAAGCTACTGACTGAATGAAAGGAGCTGGCATCTCACTCTCTTTGAATCTTCTTTATCATGCTAAGAGGAGCAGGAAAAAGCAAAAAATTTCAGAATTGCACCTTTCAATGCGGAGAAATTACTGTTTGTGCATTTACAATATTCATTGATTTTTGCCATTGAAAAACATCATGTTATTCATATACCAGAAATGTTTGAAGCTACTGACTGAATGAAAGGAGCTGGCATCTCACTCTCTTTGAATCTTCTTTATCATGCTAAGAGGAGCAGGAAAAAGCAAAAAATTTCAGAATTGCACCTTGCAATGCGGAGAAATTACTGTTTGTGCATTTACAATATTCATTGATTTTTGCCATTGAAAAACGTCCAGAAATGATTGAAGCTACTGACTGAATGAAAGGAGCTGGCATCTCACTCTCTTTGAATCTTGTTTATCATGCTAAGAGGAGCAGGAAAAAGCAAAAAATTTCAGAATTGCACCTTGCAATGCGGAGAAATTACTGTTTGTGCATTTACAATATTCATTGATTTTTGCCATTGAAAAACGTCCAGAAATGATTGAAGCTACTTACTGAATGAAAGGAGCTGGCATCTCACTCTCTTTGAATCTTCTTTATCATGCTAAGAGGAGCAGGAAAAAGCAAAAAATTTCAGAATTGCACCTTGCAATGCGGAGAAATTACTGTTTGTGCATTTACAATATTCATTGATTTTTGCCATTGAAAAACGTCCAGAAATGATTGAAGCTACTGACTGAATGAAAGGAGCTGGCATCTCACTCTCTTTGAATCTTGTTTATCTTGCTAAGAGGAGCAGGAAAAAGCAAAAAATTTCAGAATTGCACCTTGCAATGCGGAGAAATTACTGTTTGTGCATTTACAATATTCATTGATTTTTGCCATTGAAAAACATCCAGAAATGATTGAAGTTACTGACTGAATGAAAGGAGCTGGCATCTCACTCTCTTTGAATCTTCTTTATCATGCTAAGAGGAGCAGGAAAAAGCAAAAAAATTCAGAATTGCACCTTGCAATGCGGAGAAATTACTGTTTGTGCATTTACAATATTCATTGATTTTTGCCATTGAAAAACATCATGTTATTCATATACCAGAAATGTTTGAAGCTACTGACTGAATGAAAGGAGCTGGCATCTCACTCTCTTTGAATCTTCTTTATCATGCTAAGAGGAGCAGAAAAAAGCAAAAAATTTCAGAATTGCACCTTGCAATGCGGAGAAATTACTGTTTGTGCATTTACAATATTCATTGATTTTTGCCATTGAAAAACGTCCAGAAATGATTGAAGCTACTGACTGAATGAAAGGAGCTGGCATCTCACTCTCTTTGAATTTGTTTATCATGCTAAGAGGAGCAGGAAAAAGCAAAAAATTTCAGAATTGCACCTTGCAATGCGGAGAAATTACTGTTTGTGCATTTACAATATTCATTGATTTTTGCCATTGAAAAACGTCCAGAAATGATTGAAGCTACTGACTGAATGAAAGGAGCTGGCATCTCACTCTCTTTGAATCTTCTTTATCATGCTAAGAGGAGCAGGAAAAAGCAAAAAATTTCAGAATTGCACCTTTCAATGCGGAGAAATTACTGTTTGTGCATTTACAATATTCATTGATTTTTGCCATTGAAAAACATCATGTTATTCATATACCAGAAATGTTTGAAGCTACTGACTGAATGAAAGGAGCTGGCATCTCACTCTCTTTGAATCTTCTTTATCATGCTAAGAGGAGCAGGAAAAAGCAAAAAATTTCAGAATTGCACCTTGCAATGCGGAGAAATTACTGTTTGTGCATTTACAATATTCATTGATTTTTGCCATTGAAAAACGTCCAGAAATGATTGAAGCTACTGACTGAATGAAAGGAGCTGGCATCTCACTCTCTTTGAATCTTGTTTATCATGCTAAGAGGAGCAGGAAAAAGCAAAAAATTTCAGAATTGCACCTTGCAATGCGGAGAAATTACTGTTTGTGCATTTACAATATTCATTGATTTTTGCCATTGAAAAACGTCCAGAAATGATTGAAGCTACTTACTGAATGAAAGGAGCTGGCATCTCACTCTCTTTGAATCTTCTTTATCATGCTAAGAGGAGCAGGAAAAAGCAAAAAATTTCAGAATTGCACCTTGCAATGCGGAGAAATTACTGTTTGTGCATTTACAATATTCATTGATTTTTGCCATTGAAAAACATCATGTTATTCATATACCAGAAATGTTTGAAGCTACTGACTGAATGAAAGGAGCTGGCATCTCACTCTCTTTGAATCTTCTTTATCATGCTAAGAGGAGCAGGAAAAAGCAAAAAATTTCAGAATTGCACCTTGCAATGCGGAGAAATTACTGTTTGTGCATTTACAATATTCATTGATTTTTGCCATTGAAAAACGTCCAGAAATGATTGAAGCTACTGACTGAATGAAAGGAGCTGGCATCTCATTCTCTTTGAATCTTGTTTATCATGCTAAGAGGAGCAGGAAAAAGCAAAAAATTTCAGAATTGCACCTTGCAATGCGGAGAAATTACTGTTTGTGCATTTACAATATTCATTGATTTTTGCCATTGAAAAACGTCCAGAAATGATTGAAGCTACTGACTGAATGAAAGGAGCTGGCATCTCACTCTCTTTGAATCTTGTTTATCATGCTAAGAGGAGCAGGAAAAAGCAAAAAATTTCAGAATTGCACCTTCCAATGCTGAGAAATTACTGTTTGTGCATTTACAATATTCATTGATTTTTGCCATTGAAAAACGTAAAGAAATGATTGAAGCTACTGACTGAATGAAAGGAGCTGGCATCTCACTCTCTTTGAATCTTCTTTATCATGCCAAGAGGAGCAGGAAAAAGCAAAAAATTTCAGAATTGCACCTTTCAATGCGGAGAAATTACTGTTTGTGCATTTACAATATTCATTGATTTTTGCCATTGAAAAACATCATGTTATTCATATACCAGAAATGTTTGAAGATACTGACTGAATGAAAGGAGCTGGCATCTCACTCTCTTTGAATCTTCTTTATCATGCTAAGAGGAGCAGGAAAAAGCAAAAAATTTCAGAATTGCACCTTGCAATGCGGAGAAATTACTGTTTGTGCATTTACAATATTCATTGATTTTTGCCATTGAAAAACGTCCAGAAATGATTGAAGCTACTGACTGAATGAAAGGAGCTGGCATCTCACTCTCTTTGAATCTTGTTTATCATGCTAAGAGGAGCAGGAAAAAGCAAAAAATTTCAGAATTGCACCTTGCAATGCGGAGAAATTACTGTTTGTGCATTTACAATATTCATTGATTTTTGCCATTGAAAAACGTCCAGAAATGATTGAAGCTACTGACTGAATGAAAGGAGCTGGCATCTCACTCTCTTTGAATCTTGTTTATCATGCTAAGAGGAGCAGGAAAAAGCAAAAAATTTCAGAATTGCACCTTCCAATGCGGAGAAATTACTGTTTGTGCATTTACAATATTCATTGATTTTTGCCATTGAAAAACGTAAAGAAATGATTGAAGCTACTGACTGAATGAAAGGAGCTGGCATCTCACTCTCTTTGAATCTTCTTTATCATGCCAAGAGGAGCAGGAAAAAGCAAAAAATTTCAGAATTGCACCTTTCAATGCGGAGAAATTACTGTTTGTGCATTTACAATATTCATTGATTTTTGCCATTGAAAAACATCATGTTATTCATATACCAGAAATGTTTGAAGCTACTGACTGAATGAAAGGAGCTGGCATCTCACTCTCTTTGAATCTTCTTTATCATGCTAAGAGGAGCAGGAAAAAGCAAAAAATTTCAGAATTGCACCTTGCAATGCGGAGAAATTACTGTTTGTGCATTTACAATATTCATTGATTTTTGCCATTGAAAAACGTCCAGAAATGATTGAAGCTACTGACTGAATGAAAGGAGCTGGCATCTCACTCTCTTTGAATCTTGTTTATCATGCTAAGAGGAGCAGGAAAAAGCAAAAAATTTCAGAATTGCACCTTGCAATGCGGAGAAATTACTGTTTGTGCATTTACAATATTCATTGATTTTTGCCATTGAAAAACGTCCAGAAAGGATTGAAGCTACTTACTGAATGAAAGGAGCTGGCATCTCACTCTCTTTGAATCTTCTTTATCATGCTAAGAGGAGCAGGAAAAAGCAAAAAATTTCAGAATTGCACCTTGCAATGCGGAGAAATTACTGTTTGTGCATTTACAATATTCATTGATTTTTGCCATTGAAAAACATCATGTTATTCATATACCAGAAATGTTTGAAGCTACTGACTGAATGAAAGGAGCTGGCATCTCACTCTCTTTGAATCTTCTTTATCATGCTAAGAGGAGCAGGAAAAAGCAAAAAATTTCAGAATTGCACCTTGCAATGCGGAGAAATTACTGTTTGTGCATTTACAATATTCATTGATTTTTGCCATTGAAAAACGTCCAGAAATGATTGAAGCTACTGACTGAATGAAAGGAGCTGGCATCTCACTCTCTTTGAATCTTCTTTATCATGCTAAGAGGAGCAGGAAAAAGCAAAAAATTTCAGAATTGCACCTTGCAATGCGGAGAAATTACTGTTTGTGCATTTACAATATTCATTGATTTTTGCCATTGAAAAACATCATGTTATTCATATACCAGAAATGTTTGAAGCTACTGACTGAATGAAAGGAGCTGGCATCTCACTCTCTTTGAATCTTCTTTATCATGCTAAGAGGAGCAGGAAAAAGCAAAAAATTTCAGAATTGCACCTTGCAATGCGGAGAAATTAGTTTGTGCATTTACAATATTCATTGATTTTTGCCATTGAAAAACGTCCAGAAATGATTGAAGCTACTGACTGAATGAAAGGAGCTGGCATCTCACTCTCTTTGAATCTTGTTTATCATGCTAAGAGGAGCAGGAAAAAGCAAAAAATTTCAGAATTGCACCTTGCAATGCGGAGAAATTACTGTTTGTGCATTTACAATATTCAATGATTTTTGCCATTGAAAAATGTCCAGAAATGATTGAAGCTACTGACTGAATGAAAGGAGCTGGCATCTCACTCTCTTTGAATCTTCTTTATCATGCTGAGGAGCAGGAAAAAGCAAAAAATTTCAGAATTGCACCTTGCAATGCGGAGAAATTACTGTTTGTGCATTTACAATATTCATTGATTTTTGCCATTGAAAAACATCATGTTATTCAGATACCAGAAATGTTTGAAGCTACTGACTGAATGAAAGGAGCTGGCATCTCACTCTCTTTGAATCTTCTTTATCATGCTAAGAGGAGCAGGAAAAAGCAAAAAATTTCAGAATTGCACCTTGCAATGCGGAGAAATTACTCTTTGTGCATTTACAATATTCATTGATTTTTGCCATTGAAAAACGTCCTGAAATGATTGAAGCTACTGACTGAATGAAAGGAGCTGGCATCTCACTCTCTTTGAATCTTGTTTATCATGCTAAGAGGAGCAGGAAAAAGCAAAAAATTTCAGAATTGCACCTTGCAATGCGGAGAAATTACTGTTTGTGCATTTACAATATTCATTGATTTTTGCCATTGAAAAACATCATGTTATTCATATACCAGAAATGTTTGAAGCTACTGACTGAATGAAAGGAGCTGGCATCTCACTCTCTTTGAATCTTCTTTATCATGCTAAGAGGAGCAGGAAAAAGCAAAAAATTTCAGAATTGCACCTTGCAATGCGGAGAAATTAGTTTGTGCATTTACAATATTCATTGATTTTTGCCATTGAAAAACGTCCAGAAATGATTGAAGCTACTGACTGAATGAAAGGAGCTGGCATCTCACTCTCTTTGAATCTTGTTTATCATGCTAAGAGGAGCAGGAAAAAGCAAAAAATTTCAGAATTGCACCTTGCAATGCGGAGAAATTACTGTTTGTGCATTTACAATATTCAATGATTTTTGCCATTGAAAAACGTCCAGAAATGATTGAAGCTACTGACTGAATGAAAGGAGCTGGCATCTCACTCTCTTTGAATCTTCTTTATCATGCTGAGGAGCAGGAAAAAGCAAAAAATTTCAGAATTGCACCTTGCAATGCGGAGAAATTACTGTTTGTGCATTTACAATATTCATTGATTTTTGCCATTGAAAAACATCATGTTATTCATATACCAGAAATGTTTGAAGCTACTGACTGAATGAAAGGAGCTGGCATCTCACTCTCTTTGAATCTTCTTTATCATGCTAAGAGGAGCAGGAAAAAGCAAAAAATTTCAGAATTGCACCTTGCAATGCGGAGAAATTAGTTTGTGCATTTACAATATTCATTGATTTTTGCCATTGAAAAACGTCCAGAAATGATTGAAGCTACTGACTGAATGAAAGGAGCTGGCATCTCACTCTGAATCTTGTTTATCATGCTAAGAGGAGCAGGAAAAAGCAAAAAATTTCAGAATTGCATCTTGCAATGCGGAGAAATTACTGTTTGTGCATTTACAATATTCAATGATTTTTGCCATTGAAAAACGTCCAGAAATGATTGAAGCTACTGACTGAATGAAAGGAGCTGGCATCTCACTCTCTTTGAATCTTCTTTATCATGCTGAGGAGCAGGAAAAAGCAAAAAATTTCAGAATTGCACCTTGCAATGCGGAGAAATTACTGTTTGTGCATTTACAATATTCATTGATTTTTGCCATTGAAAAACATCATGTTATTCATATACCAGAAATGTTTGAAGCTACTGACTGAATGAAAGGAGCTGGCATCTCACTCTCTTTGAATCTTCTTTATCATGCTAAGAGGAGCAGGAAAAAGCAAAAAATTTCAGAATTGCACCTTGCAATGCGGAGAAATTACTCTTTGTGCATTTACAATATTCATTGATTTTTGCCATTGAAAAACGTCCTGAAATGATTGAAGCTACTGACTGAATGAAAGGAGCTGGCATCTCACTCTCTTTGAATCTTCTTTATCATGCTAAGAGGAGCAGGAAAAAGCAAAAAATTTCAGAATTGCACCTTGCAATGCGGAGAAATTACTGTTTGTGCATTTACAATATTCATTGATTTTTGCCATTGAAAAACGTCCAGAAATGATTGAAGCTACTGACTGAATGAAAAGAGCTGGCATCTCACTCTCTTTGAATCTTCTTTATCATGCTAAGAGGAGCAGGAAAAAGCAAAACATTTCAGAATTGCACCTTGCAATGCGGAGAAATTACTGTTTGTGCATTTACAATATTCATTGATTTTTGCCATTGAAAAACATCATGTTATTCATATACCAGAAATGTTTGAAGCTACTGACTGAATGAAAGGAGCTGGCATCTCACTCTCTTTGAATCTTCTTTATCATGCTAAGAGGAGCAGGAAAAAGCAAAAAATTTCAGAATTGCACCTTGCAATGCGGAGAAATTACTGTTTGTGCATTTACAATATTCATTGATTTTTGCCATTGAAAAACGTCCAGAAATGATTGAAGCTACTGACTGAATGAAAGGAGCTGGCATCTCATTCTCTTTGAATCTTGTTTATCATGCTAAGAGGAGCAGGAAAAAGCAAAAAATTTCAGAATTGCACCTTGCAATGCGGAGAAATTACTGTTTGTGCATTTACAATATTCATTGATTTTTGCCATTGAAAAACGTCCAGAAATGATTGAAGCTACTGACTGAATGAAAGGAGCTGGCATCTCACTCTCTTTGAATCTTGTTTATCATGCTAAGAGGAGCAGGAAAAAGCAAAAAATTTCAGAATTGCACCTTCCAATGCTGAGAAATTACTGTTTGTGCATTTACAATATTCATTGATTTTTGCCATTGAAAAACGTAAAGAAATGATTGAAGCTACTGACTGAATGAAAGGAGCTGGCATCTCACTCTCTTTGAATCTTCTTTATCATGCCAAGAGGAGCAGGAAAAAGCAAAAAATTTCAGAATTGCACCTTTCAATGCGGAGAAATTACTGTTTGTGCATTTACAATATTCATTGATTTTTGCCATTGAAAAACATCATGTTATTCATATACCAGAAATGTTTGAAGATACTGACTGAATGAAAGGAGCTGGCATCTCACTCTCTTTGAATCTTCTTTATCATGCTAAGAGGAGCAGGAAAAAGCAAAAAATTTCAGAATTGCACCTTGCAATGCGGAGAAATTACTGTTTGTGCATTTACAATATTCATTGATTTTTGCCATTGAAAAACGTCCAGAAATGATTGAAGCTACTGACTGAATGAAAGGAGCTGGCATCTCACTCTCTTTGAATCTTGTTTATCATGCTAAGAGGAGCAGGAAAAAGCAAAAAATTTCAGAATTGCACCTTGCAATGCGGAGAAATTACTGTTTGTGCATTTACAATATTCATTGATTTTTGCCATTGAAAAACGTCCAGAAATGATTGAAGCTACTGACTGAATGAAAGGAGCTGGCATCTCACTCTCTTTGAATCTTGTTTATCATGCTAAGAGGAGCAGGAAAAAGCAAAAAATTTCAGAATTGCACCTTCCAATGCGGAGAAATTACTGTTTGTGCATTTACAATATTCATTGATTTTTGCCATTGAAAAACGTAAAGAAATGATTGAAGCTACTGACTGAATGAAAGGAGCTGGCATCTCACTCTCTTTGAATCTTCTTTATCATGCCAAGAGGAGCAGGAAAAAGCAAAAAATTTCAGAATTGCACCTTTCAATGCGGAGAAATTACTGTTTGTGCATTTACAATATTCATTGATTTTTGCCATTGAAAAACATCATGTTATTCATATACCAGAAATGTTTGAAGCTACTGACTGAATGAAAGGAGCTGGCATCTCACTCTCTTTGAATCTTCTTTATCATGCTAAGAGGAGCAGGAAAAAGCAAAAAATTTCAGAATTGCACCTTGCAATGCGGAGAAATTACTGTTTGTGCATTTACAATATTCATTGATTTTTGCCATTGAAAAACGTCCAGAAATGATTGAAGCTACTGACTGAATGAAAGGAGCTGGCATCTCACTCTCTTTGAATCTTGTTTATCATGCTAAGAGGAGCAGGAAAAAGCAAAAAATTTCAGAATTGCACCTTGCAATGCGGAGAAATTACTGTTTGTGCATTTACAATATTCATTGATTTTTGCCATTGAAAAACGTCCAGAAAAGATTGAAGCTACTTACTGAATGAAAGGAGCTGGCATCTCACTCTCTTTGAATCTTCTTTATCATGCTAAGAGGAGCAGGAAAAAGCAAAAAATTTCAGAATTGCACCTTGCAATGCGGAGAAATTACTGTTTGTGCATTTACAATATTCATTGATTTTTGCCATTGAAAAACATCATGTTATTCATATACCAGAAATGTTTGAAGCTACTGACTGAATGAAAGGAGCTGGCATCTCACTCTCTTTGAATCTTCTTTATCATGCTAAGAGGAGCAGGAAAAAGCAAAAAATTTCAGAATTGCACCTTGCAATGCGGAGAAATTACTGTTTGTGCATTTACAATATTCATTGATTTTTGCCATTGAAAAACGTCCAGAAATGATTGAAGCTACTGACTGAATGAAAGGAGCTGGCATCTCACTCTCTTTGAATCTTCTTTATCATGCTAAGAGGAGCAGGAAAAAGCAAAAAATTTCAGAATTGCACCTTGCAATGCGGAGAAATTACTGTTTGTGCATTTACAATATTCATTGATTTTTGCCATTGAAAAACATCATGTTATTCATATACCAGAAATGTTTGAAGCTACTGACTGAATGAAAGGAGCTGGCATCTCACTCTCTTTGAATCTTCTTTATCATGCTAAGAGGAGCAGGAAAAAGCAAAAAATTTCAGAATTGCACCTTGCAATGCGGAGAAATTAGTTTGTGCATTTACAATATTCATTGATTTTTGCCATTGAAAAACGTCCAGAAATGATTGAAGCTACTGACTGAATGAAAGGAGCTGGCATCTCACTCTCTTTGAATCTTGTTTATCATGCTAAGAGGAGCAGGAAAAAGCAAAAAATTTCAGAATTGCACCTTGCAATGCGGAGAAATTACTGTTTGTGCATTTACAATATTCAATGATTTTTGCCATTGAAAAATGTCCAGAAATGATTGAAGCTACTGACTGAATGAAAGGAGCTGGCATCTCACTCTCTTTGAATCTTCTTTATCATGCTGAGGAGCAGGAAAAAGCAAAAAATTTCAGAATTGCACCTTGCAATGCGGAGAAATTACTGTTTGTGCATTTACAATATTCATTGATTTTTGCCATTGAAAAACATCATGTTATTCAGATACCAGAAATGTTTGAAGCTACTGACTGAATGAAAGGAGCTGGCATCTCACTCTCTTTGAATCTTCTTTATCATGCTAAGAGGAGCAGGAAAAAGCAAAAAATTTCAGAATTGCACCTTGCAATGCGGAGAAATTACTCTTTGTGCATTTACAATATTCATTGATTTTTGCCATTGAAAAACGTCCTGAAATGATTGAAGCTACTGACTGAATGAAAGGAGCTGGCATCTCACTCTCTTTGAATCTTGTTTATCATGCTAAGAGGAGCAGGAAAAAGCAAAAAATTTCAGAATTGCACCTTGCAATGCGGAGAAATTACTGTTTGTGCATTTACAATATTCATTGATTTTTGCCATTGAAAAACATCATGTTATTCATATACCAGAAATGTTTGAAGCTACTGACTGAATGAAAGGAGCTGGCATCTCACTCTCTTTGAATCTTCTTTATCATGCTAAGAGGAGCAGGAAAAAGCAAAAAATTTCAGAATTGCACCTTGCAATGCGGAGAAATTAGTTTGTGCATTTACAATATTCATTGATTTTTGCCATTGAAAAACGTCCAGAAATGATTGAAGCTACTGACTGAATGAAAGGAGCTGGCATCTCACTCTCTTTGAATCTTGTTTATCATGCTAAGAGGAGCAGGAAAAAGCAAAAAATTTCAGAATTGCACCTTGCAATGCGGAGAAATTACTGTTTGTGCATTTACAATATTCAATGATTTTTGCCATTGAAAAACGTCCAGAAATGATTGAAGCTACTGACTGAATGAAAGGAGCTGGCATCTCACTCTCTTTGAATCTTCTTTATCATGCTGAGGAGCAGGAAAAAGCAAAAAATTTCAGAATTGCACCTTGCAATGCGGAGAAATTACTGTTTGTGCATTTACAATATTCATTGATTTTTGCCATTGAAAAACATCATGTTATTCATATACCAGAAATGTTTGAAGCTACTGACTGAATGAAAGGAGCTGGCATCTCACTCTCTTTGAATCTTCTTTATCATGCTAAGAGGAGCAGGAAAAAGCAAAAAATTTCAGAATTGCACCTTGCAATGCGGAGAAATTAGTTTGTGCATTTACAATATTCATTGATTTTTGCCATTGAAAAACGTCCAGAAATGATTGAAGCTACTGACTGAATGAAAGGAGCTGGCATCTCACTCTGAATCTTGTTTATCATGCTAAGAGGAGCAGGAAAAAGCAAAAAATTTCAGAATTGCATCTTGCAATGCGGAGAAATTACTGTTTGTGCATTTACAATATTCAATGATTTTTGCCATTGAAAAACGTCCAGAAATGATTGAAGCTACTGACTGAATGAAAGGAGCTGGCATCTCACTCTCTTTGAATCTTCTTTATCATGCTGAGGAGCAGGAAAAAGCAAAAAATTTCAGAATTGCACCTTGCAATGCGGAGAAATTACTGTTTGTGCATTTACAATATTCATTGATTTTTGCCATTGAAAAACATCATGTTATTCATATACCAGAAATGTTTGAAGCTACTGACTGAATGAAAGGAGCTGGCATCTCACTCTCTTTGAATCTTCTTTATCATGCTAAGAGGAGCAGGAAAAAGCAAAAAATTTCAGAATTGCACCTTGCAATGCGGAGAAATTACTCTTTGTGCATTTACAATATTCATTGATTTTTGCCATTGAAAAACGTCCTGAAATGATTGAAGCTACTGACTGAATGAAAGGAGCTGGCATCTCACTCTCTTTGAATCTTCTTTATCATGCTAAGAGGAGCAGGAAAAAGCAAAAAATTTCAGAATTGCACCTTGCAATGCGGAGAAATTACTGTTTGTGCATTTACAATATTCATTGATTTTTGCCATTGAAAAACGTCCAGAAATGATTGAAGCTACTGACTGAATGAAAAGAGCTGGCATCTCACTCTCTTTGAATCTTCTTTATCATGCTAAGAGGAGCAGGAAAAAGCAAAACATTTCAGAATTGCACCTTGCAATGCGGAGAAATTACTGTTTGTGCATTTACAATATTCATTGATTTTTGCCATTGAAAAACATCATGTTATTCATATACCAGAAATGTTTGAAGCTACTGACTGAATGAAAGGAGCTGGCATCTCACTCTCTTTGAATCTTCTTTATCATGCTAAGAGGAGCAGGAAAAAGCAAAAAATTTCAGAATTGCACCTTGCAATGCGGAGAAATTAGTTTGTGCATTTACAATATTCATTGATTTTTGCCATTGAAAAACGTTCAGAAATGATTGAAGCTACTGACTGAATGAAAGGAGCTGGCATCTCACTATCTTTGAATCTTGTTTATCATGCTAAGAGGAGCAGGAAAAAGCAAAAAATTTCAGAATTGCACCTTGCAATGCGGAGAAATTACTGTTTGTGCATTTACAATATTCAATGATTTTTGCCATTGAAAAACGTCCAGAAATGATTGAAGCTACTGACTGAATGAAAGGAACTGGCATCTCACTCTCTTTGAATCTTCTTTATCATGCTAAGAGGAGCAGGAAAAAGCAAAAAATTTCAGAATTGCACCTTGCAATGCGGAGAAATTACTGTTTGTGCATTTACAATATTCATTGATTTTTGCCATTGAAAAACATCATGTTATTCATATACCAGAAATGTTTGAAGCTACTGACTGAATGAAAGGAGCTGGCATCTCACTCTCTTTGAATCTTCTTTATCATGCTAAGAGGAGCAGGAAAAAGCAAAAAATTTCAGAATTGCACCTTGCAATGCGGAGAAATTACTGTTTGTGCATTTACAATATTCATTGATTTTTGCCATTGAAAAACGTCCAGAAATGATTGAAGCTACTGACTGAATGAAAGGAGCTGGCATCTCACTCTCTTTGAATCTTGTTTATCATGCTAAGAGGAGCAGGAAAAAGCAAAAAATTTCAGAATTGCACCTTGCAATGCGGAGAAATTACTGTTTGTGCATTTACAATATTCAATGATTTTTGCCATTGAAAAACGTCCAGAAATGATTGAAGCTACTGACTGAATGAAAGGAGCTGGCATCTCACTCTCTTTGAATCTTCTTTATCATGCTGAGGAGCAGGAAAAAGCAAAAAATTTCAGAATTGCACCTTGCAATGCGGAGAAATTACTGTTTGTGCATTTACAATATTCATTGATTTTTGCCATTGAAAAACATCATGTTATTCATATACCAGAAATGTTTGAAGCTACTGACTGAATGAAAGGAGCTGGCATCTCACTCTCTTTGAATCTTCTTTATCATGCTAAGAGGAGCAGGAAAAAGCAAAAAATTTCAGAATTGCACCTTGCAATGCGGAGAAATTACTCTTTGTGCATTTACAATATTCATTGATTTTTGCCATTGAAAAACGTCCAGAAATGATTGAAGCTACTGACTGAATGAAAGGAGCTGGCATCTCACTCTCTTTGAATCTTGTTTATCATGCTAAGAGGAGCAGGAAAAAGCAAAAAATTTCAGAATTGCACCTTCCAATGCGGAGAAATTACTGTTTGTGCATTTACAATATTCATTGATTTTTGCCATTGAAAAACGTAAAGAAATGATTGAAGCTACTGACTGAATGAAAGGAGCTGGCATCTCACTCTCTTTGAATCTTCTTTATCATGCCAAGAGGAGCAGGAAAAAGCAAAAAATTTCAGAATTGCACCTTTCAATGCGGAGAAATTACTGTTTGTGCATTTACAATATTCATTGATTTTTGCCATTGAAAAACATCATGTTATTCATATACCAGAAATGTTTGAAGCTACTGACTGAATGAAAGGAGCTGGCATCTCACTCTCTTTGAATCTTCTTTATCATGCTAAGAGGAGCAGGAAAAAGCAAAAAATTTCAGAATTGCACCTTGCAATGCGGAGAAATTACTGTTTGTGCATTTACAATATTCATTGATTTTTGCCATTGAAAAACGTCCAGAAATGATTGAAGCTACTGACTGAATGAAAGGAGCTGGCATCTCACTCTCTTTGAATCTTGTTTATCATGCTAAGAGGAGCAGGAAAAAGCAAAAAATTTCAGAATTGCACCTTGCAATGCGGAGAAATTACTGTTTGTGCATTTACAATATTCATTGATTTTTGCCATTGAAAAACGTCCAGAAAGGATTGAAGCTACTTACTGAATGAAAGGAGCTGGCATCTCACTCTCTTTGAATCTTCTTTATCATGCTAAGAGGAGCAGGAAAAAGCAAAAAATTTCAGAATTGCACCTTGCAATGCGGAGAAATTACTGTTTGTGCATTTACAATATTCATTGATTTTTGCCATTGAAAAACATCATGTTATTCATATACCAGAAATGTTTGAAGCTACTGACTGAATGAAAGGAGCTGGCATCTCACTCTCTTTGAATCTTCTTTATCATGCTAAGAGGAGCAGGAAAAAGCAAAAAATTTCAGAATTGCACCTTGCAATGCGGAGAAATTACTGTTTGTGCATTTACAATATTCATTGATTTTTGCCATTGAAAAACGTCCAGAAATGATTGAAGCTACTGACTGAATGAAAGGAGCTGGCATCTCACTCTCTTTGAATCTTCTTTATCATGCTAAGAGGAGCAGGAAAAAGCAAAAAATTTCAGAATTGCACCTTGCAATGCGGAGAAATTACTGTTTGTGCATTTACAATATTCATTGATTTTTGCCATTGAAAAACGTCCAGAAAGGATTGAAGCTACTTACTGAATGAAAGGAGCTGGCATCTCACTCTCTTTGAATCTTCTTTATCATGCTAAGAGGAGCAGGAAAAAGCAAAAAATTTCAGAATTGCACCTTGCAATGCGGAGAAATTACTGTTTGTGCATTTACAATATTCATTGATTTTTGCCATTGAAAAACATCATGTTATTCATATACCAGAAATGTTTGAAGCTACTGACTGAATGAAAGGAGCTGGCATCTCACTCTCTTTGAATCTTCTTTATCATGCTAAGAGGAGCAGGAAAAAGCAAAAAATTTCAGAATTGCACCTTGCAATGCGGAGAAATTACTGTTTGTGCATTTACAATATTCATTGATTTTTGCCATTGAAAAACGTCCAGAAATGATTGAAGCTACTGACTGAATGAAAGGAGCTGGCATCTCACTCTCTTTGAATCTTCTTTATCATGCTAAGAGGAGCAGGAAAAAGCAAAAAATTTCAGAATTGCACCTTGCAATGCGGAGAAATTGCTGTTTGTGCATTTACAATATTCATTGATTTTTGCCATTGAAAAACATCATGTTATTCATATACCAGAAATGTTTGAAGCTACTGACTGAATGAAAGGAGCTGGCATCTCACTCTCTTTGAATCTTCTTTATCATGCTAAGAGGAGCAGGAAAAAGCAAAAAATTTCAGAATTGCACCTTGCAATGCGGAGAAATTAGTTTGTGCATTTACAATATTCATTGATTTTTGCCATTGAAAAACGTCCAGAAATGATTGAAGCTACTGACTGAATGAAAGGAGCTGGCATCTCACTCTCTTTGAATCTTGTTTATCATGCTAAGAGGAGCAGGAAAAAGCAAAAAATTTCAGAATTGCACCTTGCAATGCGGAGAAATTACTGTTTGTGCATTTACAATATTCAATGATTTTTGCCATTGAAAAATGTCCAGAAATGATTGAAGCTACTGACTGAATGAAAGGAGCTGGCATCTCACTCTCTTTGAATCTTCTTTATCATGCTGAGGAGCAGGAAAAAGCAAAAAATTTCAGAATTGCACCTTGCAATGCGGAGAAATTACTGTTTGTGCATTTACAATATTCTTTGATTTTTGCCATTGAAAAACATCATGTTATTCAGATACCAGAAATGTTTGAAGCTACTGACTGAATGAAAGGAGCTGGCATCTCACTCTCTTTGAATCTTCTTTATCATGCTAAGAGGAGCAGGAAAAAGCAAAAAATTTCAGAATTGCACCTTGCAATGCGGAGAAATTAGTTTGTGCATTTACAATATTCATTGATTTTTGCCATTGAAAAACGTCCAGAAATGATTGAAGCTACTGACTGAATGAAAGGAGCTGGCATCTCACTCTCTTTGAATCTTGTTTATCATGCTAAGAGGAGCAGGAAAAAGCAAAAAATTTCAGAATTGCACCTTGCAATGCGGAGAAATTACTGTTTGTGCATTTACAATATTCAATGATTTTTGCCATTGAAAAACGTCCAGAAATGATTGAAGCTACTGACTGAATGAAAGGAGCTGGCATCTCACTCTCTTTGAATCTTCTTTATCATGCTGAGGAGCAGGAAAAAGCAAAAAATTTCAGAATTGCACCTTGCAATGCGGAGAAATTACTGTTTGTGCATTTACAATATTCATTGATTTTTGCCATTGAAAAACATCATGTTATTCATATACCAGAAATGTTTGAAGCTACTGACTGAATGAAAGGAGCTGGCATCTCACTCTCTTTGAATCTTCTTTATCATGCTAAGAGGAGCAGGAAAAAGCAAAAAATTTCAGAATTGCACCTTGCAATGCGGAGAAATTACTCTTTGTGCATTTACAATATTCATTGATTTTTGCCATTGAAAAACGTCCAGAAATGATTGAAGCTACTGACTGAATGAAAGGAACTGGCATCTCACTCTCTTTGAATCTTCTTTATCATGCTAAGAGGAGCAGGAAAAAGCAAAAAATTTCAGAATTGCACCTTGCAATGCGGAGAAATTACTGTTTGTGCATTTACAATATTCATTGATTTTTGCCATTGAAAAACGTCCAGAAATGATTGAAGCTACTGACTGAATGAAAAGAGCTGGCATCTCACTCTCTTTGAATCTTCTTTATCATGCTAAGAGGAGCAGGAAAAAGCAAAACATTTCAGAATTGCACCTTGCAATGCGGAGAAATTACTGTTTGTGCATTTACAATATTCATTGATTTTTGCCATTGAAAAACATCATGTTATTCATATACCAGAAATGTTTGAAGCTACTGACTGAATGAAAGGAGCTGGCATCTCACTCTCTTTGAATCTTCTTTATCATGCTAAGAGGAGCAGGAAAAAGCAAAAAATTTCAGAATTGCACCTTGCAATGCGGAGAAATTACTGTTTGTGCATTTACAATATTCATTGATTTTTGCCATTGAAAAACGTCCAGAAATGATTGAAGCTACTGACTGAATGAAAGGAGCTGGCATCTCACTCTCTTTGAATCTTGTTTATCATGCTAAGAGGAGCAGGAAAAAGCAAAAAATTTCAGAATTGCACCTTGCAATGCGGAGAAATTACTGTTTGTGCATTTACAATATTCATTGATTTTTGCCATTGAAAAACGTCCAGAAATGATTGAAGCTACTGACTGAATGAAAGGAGCTGGCATCTCACTCTCTTTGAATCTTCTTTATCATGCTAAGAGGAGCAGGAAAAAGCAAAAAATTTCAGAATTGCACCTTGCAATCCGGAGAAATTACTGTTTGTGCATTTACAATATTCATTGATTTTTGCCATTGAAAAACATCATGTTATTCATATACCAGAAATGATTGAAGCTACTGACTGAATGAAAGGAGCTGGCATCTCACTCTCTTTGAATCTTCTTTATCATGCTAAGAGTAGCAGGAAAAAGCAAAAAATTTCAGAATTGCACCTTGCAATGCGGAGAAATTACTGTTTGTGCATTTACAATATTCATTGATTTTTGCCATTGAAAAACATCCAGAAATGATTGAAGCTACTGACTGAATGAAAAGAGCTGGCATCTCACTCTCTTTGAATCTTCTTTATCATGCTAAGAGGAGCAGCAAAAAGCAAAACATTTCAGAATTGCACCTTGCAATGCGGAGAAATTACTGTTTGTGCATTTACAATATTCATTGATTTTTGCCATTGAAAAACATCATGTTATTCATATACCAGAAATGTTTGAAGCTACTGACTGAATGAAAGGAGCTGGCATCTCACTCTCTTTGAATCTTCTTTATCATGCTAAGAGGAGCAGGAAAAAGCAAAAAATTTCAGAATTGCACCTTGCAATGCGGAGAAATTAGTTTGTGCATTTACAATATTCATTGATTTTTGCCATTGAAAAACATCCAGAAATGATTGAAGCTACTGACTGAATGAAAGGAGCTGGCATCTCACTCTCTTTGTATCTTGTTTATCATGCTAAGAGGAGCAGGAAAAAGCAAAAAATTTCAGAATTGCACCTTGCAATGCGGAGAAATTACTGTTTGTGCATTTACAATATTCAATGATTTTTGCCATTGAAAAACGTCCAGAAATGATTGAAGCTACTGACTGAATGAAAGGAGCTGGCATCTCACTCTCTTTGAATCTTCTTTGTCATGCTGAGGAGCAGGAAAAAGCAAAAAATTTCAGAATTGCACCTTGCAATGCGGAGAAATTACTGTTTGTGCATTTACAATATTCATTGATTTTTGCCATTGAAAAACATCATGTTATTCATATACCAGAAATGTTTGAAGCTACTGACTGAATGAAAGGAGCTGGCATCTCACTCTCTTTGAATCTTCTTTATCATGCTAAGAGGAGCAGGAAAAAGCAAAAAATTTCAGAATTGCACCTTGCAATGCGGAGAAATTACTCTGTGCATTTACAATATTCATTGATTTTTGCCATTGAAAAACGTCCAGAAATGATTGTAGCTACTGACTGAATGAAAGGAACTGGCATCTCACTCTCTTTGAATCTTCTTTATCATGCTAAGAGGAGCAGGAAAAAGCAAAAAATTTCAGAATTGCACCTTGCAATGCGGAGAAATTACTGTTTGTGCATTTACAATATTCATTGATTTTTGCCATTGAAAAACGTCCAGAAATGATTGAAGCTACTGACTGAATGAAAAGAGCTGGCATCTCACTCTCTTTGAATCTTCTTTATCATGCTAAGAGGAGCAGGAAAAAGCAAAACATTTCAGAATTGCACCTTGCAATGCGGAGAAATTACTGTTTGTGCATTTACAATATTCATTGATTTTTGCCATTGAAAAACATCATGTTATTCATATACCAGAAATGTTTGAAGCTACTGACTGAATGAAAGGAGCTGGCATCTCACTCTCTTTGAATCTTCTTTATCATGCTAAGAGGAGCAGGAAAAAGCAAAAAATTTCAGAATTGCACCTTGCAATGCGGAGAAATTACTGTTTGTGCATTTACAATATTCATTGATTTTTGCCATTGAAAAACGTCCAGAAATGATTGAAGCTACTGACTGAATGAAAGGAGCTGGCATCTCACTCTCTTTGAATCTTGTTTATCATGCTAAGAGGAGCAGGAAAAAGCAAAAAATTTCAGAATTGCACCTTGCAATGCGGAGAAATTACTGTTTGTGCATTTACAATATTCATTGATTTTTGCCATTGAAAAACGTCCAGAAATGATTGAAGCTACTGACTGAATGAAAGGAGCTGGCATCTCACTCTCTTTGAATCTTCTTTATCATGCTAAGAGGAGCAGGAAAAAGCAAAAAATTTCAGAATTGCACCTTGCAATCCGGAGAAATTACTGTTTGTGCATTTACAATATTCATTGATTTTTGCCATTGAAAAACATCATGTTATTCATATACCAGAAATGATTGAAGCTACTGACTGAATGAAAGGAGCTGGCATCTCACTCTCTTTGAATCTTCTTTATCATGCTAAGAGGAGCAGGAAAAAGCAAAAAATTTCAGAATTGCACCTTGCAATGCGGAGAAATTACTGTTTGTGCATTTACAATATTCAATGATTTTTGCCATTGAAAAACGTCCAGAAATGATTGAAGCTACTGACTGAATGAAAGGAGCTGGCATCTCACTCTCTTTGAATCTTCTTTATCATGCTAAGAGGAGCAGGAAAAAGCAAAAAATTTCAGAATTGCACCTTGCAATGTGGAGAAATTACTGTTTGTGCATTTACAATATTCATTGATTTTTGCCATTGAAAAACATCATGTTATTCATATACCAGAAATGTTTGAAGCTACTGACTGAATGAAAGGAGCTGGCATCTCACTCTCTTTGAATCTTCTTTATCATGCTAAGAGGAGCAGGAAAAAGCAAAAAATTTCAGAATTGCACCTTGCAATGCGGAGAAATTACTCTTTGTGCATTTACAATATTCATTGATTTTTGCCATTGAAAAACGTCCAGAAATGATTGAAGCTACTGACTGAATGAAAGGAGCTGGCATCTCACTCTCTTTGAATCTTCTTTATCATGCTAAGAGGAGCAGGAAAAAGCAAAAAATTTCAGAATTGCACCTTGCAATGCGGAGAAATTACTGTTTGTGCATTTACAATATTCATTGATTTTTGCCATTGAAAAACGTCCAGAAATGATTGAAGCTACTGACTGAATGAAAGGAGCTGGCATCTCACTCTCTTTGAATCTTCTTTATCATGCTAAGAGGAGCAGGAAAAAGCAAAAAATTTCAGAATTGCACCTTGCAATGCGGAGAAATTACTGTTTGTGCATTTACAATATTCATTGATTTTTGCCATTGAAAAACATCATGTTATTCATATACCAGAAATGTTTGAAGCTACTGACTGAATGAAAGGAGCTGGCATCTCACTCTCTTTGAATCTTCTTTATCATGCTGAGGAGCAGGAAAAAGCAAAAAATTTCAGAATTGCACCTTGCAATGCGGAGAAATTACTGTTTGTGCATTTACAATATTCATTGATTTTTGCCATTGAAAAACATCATGTTATTCATATACCAGAAATGTTTGAAGCTACTGACTGAATGAAAGGAGCTGGCATCTCACTCTCTTTGAATCTTCTTTATCATGCTAAGAGGAGCAGGAAAAAGCAAAAAATTTCAGAATTGCACCTTGCAATGCGGAGAAATTACTCTTTGTGCATTTACAATATTCATTGATTTTTGCCATTGAAAAACGTCCAGAAATGATTGAAGCTACTGACTGAATGAAAGGAGCTGGCATCTCACTCTCTTTGAATCTTGTTTATCATGCTAAGAGGAGCAGGAAAAAGCAAAAAATTTCAGAATTGCACCTTCCAATGCGGAGAAATTACTGTTTGTGCATTTACAATATTCATTGATTTTTGCCATTGAAAAACGTAAAGAAATGATTGAAGCTACTGACTGAATGAAAGGAGCTGGCATCTCACTCTCTTTGAATCTTCTTTATCATGCCAAGAGGAGCAGGAAAAAGCAAAAAATTTCAGAATTGCACCTTTCAATGCGGAGAAATTACTGTTTGTGCATTTACAATATTCATTGATTTTTGCCATTGAAAAACATCATGTTATTCATATACCAGAAATGTTTGAAGCTACTGACTGAATGAAAGGAGCTGGCATCTCACTCTCTTTGAATCTTCTTTATCATGCTAAGAGGAGCAGGAAAAAGCAAAAAATTTCAGAATTGCACCTTGCAATGCGGAGAAATTACTGTTTGTGCATTTACAATATTCATTGATTTTTGCCATTGAAAAACGTCCAGAAATGATTGAAGCTACTGACTGAATGAAAGGAGCTGGCATCTCACTCTCTTTGAATCTTGTTTATCATGCTAAGAGGAGCAGGAAAAAGCAAAAAATTTCAGAATTGCACCTTGCAATGCGGAGAAATTACTGTTTGTGCATTTACAATATTCATTGATTTTTGCCATTGAAAAACGTCCAGAAAGGATTGAAGCTACTTACTGAATGAAAGGAGCTGGCATCTCACTCTCTTTGAATCTTCTTTATCATGCTAAGAGGAGCAGGAAAAAGCAAAAAATTTCAGAATTGCACCTTGCAATGCGGAGAAATTACTGTTTGTGCATTTACAATATTCATTGATTTTTGCCATTGAAAAACATCATGTTATTCATATACCAGAAATGTTTGAAGCTACTGACTGAATGAAAGGAGCTGGCATCTCACTCTCTTTGAATCTTCTTTATCATGCTAAGAGGAGCAGGAAAAAGCAAAAAATTTCAGAATTGCACCTTGCAATGCGGAGAAATTACTGTTTGTGCATTTACAATATTCATTGATTTTTGCCATTGAAAAACGTCCAGAAATGATTGAAGCTACTGACTGAATGAAAGGAGCTGGCATCTCACTCTCTTTGAATCTTCTTTATCATGCTAAGAGGAGCAGGAAAAAGCAAAAAATTTCAGAATTGCACCTTGCAATGCGGAGAAATTACTGTTTGTGCATTTACAATATTCATTGATTTTTGCCATTGAAAAACATCATGTTATTCATATACCAGAAATGTTTGAAGCTACTGACTGAATGAAAGGAGCTGGCATCTCACTCTCTTTGAATCTTTATCATGCTAAGAGGAGCAGGAAAAAGCAAAAAATTTCAGAATTGCACCTTGCAATGCGGAGAAATTACTCTTTGTGCATTTACAATATTCATTGATTTTTGCCATTGAAAAACGTCCAGAAATGATTGAAGCTACTGACTGAATGAAAGGAGCTGGCATCTCACTCTCTTTGAATCTTGTTTATCATGCTAAGAGGAGCAGGAAAAAGCAAAAAATTTCAGAATTGCACCTTCCAATGCGGAGAAATTACTGTTTGTGCATTTACAATATTCATTGATTTTTGCCATTGAAAAACGTAAAGAAATGATTGAAGCTACTGACTGAATGAAAGGAGCTGGCATCTCACTCTCTTTGAATCTTCTTTATCATGCCAAGAGGAGCAGGAAAAAGCAAAAAATTTCAGAATTGCACCTTTCAATGCGGAGAAATTACTGTTTGTGCATTTACAATATTCATTGATTTTTGCCATTGAAAAACATCATGTTATTCATATACCAGAAATGTTTGAAGCTACTGACTGAATGAAAGGAGCTGGCATCTCACTCTCTTTGAATCTTCTTTATCATGCTAAGAGGAGCAGGAAAAAGCAAAAAATTTCAGAATTGCACCTTGCAATGCGGAGAAATTACTGTTTGTGCATTTACAATATTCATTGATTTTTGCCATTGAAAAACGTCCAGAAATGATTGAAGCTACTGACTGAATGAAAGGAGCTGGCATCTCACTCTCTTTGAATCTTGTTTATCATGCTAAGAGGAGCAGGAAAAAGCAAAAAATTTCAGAATTGCACCTTGCAATGCGGAGAAATTACTGTTTGTGCATTTACAATATTCATTGATTTTTGCCATTGAAAAACGTCCAGAAAGGATTGAAGCTACTTACTGAATGAAAGGAGCTGGCATCTCACTCTCTTTGAATCTTCTTTATCATCCTAAGAGGAGCAGGAAAAAGCAAAAAATTTCAGAATTGCACCTTGCAATGCGGAGAAATTACTGTTTGTGCATTTACAATATTCATTGATTTTTGCCATTGAAAAACATCATGTTATTCATAAACCAGAAATGTTTGAAGCTACTGACTGAATGAAAGGAGCTGGCATCTCACTCTCTTTGAATCTTCTTTATCATGCTAAGAGGAGCAGGAAAAAGCAAAAAATTTCAGAATTGCACCTTGCAATGCGGAGAAATTACTGTTTGTGCATTTACAATATTCATTGATTTTTGCCATTGAAAAACGTCCAGAAATGATTGAAGCTACTGACTGAATGAAAGGAGCTGGCATCTCACTCTCTTTGAATCTTCTTTATCATGCTAAGAGGAGCAGGAAAAAGCAAAAAATTTCAGAATTGCACCTTGCAATGCGGAGAAATTGCTGTTTGTGCATTTACAATATTCATTGATTTTTGCCATTGAAAAACATCATGTTATTCATATACCAGAAATGTTTGAAGCTACTGACTGAATGAAAGGAGCTGGCATCTCACTCTCTTTGAATCTTCTTTATCATGCTAAGAGGAGCAGGAAAAAGCAAAAAATTTCAGAATTGCACCTTGCAATGCGGAGAAATTAGTTTGTGCATTTACAATATTCATTGATATTTGCCATTGAAAAACGTCCAGAAATGATTGAAGCTACTGACTGAATGAAAGGAGCTGGCATCTCACTCTCTTTGAATCTTGTTTATCATGCTAAGAGGAGCAGGAAAAAGCAAAAAATTTCAGAATTGCACCTTGCAATGCGGAGAAATTACTGTTTGTGCATTTACAATATTCAATGATTTTTGCCATTGAAAAATGTCCAGAAATGATTGAAGCTACTGACTGAATGAAAGGAGCTGGCATCTCACTCTCTTTGAATCTTCTTTATCATGCTGAGGAGCAGGAAAAAGCAAAAAATTTCAGAATTGCACCTTGCAATGCGGAGAAATTACTGTTTGTGCATTTACAATATTCTTTGATTTTTGCCATTGAAAAACATCATGTTATTCAGATACCAGAAATGTTTGAAGCTACTGACTGAATGAAAGGAGCTGGCATCTCACTCTCTTTGAATCTTCTTTATCATGCTAAGAGGAGCAGGAAAAAGCAAAAAATTTCAGAATTGCACCTTGCAATGCGGAGAAATTACTCTTTGTGCATTTACAATATTCATTGATTTTTGCCATTGAAAAACGTCCTGAAATGATTGAAGCTACTGACTGAATGAAAGGAGCTGGCATCTCACTCTCTTTGAATCTTGTTTATCATGCTAAGAGGAGCAGGAAAAAGCAAAAAATTTCAGAATTGCACCTTGCAATGCGGAGAAATTACTGTTTGTGCATTTACAATATTCATTGATTTTTGCCATTGAAAAACATCATGTTATTCATATACCAGAAATGTTTGAAGCTACTGACTGAATGAAAGGAGCTGGCATCTCACTCTCTTTGAATCTTCTTTATCATGCTAAGAGGAGCAGGAAAAAGCAAAAAATTTCAGAATTGCACCTTGCAATGCGGAGAAATTAGTTTGTGCATTTACAATATTCATTGATTTTTGCCATTGAAAAACGTCCAGAAATGATTGAAGCTACTGACTGAATGAAAGGAGCTGGCATCTCACTCTCTTTGAATCTTGTTTATCATGCTAAGAGGAGCAGGAAAAAGCAAAAAATTTCAGAATTGCACCTTGCAATGCGGAGAAATTACTGTTTGTGCATTTACAATATTCAATGATTTTTGCCATTGAAAAACGTCCAGAAATGATTGAAGCTACTGACTGAATGAAAGGAGCTGGCATCTCACTCTCTTTGAATCTTCTTTATCATGCTGAGGAGCAGGAAAAAGCAAAAAATTTCAGAATTGCACCTTGCAATGCGGAGAAATTACTGTTTGTGCATTTACAATATTCATTGATTTTTGCCATTGAAAAACATCATGTTATTCATATACCAGAAATGTTTGAAGCTACTGACTGAATGAAAGGAGCTGGCATCTCACTCTCTTTGAATCTTCTTTATCATGCTAAGAGGAGCAGGAAAAAGCAAAAAATTTCAGAATTGCACCTTGCAATGCGGAGAAATTACTCTTTGTGCATTTACAATATTCATTGATTTTTGCCATTGAAAAACGTCCTGAAATGATTGAAGCTACTGACTGAATGAAAGGAGCTGGCATCTCACTCTCTTTGAATCTTCTTTATCATGCTAAGAGGAGCAGGAAAAAGCAAAAAATTTCAGAATTGCACCTTGCAATGCGGAGAAATTACTGTTTGTGCATTTACAATATTCATTGATTTTTGCCATTGAAAAACGTCCAGAAATGATTGAAGCTACTGACTGAATGAAAAGAGCTGGCATCTCACTCTCTTTGAATCTTCTTTATCATGCTAAGAGGAGCAGGAAAAAGCAAAACATTTCAGAATTGCACCTTGCAATGCGGAGAAATTACTGTTTGTGCATTTACAATATTCATTGATTTTTGCCATTGAAAAACATCATGTTATTCATATACCAGAAATGTTTGAAGCTACTGACTGAATGAAAGGAGCTGGCATCTCACTCTCTTTGAATCTTCTTTATCATGCTAAGAGGAGCAGGAAAAAGCAAAAAATTTCAGAATTGCACCTTGCAATGCGGAGAAATTAGTTTGTGCATTTACAATATTCATTGATTTTTGCCATTGAAAAGCGTCCAGAAATGATTGAAGCTACTGACTGAATGAAAGGAGCTGGCATCTCACTCTCTTTGAATCTTGTTTATCATGCTAAGAGGAGCAGGAAAAAGCAAAAAATTTCAGAATTGCACCTTGCAATGCGGAGAAATTACTGTTTGTGCATTTACAATATTCAATGATTTTTGCCATTGAAAAACGTCCAGAAATGATTGAAGCTACTGACTGAATGAAAGGAGCTGGCATCTCACTCTCTTTGAATCTTCTTTATCATGCTGAGGAGCAGGAAAAAGCAAAAAATTTCAGAATTGCACCTTGCAATGCGGAGAAATTACTGTTTGTGCATTTACAATATTCATTGATTTTTGCCATTGAAAAACATCATGTTATTCATATACCAGAAATGTTTGAAGCTACTGACTGAATGAAAGGAGCTGGCATCTCACTCTCTTTGAATCTTCTTTATCATGCTAAGAGGAGCAGGAAAAAGCAAAAAATTTCAGAATTGCACCTTGCAATGCGGAGAAATTACTCTTTGTGCATTTACAATATTCATTGATTTTTGCCATTGAAAAACGTCCAGAAATGATTGAAGCTACTGACTGAATGAAAGGAACTGGCATCTCACTCTCTTTGAATCTTCTTTATCATGCTAAGAGGAGCAGGAAAAAGCAAAAAATTTCAGAATTGCACCTTGCAATGCGGAGAAATTACTGTTTGTGCATTTACAATATTCATTGATTTTTGCCATTGAAAAACGTCCAGAAATGATTGAAGCTACTGACTGAATGAAAAGAGCTGGCATCTCACTCTCTTTGAATCTTCTTTATCATGCTAAGAGGAGCAGGAAAAAGCAAAACATTTCAGAATTGCACCTTGCAATGCGGAGAAATTACTGTTTGTGCATTTACAATATTCATTGATTTTTGCCATTGAAAAACATCATGTTATTCATATACCAGAAATGTTTGAAGCTACTGACTGAATGAAAGGAGCTGGCATCTCACTCTCTTTGAATCTTCTTTATCATGCTAAGAGGAGCAGGAAAAAGCAAAAAATTTCAGAATTGCACCTTGCAATGCGGAGAAATTACTGTTTGTGCATTTACAATATTCATTGATTTTTGCCATTGAAAAACGTCCAGAAATGATTGAAGCTACTGACTGAATGAAAGGAGCTGGCATCTCACTCTCTTTGAATCTTGTTTATCATGCTAAGAGGAGCAGGAAAAAGCAAAAAATTTCAGAATTGCACCTTGCAATGCGGAGAAATTACTGTTTGTGCATTTACAATATTCATTGATTTTTGCCATTGAAAAACGTCCAGAAATGATTGAAGCTACTGACTGAATGAAAGGAGCTGGCATCTCACTCTCTTTGAATCTTCTTTATCATGCTAAGAGGAGCAGGAAAAAGCAAAAAATTTCAGAATTGCACCTTGCAATCCGGAGAAATTACTGTTTGTGCATTTACAATATTCATTGATTTTTGCCATTGAAAAACATCATGTTATTCATATACCAGAAATGATTGAAGCTACTGACTGAATGAAAGGAGCTGGCATCTCACTCTCTTTGAATCTTCTTTATCATGCTAAGAGTAGCAGGAAAAAGCAAAAAATTTCAGAATTGCACCTTGCAATGCGGAGAAATTACTGTTTGTGCATTTACAATATTCATTGATTTTTGCCATTGAAAAACATCCAGAAATGATTGAAGCTACTGACTGAATGAAAAGAGCTGGCATCTCACTCTCTTTGAATCTTCTTTATCATGCTAAGAGGAGCAGGAAAAAGCAAAACATTTCAGAATTGCACCTTGCAATGCGGAGAAATTACTGTTTGTGCATTTACAATATTCATTGATTTTTGCCATTGAAAAACATCATGTTATTCATATACCAGAAATGTTTGAAGCTACTGACTGAATGAAAGGAGCTGGCATCTCACTCTCTTTGAATCTTCTTTATCATGCTAAGAGGAGCAGGAAAAAGCAAAAAATTTCAGAATTGCACCTTGCAATGCGGAGAAATTAGTTTGTGCATTTACAATATTCATTGATTTTTGCCATTGAAAAACATCCAGAAATGATTGAAGCTACTGACTGAATGAAAGGAGCTGGCATCTCACTCTCTTTGTATCTTGTTTATCATGCTAAGAGGAGCAGGAAAAAGCAAAAAATTTCAGAATTGCACCTTGCAATGCGGAGAAATTACTGTTTGTGCATTTACAATATTCAATGATTTTTGCCATTGAAAAACGTCCAGAAATGATTGAAGCTACTGACTGAATGAAAGGAGCTGGCATCTCACTCTCTTTGAATCTTCTTTGTCATGCTGAGGAGCAGGAAAAAGCAAAAAATTTCAGAATTGCACCTTGCAATGCGGAGAAATTACTGTTTGTGCATTTACAATATTCATTGATTTTTGCCATTGAAAAACATCATGTTATTCATATACCAGAAATGTTTGAAGCTACTGACTGAATGAAAGGAGCTGGCATCTCACTCTCTTTGAATCTTCTTTATCATGCTAAGAGGAGCAGGAAAAAGCAAAAAATTTCAGAATTGCACCTTGCAATGCGGAGAAATTACTCTGTGCATTTACAATATTCATTGATTTTTGCCACTGAAAAACGTCCAGAAATGATTGTAGCTACTGACTGAATGAAAGGAACTGGCATCTCACTCTCTTTGAATCTTCTTTATCATGCTAAGAGGAGCAGGAAAAAGCAAAAAATTTCAGAATTGCACCTTGCAATGCGGAGAAATTACTGTTTGTGCATTTACAATATTCATTGATTTTTGCCATTGAAAAACGTCCAGAAATGATTGAAGCTACTGACTGAATGAAAAGAGCTGGCATCTCACTCTCTTTGAATCTTCTTTATCATGCTAAGAGGAGCAGGAAAAAGCAAAACATTTCAGAATTGCACCTTGCAATGCGGAGAAATTACTGTTTGTGCATTTACAATATTCATTGATTTTTGCCATTGAAAAACATCATGTTATTCATATACCAGAAATGTTTGAAGCTACTGACTGAATGAAAGGAGCTGGCATCTCACTCTCTTTGAATCTTCTTTATCATGCTAAGAGGAGCAGGAAAAAGCAAAAAATTTCAGAATTGCACCTTGCAATGCGGAGAAATTACTGTTTGTGCATTTACAATATTCATTGATTTTTGCCATTGAAAAACGTCCAGAAATGATTGAAGCTACTGACTGAATGAAAGGAGCTGGCATCTCACTCTCTTTGAATCTTGTTTATCATGCTAAGAGGAGCAGGAAAAAGCAAAAAATTTCAGAATTGCACCTTGCAATGCGGAGAAATTACTGTTTGTGCATTTACAATATTCATTGATTTTTGCCATTGAAAAACGTCCAGAAATGATTGAAGCTACTGACTGAATGAAAGGAGCTGGCATCTCACTCTCTTTGAATCTTCTTTATCATGCTAAGAGGAGCAGGAAAAAGCAAAAAATTTCAGAATTGCACCTTGCAATCCGGAGAAATTACTGTTTGTGCATTTACAATATTCATTGATTTTTGCCATTGAAAAACATCATGTTATTCATATACCAGAAATGATTGAAGCTACTGACTGAATGAAAGGAGCTGGCATCTCACTCTCTTTGAATCTTCTTTATCATGCTAAGAGGAGCAGGAAAAAGCAAAAAATTTCAGAATTGCACCTTGCAATGCGGAGAAATTACTGTTTGTGCATTTACAATATTCAATGATTTTTGCCATTGAAAAACGTCCAGAAATGATTGAAGCTACTGACTGAATGAAAGGAGCTGGCATCTCACTCTCTTTGAATCTTCTTTATCATGCTAAGAGGAGCAGGAAAAAGCAAAAAATTTCAGAATTGCACCTTGCAATGTGGAGAAATTACTGTTTGTGCATTTACAATATTCATTGATTTTTGCCATTGAAAAACATCATGTTATTCATATACCAGAAATGTTTGAAGCTACTGACTGAATGAAAGGAGCTGGCATCTCACTCTCTTTGAATCTTCTTTATCATGCTAAGAGGAGCAGGAAAAAGCAAAAAATTTCAGAATTGCACCTTGCAATGCGGAGAAATTACTCTTTGTGCATTTACAATATTCATTGATTTTTGCCATTGAAAAACGTCCAGAAATGATTGAAGCTACTGACTGAATGAAAGGAGCTGGCATCTCACTCTCTTTGAATCTTCTTTATCATGCTAAGAGGAGCAGGAAAAAGCAAAAAATTTCAGAATTGCACCTTGCAATGCGGAGAAATTACTGTTTGTGCATTTACAATATTCATTGATTTTTGCCATTGAAAAACGTCCAGAAATGATTGAAGCTACTGACTGAATGAAAGGAGCTGGCATCTCACTCTCTTTGAATCTTCTTTATCATGCTAAGAGGAGCAGGAAAAAGCAAAAAATTTCAGAATTGCACCTTGCAATGCGGAGAAATTACTGTTTGTGCATTTACAATATTCATTGATTTTTGCCATTGAAAAACATCATGTTATTCATATACCAGAAATGTTTGAAGCTACTGACTGAATGAAAGGAGCTGGCATCTCACTCTCTTTGAATCTTCTTTATCATGCTAAGAGGAGCAGGAAAAAGCAAAAAATTTCAGAATTGCACCTTGCAATGCGGAGAAATTACTGTTTGTGCATTTACAATATTCATTGATTTTTGCCATTGAAAAACGTCCAGAAATGATTGAAGCTACTGACTGAATGAAAGGAGCTGGCATCTCACTCTCTTTGAATCTTCTTTATCATGCTAAGAGGAGCAGGAAAAAGCAAAAAATTTCAGAATTGCACCTTGCAATGCGGAGAAATTACTGTTTGTGCATTTACAATATTCATTGATTTTTGCCATTGAAAAACGTCCAGAAATGATTGAAGCTACTGACTGAATGAAAGGAGCTGGCATCTCACTCTCTTTGAATCTTCTTTATCATGCTAAGAGGAGCAGGAAAAAGCAAAAAATTTCAGAACTGCACCTTGCAATGCGGAGAAATTACTGTTTGTGCATTTACAATATTCATTGATTTTTGCCATTGAAAAACATCATGTTATTCATATACCAGAAATGTTTGAAGCTACTGACTGAATGAAAGGAGCTGGCATCTCACTCTCTTTGAATCTTCTTTATCATGCTAAGAGGAGCAGGAAAAAGCAAAAAATTTCAGAATTGCACCTTGCAATGCGGAGAAATTACTGTTTGTGCATTTACAATATTCATTGATTTTTGCCATTGAAAAACGTCCAGAAATGATTGAAGCTACTGACTGAATGAAAGGAGCTGGCATCTCACTCTCTTTGAATCTTCTTTATCATGCTAAGAGGAGCAGGAAAAAGCAAAAAATTTCAGAATTGCACCTTGCAATTCGGAGAAATTACTGTTTGTGCATTTACAATATTCATTGATTTTTGCCATTGAAAAACATCATGTTATTCATATACCAGAAATGATTGAAGCTACTGACTGAATGAAAGGAGCTGGCATCTCACTCTCTTTGAATCTTCTTTATCATGCTAAGAGGAGCAGGAAAAAGCAAAAAATTTCAGAATTGCACCTTGCAATGCGGAGAAATTACTGTTTGTGCATTTACAATATTCATTGATTTTTGCGATTGAAAAACGTCCAGAAATGATTGAAGCTACTGACTGAATGAAAGGAGCTGGCATCTCACTCTCTTTGAATCTTCTTTATCATGCTAAGAGGAGCAGGAAAAAGCAAAAAATTTCAGAATTGCACCTTGCAATGCGGAGAAATTACTGTTTGTGCATTTACAATATTCATTGATTTTTGCCATTGAAAAACATCGTTATTCATATACCAGAAATGATTGAAGCTACTGACTGAATGAAAGGAGCTGGCATCTCACTCTCTTTGAATCTTCTTTATCATGCTAAGAGGAGCAGGAAAAAGCAAAAAATTTCAGAATTGCACCTTGCAATGCGGAGAAATTACTGTTTGTGCATTTACAATATTCATTGATTTTTGCCATTGAAAAACATCATGTTATTCATATACCAGAAATGATTGAAGCTACTGACTGAATGAAAGGAGCTGGCATCTCACTCTCTTTGAATCTTCTTTATCATGCTAAGAGGAGCAGGAAAAAGCAAAAAATTTCAGAATTGCACCTTGCAATGCGGAGAAATTACTGTTTGTGCATTTACAATATTCATTGATTTTTGCCATTGAAAAACATCATGTTATTCATATACCAGAAATGATTGAAGCTACTGACTGAATGAAAGGAGCTGGCATCTCACTCTCTTTGAATCTTCTTTATCATGCTAAGAGGAGCAGGAAAAAGCAAAAAATTTCAGAATTGCACCTTGCAATGCGGAGAAATTACTCTTTGTGCATTTACAATATTCAATGATTTTTGCCATTGAAAAACGTCCAGAAATGATTGAAGCTACTGACTGAATGAAAGGAGCTGGCATCTCACTCTCTTTGAATCTTTATCATGCTAAGAGGAGCAGGAAAAAGCAAAAAATTTCAGAATTGCACCTTGCAATGCGGAGAAATTACTGTTTGTGCATTTACAATATTCATTGATTTTTGCCATTGAAAAACATCGTTATTCATATACCAGAAATGTTTGAAGCTACTGACAATGAAAGGAGCTGGCATCTCACTCTTTGAATCTTCTTTATCATGCTAGGAGGAGCAGGAAAAAGCAAAAAATTTCAGAATTGCACCTTGCAATGCGGAGAAATTACTCTTTGTGCATTTACAATATTCATTGATTTTTGCCATGGAAAAACGTCCAGAAATGATTGAAGCTACTGACTGAATGAAAGGAGCTGGCATCTCACTCTCTTTGAATCTTCTTTATCATGCTAAGAGGAGCAGGAAAAAGCAAAAAATTTCAGAATTGCACCTTGCAATGCGGAGAAATTACTGTTTGTGCATTTACAATATTCATTGATTTTTGCCATTGAAAAACGTCCAGAAATGATTGAAGCTACTGACTGAATGAAAGGAGCTGGCATCTCACTCTCTTTGAATCTTCTTTATCATGCTAAGAGGAGCAGGAAAAAGCAAAAAATTTCAGAATTGCACCTTGCAATGCGGAGAAATTACTGTTTGTGCATTTACAATATTCATTGATTTTTGCCATTGAAAAACATCATGTTATTCATATACCAGAAATGTTTGAAGCTACTGACAATGAAAGGAGCTGGCATCTCACTCTTTGAATCTTCTTTATCATGCTAGGAGGAGCAGGAAAAATCAAAAAATTTCAGAATTGCACCTTGCAATGCGGAGAAATTACTCTTTGTGCATTTACAATATTCATTGATTTTTGCCATTGAAAAACGTCCAGAAATGATTGAAGCTACTGACTGAATGAAAGGAGCTGGCATCTCACTCTCTTTGAATCTTCTTTATCATGCTAAGAGGAGCAGGAAAAAGCAAAAAATTTCAGAATTGCACCTTGCAATGCGGAGAAATTACTGTTTGTGCATTTACAATATTCATTGATTTTTGCCATTGAAAAACGTCCAGAAATGATTGAAGCTACTGACTGAATGAAAGGAGCTGGCATCTCACTCTCTTTGAATCTTCTTTATCATGCTAAGAGGAGCAGGAAAAAGCAAAAAATTTCAGAATTGCACCTTGCAATGCGGAGAAATTACTGTTTGTGCATTTACAATATTCATTGATTTTTGCCATTGAAAAACATCATGTTATTCATATACCAGAAATGTTTGAAGCTACTGACTGAATGAAAGGAGCTGGCATCTCACTCTCTTTGAATCTTCTTTATCATGCTAAGAGGAGCAGGAAAAAGCAAAAAATTTCAGAATTGCACCTTGCAATGCGGAGAAATTACTGTTTGTGCATTTACAATATTCATTGATTTTTGCCATTGAAAAACGTCCAGAAATGATTGAAGCTACTGACTGAATGAAAGGAGCTGGCATCTCACTCTCTTTGAATCTTCTTTATCATGCTAAGAGGAGCAGGAAAAAGCAAAAAATTTCAGAATTGCACCTTGCAATGCGGAGAAATTACTGTTTGTGCATTTACAATATTCATTGATTTTTGCCATTGAAAAACATCATGTTATTCATATACCAGAAATGTTTGAAGCTACTGACAATGAAAGGAGCTGGCATCTCACTCTTTGAATCTTCTTTATCATGCTAGGAGGAGCAGGAAAAAGCAAAAAATTTCAGAATTGCACCTTGCAATGCGGAGAAATTACTCTTTGTGCATTTACAATATTCATTGATTTTTGCCATTGAAAAACGTCCAGAAATGATTGAAGCTACTGACTGAATGAAAGGAGCTGGCATCTCACTCTCTTTGAATCTTCTTTATCATGCTAAGAGGAGCAGGAAAAAGCAAAAAATTTCAGAATTGCACCTTGCAATGCGGAGAAATTACTGTTTGTGCATTTACAATATTCATTGATTTTTGCCATTGAAAAACGTCCAGAAATGATTGAAGCTACTGACTGAATGAAAGGAGCTGGCATCTCACTCTCTTTGAATCTTCTTTATCATGCTAAGAGGAGCAGGAAAAAGCAAAAAATTTCAGAATTGCACCTTGCAATGCGGAGAAATTACTGTTTGTGCATTTACAATATTCATTGATTTTTGCCATTGAAAAACATCATGTTATTCATATACCAGAAATGTTTGAAGCTACTGACTGAATGAAAGGAGCTGGCATCTCACTCTCTTTGAATCTTCTTTATCATGCTAAGAGGAGCAGGAAAAAGCAAAAAATTTCAGAATTGCACCTTGCAATGCGGAGAAATTACTGTTTGTGCATTTACAATATTCATTGATTTTTGCCATTGAAAAACGTCCAGAAATGATTGAAGCTACTGACTGAATGAAAGGAGCTGGCATCTCACTCTCTTTGAATCTTGTTTATCATGCTAAGAGGAGCAGGAAAAAGCAAAAAATTTCAGAATTGCACCTTGCAATGCGGAGAAATTACTGTTTGTGCATTTACAATATTCATTGATTTTTGCCATTGAAAAACGTCCAGAAATGATTGAAGCTACTGACTGAATGAAAGGAGCTGGCATCTCACTCTCTTTGAATCTTCTTTATCATGCTAAGAGGAGCAGGAAAAAGCAAAAAATTTCAGAATTGCACCTTGCAATGCGGAGAAATTACTGTTTGTGCATTTACAATATTCATTGATTTTTGCCATTGAAAAACATCTTGTTATTCATATACCAGAAATGATTGAAGCTACTGACTGAATGAAAGGAGCTGGCATCTCACTCTCTTTGAATCTTCTTTATCATGCTAAGAGGAGCAGGAAAAAGCAAAAAATTTCAGAATTGCACCTTGCAATGCGGAGAAATTACTCTTTGTGCATTTACAATATTCATTGATTTTTGCCATTGAAAAACGTCCAGAAATGATTGAAGCTACTGACTGAATGAAAGGAGCTGGCATCTCACTCTCTTTGAATCTTCTTTATCATGCTAAGAGGAGCAGGAAAAAGCAAAAAATTTCAGAATTGCACCTTGCAATGCGGAGAAATTACTGTTTGTGCATTTACAATATTCATTGATTTTTGCCATTGAAAAACGTCCAGAAATGATTGAAGCTACTGACTGAATGAAAGGAGCTGGCATCTCACTCTCTTTGAATCTTCTTTATCATGCTAAGAGGAGCAGGAAAAAGCAAAAAATTTCAGAATTGCACCTTGCAATGCGGAGAAATTACTGTTTGTGCATTTACAATATTCATTGATTTTTGCCATTGAAAAACGTCCAGAAATGATTGAAGCTACTGACTGAATGAAAGGAGCTGGCATCTCACTCTCTTTGAATCTTCTTTATCATGCTAAGAGGAGCAGGAAAAAGCAAAAAATTTCAGAATTGCACCTTGCAATGCGGAGAAATTACTGTTTGTGCATTTACAATATTCATTGATTTTTGCCATTGAAAAACGTCCAGAAATGATTGAAGCTACTGACTGAATGAAAGGAGCTGGCATCTCACTCTCTTTGAATCTTCTTTATCATGCTAAGAGGAGCAGGAAAAAGCAAAAAATTTCAGAACTGCACCTTGCAATGCGGAGAAATTACTGTTTGTGCATTTACAATATTCATTGATTTTTGCCATTGAAAAACATCATGTTATTCATATACCAGAAATGTTTGAAGCTACTGACTGAATGAAAGGAGCTGGCATCTCACTCTCTTTGAATCTTCTTTATCATGCTAAGAGGAGCAGGAAAAAGCAAAAAATTTCAGAATTGCACCTTGCAATGCGGAGAAATTACTGTTTGTGCATTTACAATATTCATTGATTTTTGCCATTGAAAAACGTCCAGAAATGATTGAAGCTACTGACTGAATGAAAGGAGCTGGCATCTCACTCTCTTTGAATCTTCTTTATCATGCTAAGAGGAGCAGGAAAAAGCAAAAAATTTCAGAATTGCACCTTGCAATTCGGAGAAATTACTGTTTGTGCATTTACAATATTCATTGATTTTTGCCATTGAAAAACATCATGTTATTCATATACCAGAAATGATTGAAGCTACTGACTGAATGAAAGGAGCTGGCATCTCACTCTCTTTGAATCTTCTTTATCATGCTAAGAGGAGCAGGAAAAAGCAAAAAATTTCAGAATTGCACCTTGCAATGCGGAGAAATTACTGTTTGTGCATTTACAATATTCATTGATTTTTGCGATTGAAAAACGTCCAGAAATGATTGAAGCTACTGACTGAATGAAAGGAGCTGGCATCTCACTCTCTTTGAATCTTCTTTATCATGCTAAGAGGAGCAGGAAAAAGCAAAAAATTTCAGAATTGCACCTTGCAATGCGGAGAAATTACTCTTTGTGCATTTACAATATTCATTGATTTTTGCCATTGAAAAACATCGTTATTCATATACCAGAAATGATTGAAGCTACTGACTGAATGAAAGGAGCTGGCATCTCACTCTCTTTGAATCTTCTTTATCATGCTAAGAGGAGCAGGAAAAAGCAAAAAATTTCAGAATTGCACCTTGCAATGCGGAGAAATTACTGTTTGTGCATTTACAATATTCATTGATTTTTGCCATTGAAAAACATCATGTTATTCATATACCAGAAATGATTGAAGCTACTGACTGAATGAAAGGAGCTGGCATCTCACTCTCTTTGAATCTTCTTTATCATGCTAAGAGGAGCAGGAAAAAGCAAAAAATTTCAGAATTGCACCTTGCAATGCGGAGAAATTACTGTTTGTGCATTTACAATATTCATTGATTTTTGCCATTGAAAAACATCATGTTATTCATATACCAGAAATGATTGAAGCTACTGACTGAATGAAAGGAGCTGGCATCTCACTCTCTTTGAATCTTCTTTATCATGCTAAGAGGAGCAGGAAAAAGCAAAAAATTTCAGAATTGCACCTTGCAATGCGGAGAAATTACTCTTTGTGCATTTACAATATTCAATGATTTTTGCCATTGAAAAACGTCCAGAAATGATTGAAGCTACTGACTGAATGAAAGGAGCTGGCATCTCACTCTCTTTGAATCTTTATCATGCTAAGAGGAGCAGGAAAAAGCAAAAAATTTCAGAATTGCACCTTGCAATGCGGAGAAATTACTGTTTGTGCATTTACAATATTCATTGATTTTTGCCATTGAAAAACATCGTTATTCATATACCAGAAATGTTTGAAGCTACTGACAATGAAAGGAGCTGGCATCTCACTCTTTGAATCTTCTTTATCATGCTAGGAGGAGCAGGAAAAAGCAAAAAATTTCAGAATTGCACCTTGCAATGCGGAGAAATTACTCTTTGTGCATTTACAATATTCATTGATTTTTGCCATGGAAAAACGTCCAGAAATGATTGAAGCTACTGACTGAATGAAAGGAGCTGGCATCTCACTCTCTTTGAATCTTCTTTATCATGCTAAGAGGAGCAGGAAAAAGCAAAAAATTTCAGAATTGCACCTTGCAATGCGGAGAAATTACTGTTTGTGCATTTACAATATTCATTGATTTTTGCCATTGAAAAACGTCCAGAAATGATTGAAGCTACTGACTGAATGAAAGGAGCTGGCATCTCACTCTCTTTGAATCTTCCTTATCATGCTAAGAGGAGCAGGAAAAAGCAAAAAATTTCAGAATTGCACCTTGCAATGCGGAGAAATTACTGTTTGTGCATTTACAATATTCATTGATTTTTGCCATTGAAAAACATCATGTTATTCATATACCAGAAATGTTTGAAGCTACTGACAATGAAAGGAGCTGGCATCTCACTCTTTGAATCTTCTTTATCATGCTAGGAGGAGCAGGAAAAAGCAAAAAATTTCAGAATTGCACCTTGCAATGCGGAGAAATTACTCTTTGTGCATTTACAATATTCATTGATTTTTGCCATTGAAAAACGTCCAGAAATGATTGAAGCTACTGACTGAATGAAAGGAGCTGGCATCTCACTCTCTTTGAATCTTCTTTATCATGCTAAGAGGAGCAGGAAAAAGCAAAAAATTTCAGAATTGCACCTTGCAATGCGGAGAAATTACTGTTTGTGCATTTACAATATTCATTGATTTTTGCCATTGAAAAACGTCCAGAAATGATTGAAGCTACTGACTGAATGAAAGGAGCTGGCATCTCACTCTCTTTGAATCTTCTTTATCATGCTAAGAGGAGCAGGAAAAAGCAAAAAATTTCAGAATTGCACCTTGCAATGCGGAGAAATTACTGTTTGTGCATTTACAATATTCATTGATTTTTGCCATTGAAAAACATCATGTTATTCATATACCAGAAATGTTTGAAGCTACTGACTGAATGAAAGGAGCTGGCATCTCACTCTCTTTGAATCTTCTTTATCATGCTAAGAGGAGCAGGAAAAAGCAAAAAATTTCAGAATTGCACCTTGCAATGCGGAGAAATTACTGTTTGTGCATTTACAATATTCATTGATTTTTGCCATTGAAAAACGTCCAGAAATGATTGAAGCTACTGACTGAATGAAAGGAGCTGGCATCTCACTCTCTTTGAATCTTGTTTATCATGCTAAGAGGAGCAGGAAAAAGCAAAAAATTTCAGAATTGCACCTTGCAATGCGGAGAAATTACTGTTTGTGCATTTACAATATTCATTGATTTTTGCCATTGAAAAACGTCCAGAAATGATTGAAGCTACTGACTGAATGAAAGGAGCTGGCATCTCACTCTCTTTGAATCTTCTTTATCATGCTAAGAGGAGCAGGAAAAAGCAAAAAATTTCAGAATTGCACCTTGCAATGCGGAGAAATTACTGTTTGTGCATTTACAATATTCATTGATTTTTGCCATTGAAAAACATCTTGTTATTCATATACCAGAAATGATTGAAGCTACTGACTGAATGAAAGGAGCTGGCATCTCACTCTCTTTGAATCTTCTTTATCATGCTAAGAGGAGCAGGAAAAAGCAAAAAATTTCAGAATTGCACCTTGCAATGCGGAGAAATTACTCTTTGTGCATTTACAATATTCATTGATTTTTGCCATTGAAAAACGTCCAGAAATGATTGAAGCTACTGACTGAATGAAAGGAGCTGGCATCTCACTCTCTTTGAATCTTCTTTATCATGCTAAGAGGAGCAGGAAAAAGCAAAAAATTTCAGAATTGCACCTTGCAATGCGGAGAAATTACTGTTTGTGCATTTACAATATTCATTGATTTTTGCCATTGAAAAACGTCCAGAAATGATTGAAGCTACTGACTGAATGAAAGGAGCTGGCATCTCACTCTCTTTGAATCTTCTTTATCATGCTAAGAGGAGCAGGAAAAAGCAAAAAATTTCAGAATTGCACCTTGAAATGCGGAGAAATTACTGTTTGTGCATTTACAATATTCATTGATTTTTGCCATTGAAAAACATCATGTTATTCATATACCAGAAATGTTTGAAGCTACTGACTGAATGAAAGGAGCTGGCATCTCACTCTCTTTGAATCTTCTTTATCATGCTAAGAGGAGCAGGAAAAAGCAAAAAATTTCAGAATTGCACCTTGCAATGCGGAGAAATTACTGTTTGTGCATTTACAATATTCATTGATTTTTGCCATTGAAAAACGTCCAGAAATGATTGAAGCTACTGACTGAATGAAAGGAGCTGGCATCTCACTCTCTTTGAATCTTCTTTATCATGCTAAGAGGAGCAGGAAAAAGCAAAAAATTTCAGAATTGCACCTTGCAATGCGGAGAAATTACTGTTTGTGCATTTACAATATTCATTGATTTTTGCCATTGAAAAACATCATGTTATTCATATACCAGAAATGTTTGAAGCTACTGACTGAATGAAAGGAGCTGGCATCTCACTCTCTTTGAATCTTCTTTATCATGCTAAGAGGAGCAGGAAAAAGCAAAAAATTTCAGAATTGCACCTTGCAATGCGGAGAAATTACTGTTTGTGCATTTACAATATTCATTGATTTTTGCCATTGAAAAACGTCCAGAAATGATTGAAGCTACTGACTGAATGAAAGGAGCTGGCATCTCACTCTCTTTGAATCTTGTTTATCATGCTAAGAGGAGCAGGAAAAAGCAAAAAATTTCAGAATTGCACCTTGCAATGCGGAGAAATTACTGTTTGTGCATTTACAATATTCATTGATTTTTGCCATTGAAAAACATCATGTTATTCATATACCAGAAATGATTGAAGCTACTGACTGAATGAAAGGAGCTGGCATCTCACTCTCTTTGAATCTTCTTTATCATGCTAAGAGGAGCAGGAAAAAGCAAAAAATTTCAGAATTGCACCTTGCAATGCGCAGAAATTACTCTTTGTGCATTTACAATATTCATTGATTTTTGCCATTGAAAAACGTCCAGAAATGATTGAAGCTACTGACTGAATGAAAGGAGCTGGCATCTCACTCTCTTTGAATCTTCTTTATCATGCTAAGAGGAGCAGGAAAAAGCAAAAAATTTCAGAATTGCACCTTGCAATGCGGAGAAATTACTGTTTGTGCATTTACAATATTCATTGATTTTTGCCATTGAAAAACGTCCAGAAATGATTGAAGCTACTGACTGAATGAAAGGAGCTGGCATCTCACTCTGAATCTTCTTTATCATGCTAAGAGGAGCAGGAAAAAGCAAAAAATTTCAGAATTGCACCTTGCAATGCGGAGAAATTACTGTTTGTGCATTTACAATATTCATTGATTTTTGCCATTGAAAAACATCATGTTATTCATATACCAGAAATGTTTGAAGCTACTGACTGAATGAAAGGAGCTGGCATCTCACTCTCTTTGAATCTTCTTTATCATGCTAAGAGGAGCAGGAAAAAGCAAAAAATTTCAGAATTGCACCTTGCAATGCGGAGAAATTACTGTTTGTGCATTTACAATATTCATTGATTTTTGCCATTGAAAAACGTTCAGAAATGATTGAAGCTACTGACTGAATGAAAGGAGCTGGCATCTCACTCTCTTTGAATCTTGTTTATCATGCTAAGAGGAGCAGGAAAAAGCAAAAAATTTCAGAATTGCACCTTGCAATGCGGAGAAATTACTGTTTGTGCATTTACAATATTCATTGATTTTTGCCATTGAAAAACGTCCAGAAATGATTGAAGCTACTGACTGAATGAAAGGAGCTGGCATCTCACTCTCTTTGAATCTTCTTTATCATGCTAAGAGGAGCAGGAAAAAGCAAAAAATTTCAAAATTGCACCTTGCAATGCGGAGAAATTACTGTTTGTGCATTTACAATATTCATTGATTTTTGCCATTGAAAAACATCATGTTATTCATATACCAGAAATGTTTGAAGCTACTGACTGAATGAAAGGAGCTGGCATCTCACTCTCTTTGAATCTTCTTTATCATGCTAAGAGGAGCAGGAAAAAGCAAAAAAATTCAGAATTGCACCTTGCAATGCGGAGAAATTACTGTTTGTGCATTTACAATATTCATTGATTTTTGCCATTGAAAAACATCATGTTATTCATATACCAGAAATGTTTGAAGCTACTGACTGAATGAAAGGAGCTGGCATCTCACTCTCTTTGAATCTTCTTTATCATGCTAAGAGGAGCAGGAAAAAGCAAAAAAATTCAGAATTGCACCTTGCAATGCGGAGAAATTACTGTTTGTGCATTTACAATATTCATTGATTTTTGCCATTGAAAAACGTCCAGAAATGATTGAAGCTACTGACTGAATGAAAGGAGCTGGCATCTCATTCTCTTTGAATCTTGTTTATCATGCTAAGAGGAGCAGGAAAAAGCAAAAAATTTCAGAATTGCACCTTGCAATGCGGAGAAATTACTGTTTGTGCATTTACAATATTCATTGATTTTTGCCATTGAAAAACGTCCAGAAATGATTGAAGCTACTGACTGAATGAAAGGAGCTGGCATCTCACTCTCTTTGAATCTTCTTTATCATGCTAAGAGGAGCAGAAAAAAGCAAAAAATTTCAGAATTGCACCTTGCAATGCGGAGAAATTACTGTTTGTGCATTTACAATATTCATTGATTTTTGCCATTGAAAAATGTCCAGAAATGATTGAAGCTACTGACTGAATGAAAGGAGCTGGCATCTCACTCTGAATCTTGTTTATCATGCTAAGAGGAGCAGGAAAAAGCAAAAAATTTCACAATTGCACCTTGCAATGCGGAGAAATTACTGTTTGTGCATTTACAATATTCATTGATTTTTGCCATTGAAAAAAGTCCAGAAATGATTGAAGCTACTGACTGAATGAAAGGAGCTGGCATCTCACTCTCTTTGAATCTTCTTTATCATGCTAAGAGGAGCAGGAAAAAGCAAAAAATTTCAGAATTGCACCTTTCAATGCGGAGAAATTACTGTTTGTGCATTTACAATATTCATTGATTTTTGCCATTGAAAAATATCATGTTATTCATATACCAGAAATGTTTGAAGCTACTGACTGAATGAAAGGAGCTGGCATCTCACTCTCTTTGAATCTTCTTTATCATGCTAAGAGGAGCAGGAAAAAGCAAAAAATTTCAGAATTGCACCTTGCAATGCGGAGAAATTACTGTTTGTGCATTTACAATATTCATTGATTTTTGCCATTGAAAAACGTCCAGAAATGATTGAAGCTACTGACTGAATGAAAGGAGCTGGCATCTCACTCTCTTTGAATCTTGTTTATCATGCTAAGAGGAGCAGGAAAAAGCAAAAAATTTCAGAATTGCACCTTGCAATGCGGAGAAATTACTGTTTGTGCATTTACAATATTCATTGATTTTTGCCATTGAAAAACGTCCAGAAATGATTGAAGCTACTGACTGAATGAAAGGAGCTGGCATCTCACTCTCTTTGAATCTTCTTTATCATGCTTAGAGGAGCAGGAAAAAGCAAAAAATTTCAGAATTGCACCTTGCAATGCGGAGAAATTACTGTTTGTGCATTTACAATATTCATTGATTTTTGCCATTGAAAAACTTCATGTTATTCATATACCAGAAATGATTGAAGCTACTGACTGAATGAAAGGAGCTGGCATCTCACTCTCTTTGAATCTTCTTTATCATGCTAAGAGGAGCAGGAAAAAGCAAAAAATTTCAGAATTGCACCTTGCAATGCGGAGAAATTACTGTTTGTGCATTTACAATATTCATTGATTTTTGCCATTGAAAAACGTCCAGAAATGATTGAAGCTACTGACTGAATGAAAGGAGCTAGCATCTCACTCTCTTTGAATCTTCTTTATCATGCTAAGAGGAGCAGGAAAAAGCAAAAAATTTCAGAATTGCACCTTGCAATGCGGAGAAATTACTCTTTGTGCATTTACAATATTCAATGATTTTTGCCATTGAAAAACGTCCAGAAATGATTGAAGCTACTGACTGAATGAAAGGAGCTGGCATCTCACTCTCTTTGAATCTTTATCATGCTAAGAGGAGCAGGAAAAAGCAAAAAATTTCAGAATTGCACCTTGCAATGCGGAGAAATTACTGTTTGTGCATTTACAATATTCATTGATTTTTGCCATTGAAAAACATCGTTATTCATATACCAGAAATGTTTGAAGCTACTGACAATGAAAGGAGCTGGCATCTCACTCTTTGAATCTTCTTTATCATGCTAGGAGGAGCAGGAAAAAGCAAAAAATTTCAGAATTGCACCTTGCAATGCGGAGAAATTACTCTTTGTGCATTTACAATATTCATTGATTTTTGCCATTGAAAAACGTCCAGAAATGATTGAAGCTACTGACTGAATGAAAGGAGCTGGCATCTCACTCTCTTTGAATCTTCTTTATCATGCTAAGAGGAGCAGGAAAAAGCAAAAAATTTCAGAATTGCACCTTGCAATGCGGAGAAATTACTGTTTGTGCATTTACAATATTCATTGATTTTTGCCATTGAAAAACGTCCAGAAATGATTGAAGCTACTGACTGAATGAAAGGAGCTGGCATCTCACTCTCTTTGAATCTTCTTTATCATGCTAAGAGGAGCAGGAAAAAGCAAAAAATTTCAGAATTGCACCTTGCAATGCGGAGAAATTACTCTTTGTGCATTTACAATATTCAATGATTTTTGCCATTGAAAAACGTCCAGAAATGATTGAAGCTACTGACTGAATGAAAGGAGCTGGCATCTCACTCTCTTTGAATCTTTATCATGCTAAGAGGAGCAGGAAAAAGCAAAAAATTTCAGAATTGCACCTTGCAATGCGGAGAAATTACTGTTTGTGCATTTACAATATTCATTGATTTTTGCCATTGAAAAACATCGTTATTCATATACCAGAAATGTTTGAAGCTACTGACAATGAAAGGAGCTGGCATCTCACTCTTTGAATCTTCTTTATCATGCTAGGAGGAGCAGGAAAAAGCAAAAAATTTCAGAATTGCACCTTGCAATGCGGAGAAATTACTCTTTGTGCATTTACAATATTCATTGATTTTTGCCATTGAAAAACGTCCAGAAATGATTGAAGCTACTGACTGAATGAAAGGAGCTGGCATCTCACTCTCTTTGAATCTTCTTTATCATGCTAAGAGGAGCAGGAAAAAGCAAAAAATTTCAGAATTGCACCTTGCAATGCGGAGAAATTACTGTTTGTGCATTTACAATATTCATTGATTTTTGCCATTGAAAAACGTCCAGAAATGATTGAAGCTACTGACTGAATGAAAGGAGCTGGCATCTCACTCTCTTTGAATCTTCTTTATCATGCTAAGAGGAGCAGGAAAAAGCAAAAAATTTCAGAATTGCACCTTGCAATGCGGAGAAATTACTGTTTGTGCATTTACAATATTCATTGATTTTTGCCATTGAAAAACATCATGTTATTCATATACCAGAAATGTTTGAAGCTACTGACAATGAAAGGAGCTGGCATCTCACTCTTTGAATCTTCTTTATCATGCTAGGAGGAGCAGGAAAAAGCAAAAAATTTCAGAATTGCACCTTGCAATGCGGAGAAATTACTCTTTGTGCATTTACAATATTCATTGATTTTTGCCATTGAAAAACGTCCAGAAATGATTGAAGCTACTGACTGAATGAAAGGAGCTGGCATCTCACTCTCTTTGAATCTTCTTTATCATGCTAAGAGGAGCAGGAAAAAGCAAAAAATTTCAGAATTGCACCTTGCAATGCGGAGAAATTACTGTTTGTGCATTTACAATATTCATTGATTTTTGCCATTGAAAAACGTCCAGAAATGATTGAAGCTACTGACTGAATGAAAGGAGCTGGCATCTCACTCTCTTTGAATCTTCTTTATCATGCTAAGAGGAGCAGGAAAAAGCAAAAAATTTCAGAATTGCACCTTGCAATGCGGAGAAATTACTGTTTGTGCATTTACAATATTCATTGATTTTTGCCATTGAAAAACATCATGTTATTCATATACCAGAAATGTTTGAAGCTACTGACTGAATGAAAGGAGCTGGCATCTCACTCTCTTTGAATCTTCTTTATCATGCTAAGAGGAGCAGGAAAAAGCAAAAAATTTCAGAATTGCACCTTGCAATGCGGAGAAATTACTGTTTGTGCATTTACAATATTCATTGATTTTTGCCATTGAAAAACGTCCAGAAATGATTGAAGCTACTGACTGAATGAAAGGAGCTGGCATCTCACTCTCTTTGAATCTTGTTTATCATGCTAAGAGGAGCAGGAAAAAGCAAAAAATTTCAGAATTGCACCTTGCAATGCGGAGAAATTACTGTTTGTGCATTTACAATATTCATTGATTTTTGCCATTGAAAAACGTCCAGAAATGATTGAAGCTACTGACTGAATGAAAGGAGCTGGCATCTCACTCTCTTTGAATCTTCTTTATCATGCTAAGAGGAGCAGGAAAAAGCAAAAAATTTCAGAATTGCACCTTGCAATGCGGAGAAATTACTGTTTGTGCATTTACAATATTCATTGATTTTTGCCATTGAAAAACATCATGTTATTCATATACCAGAAATGTTTGAAGCTACTGACTGAATGAAAGGAGCTGGCATCTCACTCTCTTTGAATCTTCTTTATCATGCTAAGAGGAGCAGGAAAAAGCAAAAAATTTCAGAATTGCACCTTGCAATGCGGAGAAATTACTGTTTGTGCATTTACAATATTCATTGATTTTTGCCATTGAAAAACGTCCAGAAATGATTGAAGCTACTGACTGAATGAAAGGAGCTGGCATCTCACTCTCTTTGAATCTTCTTTATCATGCTAAGAGGAGCAGGAAAAAGCAAAAAATTTCAGAATTGCACCTTGCAATGCGGAGAAATTACTGTTTGTGCATTTACAATATTCATTGATTTTTGCCATTGAAAAACATCATGTTATTCATATACCAGAAATGTTTGAAGCTACTGACTGAATGAAAGGAGCTGGCATCTCACTCTCTTTGAATCTTCTTTATCATGCTAAGAGGAGCAGGAAAAAGCAAAAAATTTCAGAATTGCAACTTGCAATGCGGAGAAATTACTGTTTGTGCATTTACAATATTCATTGATTTTTGCCATTGAAAAACGTCCAGAAATGATTGAAGCTACTGACTGAATGAAAGGAGCTGGCATCTCACTCTCTTTGAATCTTGTTTATCATGCTAAGAGGAGCAGGAAAAAGCAAAAAATTTCAGAATTGCACCTTGCAATGCGGAGAAATTACTGTTTGTGCATTTACAATATTCATTGATTTTTGCCATTGAAAAACGTCCAGAAATGATTGAAGCTACTGACTGAATGAAAGGAGCTGGCATCTCACTCTCTTTGAATCTTCTTTATCATGCTAAGAGGAGCAGGAAAAAGCAAAAAATTTCAGAATTGCACCTTGCAATGCGGAGAAATTACTGTTTGTGCATTTACAATATTCATTGATTTTTGCCATTGAAAAACATCATGTTATTCATATACCAGAAATGATTGAAGCTACTGACTGAATGAAAGGAGCTGGCATCTCACTCTCTTTGAATCTTCTTTATCATGCTAAGAGGAGCAGGAAAAAGCAAAAAATTTCAGAATTGCACCTTGCAATGCGGAGAAATTACTCTTTGTGCATTTACAATATTCATTGATTTTTGCCATTGAAAACCGTCCAGAAATGATTGAAGCTACTGACTGAATGAAAGGAGCTGGCATCTCACTCTCTTTGAATCTTCTTTATCATGCTAAGAGGAGCAGGAAAAAGCAAAAAATTTCAGAATTGCACCTTGCAATGCGGAGAAATTACTGTTTGTGCATTTACAATATTCATTGATTTTTGCCATTGAAAAACGTCCAGAAATGATTGAAGCTACTGACTGAATGAAAGGAGCTGGCATCTCACTCTGAATCTTCTTTATCATGCTAAGAGGAGCAGGAAAAAGCAAAAAATTTCAGAATTGCACCTTGCAATGCGGAGAAATTACTGTTTGTGCATTTACAATATTCATTGATTTTTGCCATTGAAAAACATCATGTTATTCATATACCAGAAATGTTTGAAGCTACTGACTGAATGAAAGGAGCTGGCATCTCACTCTCTTTGAATCTTCTTTATCATGCTAAGAGGAGCAGGAAAAAGCAAAAAATTTCAGAATTGCACCTTGCAATGCGGAGAAATTACTGTTTGTGCATTTACAATATTCATTGATTTTTGCCATTGAAAAACGTTCAGAAATGATTGAAGCTACTGACTGAATGAAAGGAGCTGGCATCTCACTCTCTTTGAATCTTGTTTATCATGCTAAGAGGAGCAGGAAAAAGCAAAAAATTTCAAAATTGCACCTTGCAATGCGGAGAAATTACTGTTTGTGCATTTACAATATTCATTGATCTTTGCCATTGAAAAACATCATGTTATTCATATACCAGAAATGTTTGAAGCTACTGACTGAATGAAAGGAGCTGGCATCTCACTCTCTTTGAATCTTCTTTATCATGCTAAGAGGAGCAGGAAAAAGCAAAAAAATTCAGAATTGCACCTTGCAATGCGGAGAAATTACTGTTTGTGCATTTACAATATTCATTGATTTTTGCCATTGAAAAACATCATGTTATTCATATACCAGAAATGTTTGAAGCTACTGACTGAATGAAAGGAGCTGGCATCTCACTCTCTTTGAATCTTCTTTATCATGCTAAGAGGAGCAGGAAAAAGCAAAAAATTTCAGAATTGCACCTTGCAATGCGGAGAAATTACTGTTTGTGCATTTACAATATTCATTGATTTTTGCCATTGAAAAACGTCCAGAAATGATTGAAGCTACTGACTGAATGAAAGGAGCTGGCATCTCATTCTCTTTGAATCTTGTTTATCATGCTAAGAGGAGCAGGAAAAAGCAAAAAATTTCAGAATTGCACCTTGCAATGCGGAGAAATTACTGTTTGTGCATTTACAATATTCATTGATTTTTGCCATTGAAAAACGTCCAGAAATGATTGAAGCTACTGACTGAATGAAAGGAGCTGGCATCTCACTCTCTTTGAATCTTCTTTATCATGCTAAGAGGAGCAGGAAAAAGCAAAAAATTTCAGAATTGCACCTTGCAATGCGGAGAAATTACTGTTTGTGCATTTACAATATTCATTGATTTTTGCCATTGAAAAACATCATGTTATTCATATACCAGAAATGTTTGAAGCTACTGACTGAATGAAAGGAGCTGGCATCTCACTCTCTTTGAATCTTCTTTATCATGCTAAGAGGAGCAGAAAAAAGCAAAAAATTTCAGAATTGCACCTTGCAATGCGGAGAAATTACTGTTTGTGCATTTACAATATTCATTGATTTTTGCCATTGAAAAATGTCCAGAAATGATTGAAGCTACTGACTGAATGAAAGGAGCTGGCATCTCACTCTGTTTGAATCTTGTTTATCATGCTAAGAGGAGCAGGAAAAAGCAAAAAATTTCAGAATTGCACCTTGCAATGCGGAGAAATTACTGTTTGTGCATTTACAATATTCATTGATTTTTGCCATTGAAAAACGTCCAGAAATGATTGAAGCTACTGACTGAATGAAAGGAGCTGGCATCTCACTCTCTTTGAATCTTCTTTATCATGCTAAGAGGAGCAGGAAAAAGCAAAAAATTTCAGAATTGCACCTTTCAATGCGGAGAAATTACTGTTTGTGCATTTACAATATTCATTGATTTTTGCCATTGAAAAATATCATGTTATTCATATACCAGAAATGTTTGAAGCTACTGACTGAATGAAAGGAGCTGGCATCTCACTCTCTTTGAATCTTCTTTATCATGCTAAGAGGAGCAGGAAAAAGCAAAAAATTTCAGAATTGCACCTTGCAATGCGGAGAAATTACTGTTTGTGCATTTACAATATTCATTGATTTTTGCCATTGAAAAACGTCCAGAAATGATTGAAGCTACTGACTGAATGAAAGGAGCTGGCATCTCACTCTCTTTGAATCTTGTTTATCATGCTAAGAGGAGCAGGAAAAAGCAAAAAATTTCAGAATTGCACCTTGCAATGCGGAGAAATTACTGTTTGTGCATTTACAATATTCATTGATTTTTGCCATTGAAAAACGTCCAGAAATGATTGAAGCTACTGACTGAATGAAAGGAGCTGGCATCTCACTCTCTTTGAATCTTCTTTATCATGCTAAGAGGAGCAGGAAAAAGCAAAAAATTTCAGAATTGCACCTTGCAATGCAGAGAAATTACTGTTTGTGCATTTACAATATTCATTGATTTTTGCCATTGAAAAACGTCCAGAAATGATTGAAGCTACTGACTGAATGAAAGGAGCTGGCATCTCACTCTCTTTGAATCTTCTTTATCATGCTTAGAGGAGCAGGAAAAAGCAAAAAATTTCAGAATTGCACCTTGCAATGCGGAGAAATTACTGTTTGTGCATTTACAATATTCATTGATTTTTGCCATTGAAAAACTTCATGTTATTCATATACCAGAAATGATTGAAGCTACTGACTGAATGAAAGGAGCTGGCATCTCACTCTCTTTGAATCTTCTTTATCATGCTAAGAGGAGCAGGAAAAAGCAAAAAATTTCAGAATTGCACCTTGCAATGCGGAGAAATTACTGTTTGTGCATTTACAATATTCATTGATTTTTGCCATTGAAAAACGTCCAGAAATGATTGAAGCTACTGACTGAATGAAAGGAGCTGGCATCTCACTCTCTTTGAATCTTCTTTATCATGCTAAGAGGAGCAGGAAAAAGCAAAAAATTTCAGAATTGCACCTTTCAATGCGGAGAAATTACTGTTTGTGCATTTACAATATTCATTGATTTTTGCCATTGAAAAACATCATGTTATTCATATACCAGAAATGTTTGAAGCTACTGACTGAATGAAAAGAGCTGGCACCTCACTCTCTTTGAATCTTCTTTATCATGCTAAGAGGAGCAGGAAAAAGCAAAAAATTTCAGAATTGCACCTTGCAATGCGGAGAAATTACTGTTTGTGCATTTACAATATTCATTGATTTTTGCCATTGAAAAACGTCCAGAAATGATTGAAGCTACTGACTGAATGAAAGGAGCTGGCATCTCACTCTCTTTGAATCTTGTTTATCATGCTAAGAGGAGCAGGAAAAAGCAAAAAATTTCAGAATTGCACCTTGCAATGCGGAGAAATTACTGTTTGTGCATTTACAATATTCATTGATTTTTGCCATTGAAAAACGTCCAGAAATGATTGAAGCTACTTACTGAATGAAAGGAGCTGGCATCTCACTCTCTTTGAATCTTCTTTATCATGCTAAGAGGAGCAGGAAAAAGCAAAAAATTTCAGAATTGCACCTTGCAATGCGGAGAAATTACTGTTTGTGCATTTACAATATTCATTGATTTTTGCCATTGAAAAACATCATGTTATTCATATACCAGAAATGTTTGAAGCTACTGACTGAATGAAAGGAGCTGGCATCTCACTCTCTTTGAATCTTCTTTATCATGCTAAGAGGAGCAGGAAAAAGCAAAAAATTTCAGAATTGCACCTTGCAATGCGGAGAAATTACTGTTTGTGCATTTACAATATTCATTGATTTTTGCCATTGAAAAACGTCCAGAAATGATTGAAGCTACTGACTGAATGAAAGGAGCTGGCATCTCACTCTCTTTGAATCTTCTTTATCATGCTAAGAGGAGCAGGAAAAAGCAAAAAATTTCAGAATTGCACCTTGCAATGCGGAGAAATTACTGTTTGTGCATTTACAATATTCATTGATTTTTGCCATTGAAAAACATCATGTTATTCATATACCAGAAATGTTTGAAGCTACTGACTGAATGAAAGGAGCTGGCATCTCACTCTCTTTGAATCTTCTTTATCATGCTAAGAGGAGCAGGAAAAAGCAAAAAATTTCAGAATTGCACCTTGCAATGCGGAGAAATTAGTTTGTGCATTTACAATATTCATTGATTTTTGCCATTGAAAAACGTCCAGAAATGATTGAAGCTACTGACTGAATGAAAGGAGCTGGCATCTCACTCTCTTTGAATCTTGTTTATCATGCTAAGAGGAGCAGGAAAAAGCAAAAAATTTCAGAATTGCACCTTGCAATGCGGAGAAATTACTGTTTGTGCATTTACAATATTCAATGATTTTTGCCATTGAAAAACGTCCAGAAATGATTGAAGCTACTGACTGAATGAAAGGAGCTGGCATCTCACTCTCTTTGAATCTTCTTTATCATGCTGAGGAGCAGGAAAAAGCAAAAAATTTCAGAATTGCACCTTGCAATGCGGAGAAATTACTGTTTGTGCATTTACAATATTCATTGATTTTTGCCATTGAAAAACATCATGTTATTCATATACCAGAAATGTTTGAAGCTACTGACTGAATGAAAGGAGCTGGCATCTCACTCTCTTTGAATCTTCTTTATCATGCTAAGAGGAGCAGGAAAAAGCAAAAAATTTCAGAATTGCACCTTGCAATGCGGAGAAATTACTCTTTGTGCATTTACAATATTCATTGATTTTTGCCATTGAAAAACGTCCAGAAATGATTGAAGCTACTGACTGAATGAAAGGAGCTGGCATCTCAATCTCTTTGAATCTTCTTTATCATGCTAAGAGGAGCAGGAAAAAGCAAAAAATTTCAGAATTGCACCTTGCAATGCGGAGAAATTACTGTTTGTGCATTTACAATATTCATTGATTTTTGCCATTGAAAAACGTCCAGAAATGATTGAAGCTACTGACTGAATGAAAGGAGCTGGCATCTCACTCTCTTTGAATCTTGTTTATCATGCTAAGAGGAGCAGGAAAAAGCAAAAAATTTCAGAATTGCACCTTGCAATGCGGAGAAATTACTGTTTGTGCATTTACAATATTCATTGATTTTTGCCATTGAAAAACGTCCAGAAATGATTGAAGCTACTTACTGAATGAAAGGAGCTGGCATCTCACTCTCTTTGAATCTTCTTTATCATGCTAAGAGGAGCAGGAAAAAGCAAAAAATTTCAGAATTGCACCTTGCAATGCGGAGAAATTACTGTTTGTGCATTTACAATATTCATTGATTTTTGCCATTGAAAAACATCATGTTATTCATATACCAGAAATGTTTGAAGCTACTGACTGAATGAAAGGAGCTGGCATCTCACTCTCTTTGAATCTTCTTTATCATGCTAAGAGGAGCAGGAAAAAGCAAAAAATTTCAGAATTGCACCTTGCAATGCGGAGAAATTACTGTTTGTGCATTTACAATATTCATTGATTTTTGCCATTGAAAAACGTCCAGAAATGATTGAAGCTACTGACTGAATGAAAGGAGCTGGCATCTCACTCTCTTTGAATCTTCTTTATCATGCTAAGAGGAGCAGGAAAAAGCAAAAAATTTCAGAATTGCACCTTGCAATGCGGAGAAATTACTGTTTGTGCATTTACAATATTCATTGATTTTTGCCATTGAAAAACATCATGTTATTCATATACCAGAAATGTTTGAAGCTACTGACTGAATGAAAGGAGCTGGCATCTCACTCTCTTTGAATCTTCTTTATCATGCTAAGAGGAGCAGGAAAAAGCAAAAAATTTCAGAATTGCACCTTGCAATGCGGAGAAATTAGTTTGTGCATTTACAATATTCATTGATTTTTGCCATTGAAAAACGTCCAGAAATGATTGAAGCTACTGACTGAATGAAAGGAGCTGGCATCTCACTCTCTTTGAATCTTGTTTATCATGCTAAGAGGAGCAGGAAAAAGCAAAAAATTTCAGAATTGCACCTTGCAATGCGGAGAAATTACTGTTTGTGCATTTACAATATTCAATGATTTTTGCCATTGAAAAACGTCCAGAAATGATTGAAGCTACTGACTGAATGAAAGGAGCTGGCATCTCACTCTCTTTGAATCTTCTTTATCATGCTGAGGAGCAGGAAAAAGCAAAAAATTTCAGAATTGCACCTTGCAATGCGGAGAAATTACTGTTTGTGCATTTACAATATTCATTGATTTTTGCCATTGAAAAACATCATGTTATTCATATACCAGAAATGTTTGAAGCTACTGACTGAATGAAAGGAGCTGGCATCTCACTCTCTTTGAATCTTCTTTATCATGCTAAGAGGAGCAGGAAAAAGCAAAAAATTTCAGAATTGCACCTTGCAATGCGGAGAAATTAGTTTGTGCATTTACAATATTCATTGATTTTTGCCATTGAAAAACGTCCAGAAATGATTGAAGCTACTGACTGAATGAAAGGAGCTGGCATCTCACTCTCTTTGAATCTTGTTTATCATGCTAAGAGGAGCAGGAAAAAGCAAAAAATTTCAGAATTGCACCTTGCAATGCGGAGAAATTACTGTTTGTGCATTTACAATATTCAATGATTTTTGCCATTGAAAAACGTCCAGAAATGATTGAAGCTACTGACTGAATGAAAGGAGCTGGCATCTCACTCTCTTTGAATCTTCTTTATCATGCTGAGGAGCAGGAAAAAGCAAAAAATTTCAGAATTGCACCTTGCAATGCGGAGAAATTACTGTTTGTGCATTTACAATATTCATTGATTTTTGCCATTGAAAAACATCATGTTATTCATATACCAGAAATGTTTGAAGCTACTGACTGAATGAAAGGAGCTGGCATCTCACTCTCTTTGAATCTTCTTTATCATGCTAAGAGGAGCAGGAAAAAGCAAAAAATTTCAGAATTGCACCTTGCAATGCGGAGAAATTACTCTTTGTGCATTTACAATATTCATTGATTTTTGCCATTGAAAAACGTCCAGAAATGATTGAAGCTACTGACTGAATGAAAGGAGCTGGCATCTCAATCTCTTTGAATCTTCTTTATCATGCTAAGAGGAGCAGGAAAAAGCAAAAAATTTCAGAATTGCACCTTGCAATGCGGAGAAATTACTGTTTGTGCATTTACAATATTCATTGATTTTTGCCATTGAAAAACGTCCAGAAATGATTGAAGCTACTGACTGAATGAAAGGAGCTGGCATCTCACTCTCTTTGAATCTTGTTTATCATGCTAAGAGGAGCAGGAAAAAGCAAAAAATTTCAGAATTGCACCTTGCAATGCGGAGAAATTACTGTTTGTGCATTTACAATATTCATTGATTTTTGCCATTGAAAAACGTCCAGAAATGATTGAAGCTACTTACTGAATGAAAGGAGCTGGCATCTCACTCTCTTTGAATCTTCTTTATCATGCTAAGAGGAGCAGGAAAAAGCAAAAAATTTCAGAATTGCACCTTGCAATGCGGAGAAATTACTGTTTGTGCATTTACAATATTCATTGATTTTTGCCATTGAAAAACATCATGTTATTCATATACCAGAAATGTTTGAAGCTACTGACTGAATGAAAGGAGCTGGCATCTCACTCTCTTTGAATCTTCTTTATCATGCTAAGAGGAGCAGGAAAAAGCAAAAAATTTCAGAATTGCACCTTGCAATGCGGAGAAATTACTGTTTGTGCATTTACAATATTCATTGATTTTTGCCATTGAAAAACGTCCAGAAATGATTGAAGCTACTGACTGAATGAAAGGAGCTGGCATCTCACTCTCTTTGAATCTTCTTTATCATGCTAAGAGGAGCAGGAAAAAGCAAAAAATTTCAGAATTGCACCTTGCAATGCGGAGAAATTACTGTTTGTGCATTTACAATATTCATTGATTTTTGCCATTGAAAAACATCATGTTATTCATATACCAGAAATGTTTGAAGCTACTGACTGAATGAAAGGAGCTGGCATCTCACTCTCTTTGAATCTTCTTTATCATGCTAAGAGGAGCAGGAAAAAGCAAAAAATTTCAGAATTGCACCTTGCAATGCGGAGAAATTAGTTTGTGCATTTACAATATTCATTGATTTTTGCCATTGAAAAACGTCCAGAAATGATTGAAGCTACTGACTGAATGAAAGGAGCTGGCATCTCACTCTCTTTGAATCTTGTTTATCATGCTAAGAGGAGCAGGAAAAAGCAAAAAATTTCAGAATTGCACCTTGCAATGCGGAGAAATTACTGTTTGTGCATTTACAATATTCAATGATTTTTGCCATTGAAAAACGTCCAGAAATGATTGAAGCTACTGACTGAATGAAAGGAGCTGGCATCTCACTCTCTTTGAATCTTCTTTATCATGCTGAGGAGCAGGAAAAAGCAAAAAATTTCAGAATTGCACCTTGCAATGCGGAGAAATTACTGTTTGTGCATTTACAATATTCATTGATTTTTGCCATTGAAAAACATCATGTTATTCATATACCAGAAATGTTTGAAGCTACTGACTGAATGAAAGGAGCTGGCATCTCACTCTCTTTGAATCTTCTTTATCATGCTAAGAGGAGCAGGAAAAAGCAAAAAATTTCAGAATTGCACCTTGCAATGCGGAGAAATTACTCTTTGTGCATTTACAATATTCATTGATTTTTGCCATTGAAAAACGTCCAGAAATGATTGAAGCTACTGACTGAATGAAAGGAGCTGGCATCTCAATCTCTTTGAATCTTCTTTATCATGCTAAGAGGAGCAGGAAAAAGCAAAAAATTTCAGAATTGCACCTTGCAATGCGGAGAAATTACTGTTTGTGCATTTACAATATTCATTGATTTTTGCCATTGAAAAACGTCCAGAAATGATTGAAGCTACTGACTGAATGAAAGGAGCTGGCATCTCACTCTCTTTGAATCTTGTTTATCATGCTAAGAGGAGCAGGAAAAAGCAAAAAATTTCAGAATTGCACCTTGCAATGCGGAGAAATTACTGTTTGTGCATTTACAATATTCATTGATTTTTGCCATTGAAAAACGTCCAGAAATGATTGAAGCTACTTACTGAATGAAAGGAGCTGGCATCTCACTCTCTTTGAATCTTCTTTATCATGCTAAGAGGAGCAGGAAAAAGCAAAAAATTTCAGAATTGCACCTTGCAATGCGGAGAAATTACTGTTTGTGCATTTACAATATTCATTGATTTTTGCCATTGAAAAACATCATGTTATTCATATACCAGAAATGTTTGAAGCTACTGACTGAATGAAAGGAGCTGGCATCTCACTCTCTTTGAATCTTCTTTATCATGCTAAGAGGAGCAGGAAAAAGCAAAAAATTTCAGAATTGCACCTTGCAATGCGGAGAAATTACTGTTTGTGCATTTACAATATTCATTGATTTTTGCCATTGAAAAACGTCCAGAAATGATTGAAGCTACTGACTGAATGAAAGGAGCTGGCATCTCACTCTCTTTGAATCTTCTTTATCATGCTAAGAGGAGCAGGAAAAAGCAAAAAATTTCAGAATTGCACCTTGCAATGCGGAGAAATTACTGTTTGTGCATTTACAATATTCATTGATTTTTGCCATTGAAAAACATCATGTTATTCATATACCAGAAATGTTTGAAGCTACTGACTGAATGAAAGGAGCTGGCATCTCACTCTCTTTGAATCTTCTTTATCATGCTAAGAGGAGCAGGAAAAAGCAAAAAATTTCAGAATTGCACCTTGCAATGCGGAGAATTTAGTTTGTGCATTTACAATATTCATTGATTTTTGCCATTGAAAAACGTCCAGAAATGATTGAAGCTACTGACTGAATGAAAGGAGCTGGCATCTCACTCTCTTTGAATCTTGTTTATCATGCTAAGAGGAGCAGGAAAAAGCAAAAAATTTCAGAATTGCACCTTGCAATGCGGAGAAATTACTGTTTGTGCATTTACAATATTCAATGATTTTTGCCATTGAAAAACGTCCAGAAATGATTGAAGCTACTGACTGAATGAAAGGAGCTGGCATCTCACTCTCTTTGAATCTTCTTTATCATGCTGAGGAGCAGGAAAAACCAAAAAATTTCAGAATTGCACCTTGCAATGCGGAGAAATTACTGTTTGTGCATTTACAATATTCATTGATTTTTGCCATTGAAAAACATCATGTTATTCATATACCAGAAATGTTTGAAGCTACTGACTGAATGAAAGGAGCTGGCATCTCACTCTCTTTGAATCTTCTTTATCATGCTAGAGGAGCAGGAAAAAGCAAAAAATTTCAGAATTGCACCTTGCAATGCGGAGAAATTACTCTTTGTGCATTTACAATATTCATTGATTTTTGCCATTGAAAAACGTCCAGAAATGATTGAAGCTACTGACTGAATGAAAGGAGCTGGCATCTCAATCTCTTTGAATCTTCTTTATCATGCTAAGAGGAGCAGGAAAAAGCAAAAAATTTCAGAATTGCACCTTGCAATGCGGAGAAATTACTGTTTGTGCATTTACAATATTCATTGATTTTTGCCATTGAAAAACGTCCAGAAATGATTGAAGCTACTGACTGAATGAAAGGAGCTGGCATCTCACTCTCTTTGAATCTTCTTTATCATGCTAAGAGGAGCAGGAAAAAGCAAAACATTTCAGAATTGCACCTTGCAATGCGGAGAAATTACTGTTTGTGCATTTACAATATTCATTGATTTTTGCCATTGAAAAACATCATGTTATTCATATACCAGAAATGTTTGAAGCTACTGACTGAATGAAAGGAGCTGGCATCTCACTCTCTTTGAATCTTCTTTATCATGCTAAGAGGAGCAGGAAAAAGCAAAAAATTTCAGAATTGCACCTTGCAATGCGGAGAAATTACTCTTTGTGCATTTACAATATTCATTGATTTTTGCCATTGAAAAACGTCCAGAAATGATTGAAGCTACTGACTGAATGAAAGGAGCTGGCATCTCACTCTCTTTGAATCTTGTTTATCATGCTAAGAGGAGCAGGAAAAAGCAAAAAATTTCAGAATTGCACCTTGCAATGCGGAGAAATTACTCTTTGTGCATTTACAATATTCATTGATTTTTGCCATTGAAAAACGTCCAGAAATGATTGAAGCTACTGACTGAATGAAAGGAGCTGGCATCTCAATCTCTTTGAATCTTCTTTATCATGCTAAGAGGAGCAGGAAAAAGCAAAAAATTTCAGAATTGCACCTTGCAATGCGGAGAAATTACTGTTTGTGCATTTACAATATTCATTGATTTTTGCCATTGAAAAACGTCCAGAAATGATTGAAGCTACTGACTGAATGAAAGGAGCTGGCATCTCACTCTCTTTGAATCTTGTTTATCATGCTAAGAGGAGCAGGAAAAAGCAAAACATTTCAGAATTGCACCTTGCAATGCGGAGAAATTACTGTTTGTGCATTTACAATATTCATTGATTTTTGCCATTGAAAAACATCATGTTATTCATATACCAGAAATGTTTGAAGCTACTGACTGAATGAAAGGAGCTGGCATCTCACTCTCTTTGAATCTTCTTTATCATGCTAAGAGGAGCAGGAAAAAGCAAAAAATTTCAGAATTGCACCTTGCAATGCGGAGAAATTACTGATTGTGCATTTACAATATTCATTGATTTTTGCCATTGAAAAACGTCCAGAAATGATTGAAGCTACTGACTGAATGAAAGGAGCTGGCATCTCACTCTCTTTGAATCTTGTTTATCATGCTAAGAGGAGCAGGAAAAAGCAAAAAATTTCAGAATTGCACCTTGCAATGCGGAGAAATTACTGTTTGTGCATTTACAATATTCATTGATTTTTGCCATTGAAAAACGTCCAGAAATGATTGAAGCTACTGACTGAATGAAAGGAGCTGGCATCTCACTCTCTTTGAATCTTCTTTATCATGCTAAGAGGAGCAGGAAAAAGCAAAAAATTTCAGAATTGCACCTTGCAATCCGGAGAAATTACTGTTTGTGCATTTACAATATTCATTGATTTTTGCCATTGAAAAACATCATGTTATTCATATACCAGAAATGATTGAAGCTACTGACTGAATGAAAGGAGCTGGCATCTCACTCTCTTTGAATCTTCTTTATCATGCTAAGAGGAGCAGGAAAAAGCAAAAAATTTCAGAATTGCACCTTGCAATGCGGAGAAATTACTGTTTGTGCATTTACAATATTCAATGATTTTTGCCATTGAAAAACGTCCAGAAATGATTGAAGCTACTGACTGAATGAAAGGAGCTGGCATCTCACTCTCTTTGAATCTTCTTTATCATGCTAAGAGGAGCAGGAAAAAGCAAAAAATTTCAGAATTGCACCTTGCAATGTGGAGAAATTACTGTTTGTGCATTTACAATATTCATTGATTTTTGCCATTGAAAAACATGTTATTCATATACCAGAAATGTTTGAAGCTACTGACTGAATGAAAGGAGCTGGCATCTCACTCTCTTTGAATCTTCTTTATCATGCTAAGAGGAGCAGGAAAAAGCAAAAAATTTCAGAATTGCACCTTGCAATGCAGAGAAATTACTCTTTGTGCATTTACAATATTCATTGATTTTTGCCATTGAAAAACGTCCAGAAATGATTGAAGCTACTGACTGAATGAAAGGAGCTGGCATCTCACTCTCTTTAAATCTTCTTTATCATGCTAAGAGGAGCAGGAAAAAGCAAAACATTTCAGAATTGCACCTTGCAATGCGGAGAAATTACTGTTTGTGCATTTACAATATTCATTGATTTTTGCCATTGAAAAACGTCCAGAAATGATTGAAGCTACTAACTGAATGAAAGGAGCTGGCATCTCAATCTCTTTGAATCTTCTTTATCATGCTAAGAGGAGCAGGAAAAAGCAAAAAATTTCAGAATTGCACCTTGCAATGCGGAGAAATTACTGTTTGTGCATTTACAATATTCATTGATTTTTGCCATTGAAAAACGTCCAGAAATGATTGAAGCTACTGACTGAATGAAAGGAGCTGGCATCTCACTCTCTTTGAATCTTCTTTATCATGCTAAGAGGAGCAGGAAAAAGCAAAACATTTCAGAATTGCACCTTGCAATGCGGAGAAATTACTGTTTGTGCATTTACAATATTCATTGATTTTTGCCATTGAAAAACATCATGTTATTCATATACCAGAAATGTTTGAAGCTACTGACTGAATGAAAGGAGCTGGCATCTCACTCTCTTTGAATCTTCTTTATCATGCTAAGAGGAGCAGGAAAAAGCAAAAAATTTCAGAATTGCACCTTGCAATGCGGAGAAATTACTCTTTGTGCATTTACAATATTCATTGATTTTTGCCATTGAAAAACGTCCAGAAATGATTGAAGCTACTGACTGAATGAAAGGAGCTGGCATCTCACTCTCTTTGAATCTTGTTTATCATGCTAAGAGGAGCAGGAAAAAGCAAAAAATTTCAGAATTGCACCTTGCAATGCGGAGAAATTACTCTTTGTGCATTTACAATATTCATTGATTTTTGCCATTGAAAAACGTCCAGAAATGATTGAAGCTACTGACTGAATGAAAGGAGCTGGCATCTCAATCTCTTTGAATCTTCTTTATCATGCTAAGAGGAGCAGGAAAAAGCAAAAAATTTCAGAATTGCACCTTGCAATGCGGAGAAATTACTGTTTGTGCATTTACAATATTCATTGATTTTTGCCATTGAAAAACGTCCAGAAATGATTGAAGCTACTGACTGAATGAAAGGAGCTGGCATCTCACTCTCTTTGAATCTTGTTTATCATGCTAAGAGGAGCAGGAAAAAGCAAAAAATTTCAGAATTGCACCTTGCAATCCGGAGAAATTACTGTTTGTGCATTTACAATATTCATTGATTTTTGCCATTGAAAAACATCATGTTATTCATATACCAGAAATGATTGAAGCTACTGACTGAATGAAAGGAGCTGGCATCTCACTCTCTTTGAATCTTCTTTATCATGCTAAGAGGAGCAGGAAAAAGCAAAAAATTTCAGAATTGCACCTTGCAATGCGGAGAAATTACTGTTTGTGCATTTACAATATTCAATGATTTTTGCCATTGAAAAACGTCCAGAAATGATTGAAGCTACTGACTGAATGAAAGGAGCTGGCATCTCACTCTCTTTGAATCTTCTTTATCATGCTAAGAGGAGCAGGAAAAAGCAAAAAATTTCAGAATTGCACCTTGCAATGTGGAGAAATTACTGTTTGTGCATTTACAATATTCATTGATTTTTGCCATTGAAAAACATGTTATTCATATACCAGAAATGTTTGAAGCTACTGACTGAATGAAAGGAGCTGGCATCTCACTCTCTTTGAATCTTCTTTACCATGCTAAGAGGAGCAGGAAAAAGCAAAAAATTTCAGAATTGCACCTTGCAATGCGGAGAAATTACTCTTTGTGCATTTACAATATTCATTGATTTTTGCCATTGAAAAACGTCCAGAAATGATTGAAGCTACTGACTGAATGAAAGGAGCTGGCATCTCACTCTCTTTGAATCTTCTTTATCATGCTAAGAGGAGCAGGAAAAAGCAAAAAATTTCAGAATTGCACCTTGCAATGCGGAGAAATTACTGTTTGTGCATTTACAATATTCATTGATTTTTGCCATTGAAAAACGTCCAGAAATGATTGAAGCTACTGACTGAATGAAAGGAGCTGGCATCTCACTCTCTTTGAATCTTCTTTATCATGCTAAGAGGAGCAGGAAAAAGCAAAAAATTTCAGAATTGCACCTTGCAATGCGGAGAAATTACTGTTTGTGCATTTACAATATTCATTGATTTTTGCCATTGAAAAACATCATGTTATTCATATACCAGAAATGTTTGAAGCTACTGACTGAATGAAAGGAGCTGGCATCTCACTCTCTTTGAATCTTCTTTATCATGCTAAGAGGAGCAGGAAAAAGCAAAAAATTTCAGAATTGCACCTTGCAATGCGGAGAAATTACTGTTTGTGCATTTACAATATTCATTGATTTTTGCCATTGAAAAACGTCCAGAAATGATTGAAGCTACTGACTGAATGAAAGGAGCTTGCATCTCACTCTCTTTGAATCTTGTTTATCATGCTAAGAGGAGCAGGAAAAAGCAAAAAATTTCAGAATTGCACCTTGCAATGCGGAGAAATTACTGTTTGTGCATTTACAATATTCATTGATTTTTGCCATTGAAAAACGTCCAGAAATGATTGAAGCTACTGACTGAATGAAAGGAGCTGGCATCTCACTCTCTTTGAATCTTGTTTATCTTGCTAAGAGGAGCAGGAAAAAGCAAAAAATTTCAGAATTGCACCTTGCAATGCGGAGAAATTACTGTTTGTGCATTTACAATATTCATTGATTTTTGCCATTGAAAAACGTCCAGAAATGATTGAAGCTACTGACTGAATGAAAGGAGCTGGCATCTCACTCTCTTTGAATCTTGTTTATCTTGCTAAGAGGAGCAGGAAAAAGCAAAAAATTTCAGAATTGCACCTTGCAATGCGGAGAAATTACTGTTTGTGCATTTACAATATTCATTGATTTTTGCCATTGAAAAACGTCCAGAAATGATTGAAGCTACTGACTGAATGAAAGGAGCTGGCATCTCACTCTCTTTGAATCTTCTTTATCATGCTAAGAGGAGCAGGAAAAAGCAAAAAATTTCAGAATTGCACCTTGCAATGCGGAGAAATTACTGTTTGTGCATTTACAATATTCATTGATTTTTGCCATTGAAAAACATCATGTTATTCATATACCAGAAATGTTTGAAGCTACTGACTGAATGAAAGGAGCTGGCATCTCACTCTCTTTGAATCTTCTTTATCATGCTAAGAGGAGCAGAAAAAAGCAAAAAATTTCAGAATTGCACCTTGCAATGCGGAGAAATTACTGTTTGTGCATTTACAATATTCATTGATTTTTGCCATTGAAAAACGTCCAGAAATGATTGAAGCTACTGACTGAATGAAAGGAGCTGGCATCTCACTCTGTTTGAATCTTGTTTATCATGCTAAGAGGAGCAGGAAAAAGCAAAAAATTTCAGAATTGCACCTTGCAATGCAGAGAAATTACTGTTTGTGCATTTACAATATTCATTGATTTTTGCCATTGAAAAACGTCCAGAAATGATTGAAGCTACTGACTGAATGAAAGGAGCTGGCATCTCACTCTCTTTGAATCTTCTTTATCATGCTAAGAGGAGCAGGAAAAAGCAAAAAATTTCAGAATTGCACCTTTCAATGCGGAGAAATTACTGTTTGTGCATTTACAATATTCATTGATTTTTGCCATTGAAAAATATCATGTTATTCATATACCAGAAATGTTTGAAGCTACTGACTGAATGAAAGGAGCTGGCATCTCACTCTCTTTGAATCTTCTTTATCATGCTAAGAGGAGCAGGAAAAAGCAAAAAATTTCAGAATTGCACCTTGCAATACGGAGAAATTACTGTTTGTGCATTTACAATATTCATTGATTTTTGCCATTGAAAAACGTCCAGAAATGATTGAAGCTACTGACTGAATGAAAGGAGCTGGCATCTCACTCTCTTTGAATCTTGTTTATCATGCTAAGAGGAGCAGGAAAAAGCAAAAAATTTCAGAATTGCACCTTGCAATGCGGAGAAATTACTGTTTGTGCATTTACAATATTCATTGATTTTTGCCATTGAAAAACGTCCAGAAATGATTGAAGCTACTGACTGAATGAAAGGAGCTGGCATCTCACTCTCTTTGAATCTTCTTTATCATGCAAAGAGGAGCAGGAAAAAGCAAAAAATTTCAGAATTGCACCTTGCAATGCGGAGAAATTACTGTTTGTGCATTTACAATATTCAGTGATTTTTGCCATTGAAAAACATCATGTTATTCATATACCAGAAATGTTTGAAGCTACTGACTGAATGAAAGGAGCTGGCATCTCACTCTCTTTGAATCTTCTTTATCATGCTAAGAGGAGCAGGAAAAAGCAAAAAATTTCAGAATTGCACCTTGCAATGCGGAGAAATTACTGTTTGTGCATTTACAATATTCATTGATTTTTGCCATTGAAAAACGTCCAGAAATGATTGAAGCTACTGACTGAATGAAAGGAGCTGGCATCTCACTCTCTTTGAATCTTGTTTATCATGCTAAGAGGAGCAGGAAAAAGCAAAAAATTTCAGAATTGCACCTTGCAATGCGGAGAAATTACTGTTTGTGCATTTACAATATTCATTGATTTTTGCCATTGAAAAACGTCCAGAAATGATTGAAGCTACTGACTGAATGAAAGGAGCTGGCATCTCACTATCTTTGAATCTTCTTTATCATGCTTAGAGGAGCAGGAAAAAGCAAAAAATTTCAGAATTGCACCTTGCAATGCGGAGAAATTACTGTTTGTGCATTTACAATATTCATTGATTTTTGCCATTGAAAAACTTCATGTTATTCATATACCAGAAATGATTGAAGCTACTGACTGAATGAAAGGAGCTGGCATCTCACTCTCTTTGAATCTTCTTTATCATGCTAAGAGGAGCAGGAAAAAGCAAAAAATTTCAGAATTGCACCTTGCAATGCGGAGAAATTACTGTTTGTGCATTTACAATATTCATTGATTTTTGCCATTGAAAAACGTCCAGAAATGATTGAAGCTACTGACTGAATGAAAGGAGCTGGCATCTCACTCTCTTTGAATCTTCTTTATCATGCTAAGAGGAGCAGGAAAAAGGAAAAAATTTCAGAATTGCACCTTTCAATGCGGAGAAATTACTGTTTGTGCATTTACAATATTCATTGATTTTTGCCATTGAAAAACATCATGTTATTCATATACCAGAAATGTTTGAAGCTACTGACTGAATGAAAAGAGCTGGCATCTCACTCTCTTTGAATCTTCTTTATCATGCTAAGAGGAGCAGGAAAAAGCAAAAAATTTCAGAATTGCACCTTGCAATGCGGAGAAATTACTGTTTGTGCATTTACAATATTCATTGATTTTTGCCATTGAAAAACGTCCAGAAATGATTGAAGCTACTGACTGAATGAAAGGAGCTGGCATCTCAATCTCTTTGAATCTTCTTTATCATGCTAAGAGGAGCAGGAAAAAGCAAAAAATTTCAGAATTGCACCTTGCAATGCGGAGAAATTACTGTTTGTGCATTTACAATATTCATTGATTTTTGCCATTGAAAAACGTCCAGAAATGATTGAAGCTACTGACTGAATGAAAGGAGCTGGCATCTCACTCTCTTTGAATCTTCTTTATCATGCTAAGAGGAGCAGGAAAAAGCAAAACATTTCAGAATTGCACCTTGCAATGCGGAGAAATTACTGTTTGTGCATTTACAATATTCATTGATTTTTGCCATTGAAAAACATGTTATTCATATACCAGAAATGTTTGAAGCTACTGACTGAATGAAAGGAGCTGGCATCTCACTCTCTTTGAATCTTCTTTATCATGCTAAGAGGAGCAGGAAAAAGCAAAAAATTTCAGAATTGCACCTTGCAATGCGGAGAAATTACTCTTTGTGCATTTACAATATTCATTGATTTTTGCCATTGAAAAACGTCCAGAAATGATTGAAGCTACTGACTGAATGAAAGGAGCTGGCATCTCACTCTCTTTGAATCTTGTTTATCATGCTAAGAGGAGCAGGAAAAAGCAAAAAATTTCAGAATTGCACCTTGCAATGCGGAGAAATTACTCTTTGTGCATTTACAATATTCATTGATTTTTGCCATTGAAAAACGTCCAGAAATGATTGAAGCTACTGACTGAATGAAAGGAGCTGGCATCTCAATCTCTTTGAATCTTCTTTATCATGCTAAGAGGAGCAGGAAAAAGCAAAAAATTTCAGAATTGCACCTTGCAATGCGGAGAAATTACTGTTTGTGCATTTACAATATTCATTGATTTTTGCCATTGAAAAACGTCCAGAAATGATTGAAGCTACTGACTGAATGAAAGGAGCTGGCATCTCACTCTCTTTGAATCTTCTTTATCATGCTAAGAGGAGCAGGAAAAAGCAAAACATTTCAGAATTGCACCTTGCAATGCGGAGAAATTACTGTTTGTGCATTTACAATATTCATTGATTTTTGCCATTGAAAAACATCATGTTATTCATATACCAGAAATGTTTGAAGCTACTGACTGAATGAAAGGAGCTGGCATCTCACTCTCTTTGAATCTTCTTTATCATGCTAAGAGGAGCAGGAAAAAGCAAAAAATTTCAGAATTGCACCTTGCAATGCGGAGAAATTACTGATTGTGCATTTACAATATTCATTGATTTTTGCCATTGAAAAACGTCCAGAAATGATTGAAGCTACTGACTGAATGAAAGGAGCTGGCATCTCACTCTCTTTGAATCTTGTTTATCATGCTAAGAGGAGCAGGAAAAAGCAAAAAATTTCAGAATTGCACCTTGCAATGCGGAGAAATTACTGTTTGTGCATTTACAATATTCATTGATTTTTGCCATTGAAAAACGTCCAGAAATGATTGAAGCTACTGACTGAATGAAAGGAGCTGGCATCTCACTCTCTTTGAATCTTCTTTATCATGCTAAGAGGAGCAGGAAAAAGCAAAAAATTTCAGAATTGCACCTTGCAATCCGGAGAAATTACTGTTTGTGCATTTACAATATTCATTGATTTTTGCCATTGAAAAACATCATGTTATTCATATACCAGAAATGATTGAAGCTACTGACTGAATGAAAGGAGCTGGCATCTCACTCTCTTTGAATCTTCTTTATCATGCTAAGAGGAGCAGGAAAAAGCAAAAAATTTCAGAATTGCACCTTGCAATGCGGAGAAATTACTGTTTGTGCATTTACAATATTCAATGATTTTTGCCATTGAAAAACGTCCAGAAATGATTGAAGCTACTGACTGAATGAAAGGAGCTGGCATCTCACTCTCTTTGAATCTTCTTTATCATGCTAAGAGGAGCAGGAAAAAGCAAAAAATTTCAGAATTGCACCTTGCAATGTGGAGAAATTACTGTTTGTGCATTTACAATATTCATTGATTTTTGCCATTGAAAAACATGTTATTCATATACCAGAAATGTTTGAAGCTACTGACTGAATGAAAGGAGCTGGCATCTCACTCTCTTTGAATCTTCTTTATCATGCTAAGAGGAGCAGGAAAAAGCAAAAAATTTCAGAATTGCACCTTGCAATGCGGAGAAATTACTGTTTGTGCATTTACAATATTCATTGATTTTTGCCATTGAAAAACGTCCAGAAATGATTGAAGCTACTGACTGAATGAAAGGAGCTGGCATCTCACTCTCTTTGAATCTTCTTTATCATGCTAAGAGGAGCAGGAAAAAGCAAAAAATTTCAGAATTGCACCTTGCAATGCGGAGAAATTACTGTTTGTGCATTTACAATATTCATTGATTTTTGCCATTGAAAAACATCATGTTATTCATATACCAGAAATGTTTGAAGCTACTGACTGAATGAAAGGAGCTGGCATCTCACTCTCTTTGAATCTTCTTTATCATGCTAAGAGGAGCAGGAAAAAGCAAAAAATTTCAGAATTGCACCTTGCAATGCGGAGAAATTACTGTTTGTGCATTTACAATATTCATTGATTTTTGCCATTGAAAAACGTCCAGAAATGATTGAAGCTACTGACTGAATGAAAGGAGCTTGCATCTCACTCTCTTTGAATCTTGTTTATCATGCTAAGAGGAGCAGGAAAAAGCAAAAAATTTCAGAATTGCACCTTGCAATGCGGAGAAATTACTGTTTGTGCATTTACAATATTCATTGATTTTTGCCATTGAAAAACGTCCAGAAATGATTGAAGCTACTGACTGAATGAAAGGAGCTGGCATCTCACTCTCTTTGAATCTTGTTTATCTTGCTAAGAGGAGCAGGAAAAAGCAAAAAATTTCAGAATTGCACCTTGCAATGCGGAGAAATTACTGTTTGTGCATTTACAATATTCATTGATTTTTGCCATTGAAAAACATCATGTTATTCATATACCAGAAATGTTTGAAGCTACTGACTGAATGAAAGGAGCTGGCATCTCACTCTCTTTGAATCTTCTTTATCATGCTAAGAGGAGCAGAAAAAAGCAAAAAATTTCAGAATTGCACCTTGCAATGCGGAGAAATTACTGTTTGTGCATTTACAATATTCATTGATTTTTGCCATTGAAAAACATCATGTTATTCATATACCAGAAATGTTTGAAGCTACTGACTGAATGAAAGGAGCTGGCATCTCACTCTCTTTGAATCTTCTTTATCATGCTAAGAGGAGCAGGAAAAAGCTAAAAATTTCAGAATTGCACCTTGCAATGCGGAGAAATTACTGATTGTGCATTTACAATATTCATTGATTTTTGCCATTGAAAAACGTCCAGAAATGATTGAAGCTACTGACTGAATGAAAGGAGCTGGCATCTCACTCTCTTTGAATCTTGTTTATCATGCTAAGAGGAGCAGGAAAAAGCAAAAAATTTCAGAATTGCACCTTGCAATGCGGAGAAATTACTGTTTGTGCATTTACAATATTCATTGATTTTTGCCATTGAAAAACGTCCAGAAATGATTGAAGCTACTGACTGAATGAAAGGAGCTGGCATCTCACTCTCTTTGAATCTTCTTTATCATGCTAAGAGGAGCAGGAAAAAGCAAAAAATTTCAGAATTGCACCTTGCAATCCGGAGAAATTACTGTTTGTGCATTTACAATATTCATTGATTTTTGCCATTGAAAAACATCATGTTATTCATATACCAGAAATGATTGAAGCTACTGACTGAATGAAAGGAGCTGGCATCTCACTCTCTTTGAATCTTCTTTATCATGCTAAGAGGAGCAGGAAAAAGCAAAAAATTTCAGAATTGCACCTTGCAATGCGGAGAAATTACTGTTTGTGCATTTACAATATTCAATGATTTTTGCCATTGAAAAACGTCCAGAAATGATTGAAGCTACTGACTGAATGAAAGGAGCTGGCATCTCACTCTCTTTGAATCTTCTTTATCATGCTAAGAGGAGCAGGAAAAAGCAAAAAATTTCAGAATTGCACCTTGCAATGTGGAGAAATTACTGTTTGTGCATTTACAATATTCATTGATTTTTGCCATTGAAAAACATGTTATTCATATACCAGAAATGTTTGAAGCTACTGACTGAATGAAAGGAGCTGGCATCTCACTCTCTTTGAATCTTCTTTATCATGCTAAGAGGAGCAGGAAAAAGCAAAAAATTTCAGAATTGCACCTTGCAATGCGGAGAAATTACTGTTTGTGCATTTACAATATTCATTGATTTTTGCCATTGAAAAACGTCCAGAAATGATTGAAGCTACTGACTGAATGAAAGGAGCTGGCATCTCACTATCTTTGAATCTTGTTTATCATGCTAAGAGGAGCAGGAAAAAGCAAAAAATTTCAGAATTGCACCTTGCAATGCGGAGAAATTACGGTTTGTGCATTTACAATATTCATTGATTTTTGCCATTGAAAAACGTCCAGAAATGATTGAAGCTACTGACTGAATGAAAGGAGCTGGCATCTCACTCTCTTTGAATCTTCTTTATCATGCAAAGAGGAGCAGGAAAAAGCAAAAAATTTCAGAATTGCACCTTGCAATGCGGAGAAATTACTGTTTGTGCATTTACAATATTCAGTGATTTTTGCCATTGAAAAACATCATGTTATTCATATACCAGAAATGTTTGAAGCTACTGACTGAATGAAAGGAGCTGGCATCTCACTCTCTTTGAATCTTCTTTATCATGCTAAGAGGAGCAGGAAAAAGCAAAAAATTTCAGAATTGCACCTTGCAATGCGGAGAAATTACTGTTTGTGCATTTACAATATTCATTGATTTTTGCCATTGAAAAACGTCCAGAAATGATTGAAGCTACTGACTGAATGAAAGGAGCTGGCATCTCACTCTCTTTGAATCTTGTTTATCATGCTAAGAGGAGCAGGAAAAAGCAAAAAATTTCAGAATTGCACCTTGCAATGCGGAGAAATTACTGTTTGTGCATTTACAATATTCATTGATTTTTGCCATTGAAAAACGTCCAGAAATGATTGAAGCTACTGACTGAATGAAAGGAGCTGGCATCTCACTATCTTTGAATCTTCTTTATCATGCTTAGAGGAGCAGGAAAAAGCAAAAAATTTCAGAATTGCACCTTGCAATGCGGAGAAATTACTGTTTGTGCATTTACAATATTCATTGATTTTTGCCATTGAAAAACTTCATGTTATTCATATACCAGAAATGATTGAAGCTACTGACTGAATGAAAGGAGCTGGCATCTCACTCTCTTTGAATCTTCTTTATCATGCTAAGAGGAGCAGGAAAAAGCAAAAAATTTCAGAATTGCACCTTGCAATGCGGAGAAATTACTGTTTGTGCATTTACAATATTCATTGATTTTTGCCATTGAAAAACGTCCAGAAATGATTGAAGCTACTGACTGAATGAAAGGAGCTGGCATCTCACTCTCTTTGAATCTTCTTTATCATGCTAAGAGGAGCAGGAAAAAGGAAAAAATTTCAGAATTGCACCTTTCAATGCGGAGAAATTACTGTTTGTGCATTTACAATATTCATTGATTTTTGCCATTGAAAAACATCATGTTATTCATATACCAGAAATGTTTGAAGCTACTGACTGAATGAAAAGAGCTGGCATCTCACTCTCTTTGAATCTTCTTTATCATGCTAAGAGGAGCAGGAAAAAGCAAAAAATTTCAGAATTGCACCTTGCAATGCGGAGAAATTACTGTTTGTGCATTTACAATATTCATTGATTTTTGCCATTGAAAAACGTCCAGAAATGATTGAAGCTACTGACTGAATGAAAGGAGCTGGCATCTCAATCTCTTTGAATCTTCTTTATCATGCTAAGAGGAGCAGGAAAAAGCAAAAAATTTCAGAATTGCACCTTGCAATGCGGAGAAATTACTGTTTGTGCATTTACAATATTCATTGATTTTTGCCATTGAAAAACGTCCAGAAATGATTGAAGCTACTGACTGAATGAAAGGAGCTGGCATCTCACTCTCTTTGAATCTTCTTTATCATGCTAAGAGGAGCAGGAAAAAGCAAAACATTTCAGAATTGCACCTTGCAATGCGGAGAAATTACTGTTTGTGCATTTACAATATTCATTGATTTTTGCCATTGAAAAACATGTTATTCATATACCAGAAATGTTTGAAGCTACTGACTGAATGAAAGGAGCTGGCATCTCACTCTCTTTGAATCTTCTTTATCATGCTAAGAGGAGCAGGAAAAAGCAAAAAATTTCAGAATTGCACCTTGCAATGCGGAGAAATTACTCTTTGTGCATTTACAATATTCATTGATTTTTGCCATTGAAAAACGTCCAGAAATGATTGAAGCTACTGACTGAATGAAAGGAGCTGGCATCTCACTCTCTTTGAATCTTGTTTATCATGCTAAGAGGAGCAGGAAAAAGCAAAAAATTTCAGAATTGCACCTTGCAATGCGGAGAAATTACTCTTTGTGCATTTACAATATTCATTGATTTTTGCCATTGAAAAACGTCCAGAAATGATTGAAGCTACTGACTGAATGAAAGGAGCTGGCATCTCAATCTCTTTGAATCTTCTTTATCATGCTAAGAGGAGCAGGAAAAAGCAAAAAATTTCAGAATTGCACCTTGCAATGCGGAGAAATTACTGTTTGTGCATTTACAATATTCATTGATTTTTGCCATTGAAAAACGTCCAGAAATGATTGAAGCTACTGACTGAATGAAAGGAGCTGGCATCTCACTCTCTTTGAATCTTCTTTATCATGCTAAGAGGAGCAGGAAAAAGCAAAACATTTCAGAATTGCACCTTGCAATGCGGAGAAATTACTGTTTGTGCATTTACAATATTCATTGATTTTTGCCATTGAAAAACATCATGTTATTCATATACCAGAAATGTTTGAAGCTACTGACTGAATGAAAGGAGCTGGCATCTCACTCTCTTTGAATCTTCTTTATCATGCTAAGAGGAGCAGGAAAAAGCAAAAAATTTCAGAATTGCACCTTGCAATGCGGAGAAATTACTGATTGTGCATTTACAATATTCATTGATTTTTGCCATTGAAAAACGTCCAGAAATGATTGAAGCTACTGACTGAATGAAAGGAGCTGGCATCTCACTCTCTTTGAATCTTGTTTATCATGCTAAGAGGAGCAGGAAAAAGCAAAAAATTTCAGAATTGCACCTTGCAATGCGGAGAAATTACTGTTTGTGCATTTACAATATTCATTGATTTTTGCCATTGAAAAACGTCCAGAAATGATTGAAGCTACTGACTGAATGAAAGGAGCTGGCATCTCACTCTCTTTGAATCTTCTTTATCATGCTAAGAGGAGCAGGAAAAAGCAAAAAATTTCAGAATTGCACCTTGCAATCCGGAGAAATTACTGTTTGTGCATTTACAATATTCATTGATTTTTGCCATTGAAAAACATCATGTTATTCATATACCAGAAATGATTGAAGCTACTGACTGAATGAAAGGAGCTGGCATCTCACTCTCTTTGAATCTTCTTTATCATGCTAAGAGGAGCAGGAAAAAGCAAAAAATTTCAGAATTGCACCTTGCAATGCGGAGAAATTACTGTTTGTGCATTTACAATATTCAATGATTTTTGCCATTGAAAAACGTCCAGAAATGATTGAAGCTACTGACTGAATGAAAGGAGCTGGCATCTCACTCTCTTTGAATCTTCTTTATCATGCTAAGAGGAGCAGGAAAAAGCAAAAAATTTCAGAATTGCACCTTGCAATGTGGAGAAATTACTGTTTGTGCATTTACAATATTCATTGATTTTTGCCATTGAAAAACATGTTATTCATATACCAGAAATGTTTGAAGCTACTGACTGAATGAAAGGAGCTGGCATCTCACTCTCTTTGAATCTTCTTTATCATGCTAAGAGGAGCAGGAAAAAGCAAAAAATTTCAGAATTGCACCTTGCAATGCGGAGAAATTACTCTTTGTGCATTTACAATATTCATTGATTTTTGCCATTGAAAAACGTCCAGAAATGATTGAAGCTACTGACTGAATGAAAGGAGCTGGCATCTCACTCTCTTTGAATCTTCTTTATCATGCTAAGAGGAGCAGGAAAAAGCAAAAAATTTCAGAATTGCACCTTGCAATGCGGAGAAATTACTGTTTGTGCATTTACAATATTCATTGATTTTTGCCATTGAAAAACGTCCAGAAATGATTGAAGCTACTGACTGAATGAAAGGAGCTGGCATCTCACTCTCTTTGAATCTTCTTTATCATGCTAAGAGGAGCAGGAAAAAGCAAAAAATTTCAGAATTGCACCTTGCAATGCGGAGAAATTACTGTTTGTGCATTTACAATATTCATTGATTTTTGCCATTGAAAAACATCATGTTATTCATATACCAGAAATGTTTGAAGCTACTGACTGAATGAAAGGAGCTGGCATCTCACTCTCTTTGAATCTTCTTTATCATGCTAAGAGGAGCAGGAAAAAGCAAAAAATTTCAGAATTGCACCTTGCAATGCGGAGAAATTACTGTTTGTGCATTTACAATATTCATTGATTTTTGCCATTGAAAAACGTCCAGAAATGATTGAAGCTACTGACTGAATGAAAGGAGCTTGCATCTCACTCTCTTTGAATCTTGTTTATCATGCTAAGAGGAGCAGGAAAAAGCAAAAAATTTCAGAATTGCACCTTGCAATGCGGAGAAATTACTGTTTGTGCATTTACAATATTCATTGATTTTTGCCATTGAAAAACGTCCAGAAATGATTGAAGCTACTGACTGAATGAAAGGAGCTGGCATCTCACTCTCTTTGAATCTTGTTTATCTTGCTAAGAGGAGCAGGAAAAAGCAAAAAATTTCAGAATTGCACCTTGCAATGCGGAGAAATTACTGTTTGTGCATTTACAATATTCATTGATTTTTGCCATTGAAAAACATCATGTTATTCATATACCAGAAATGTTTGAAGCTACTGACTGAATGAAAGGAGCTGGCATCTCACTCTCTTTGAATCTTCTTTATCATGCTAAGAGGAGCAGAAAAAAGCAAAAAATTTCAGAATTGCACCTTGCAATGCGGAGAAATTACTGTTTGTGCATTTACAATATTCATTGATTTTTGCCATTGAAAAACATCATGTTATTCATATACCAGAAATGTTTGAAGCTACTGACTGAATGAAAGGAGCTGGCATCTCACTCTCTTTGAATCTTCTTTATCATGCTAAGAGGAGCAGGAAAAAGCAAAAAATTTCAGAATTGCACCTTGCAATGCGGAGAAATTACTGATTGTGCATTTACAATATTCATTGATTTTTGCCATTGAAAAACGTCCAGAAATGATTGAAGCTACTGACTGAATGAAAGGAGCTGGCATCTCACTCTCTTTGAATCTTGTTTATCATGCTAAGAGGAGCAGGAAAAAGCAAAAAATTTCAGAATTGCACCTTGCAATGCGGAGAAATTACTGTTTGTGCATTTACAATATTCATTGATTTTTGCCATTGAAAAACGTCCAGAAATGATTGAAGCTACTGACTGAATGAAAGGAGCTGGCATCTCACTCTCTTTGAATCTTCTTTATCATGCTAAGAGGAGCAGGAAAAAGCAAAAAATTTCAGAATTGCACCTTGCAATCCGGAGAAATTACTGTTTGTGCATTTACAATATTCATTGATTTTTGCCATTGAAAAACATCATGTTATTCATATACCAGAAATGATTGAAGCTACTGACTGAATGAAAGGAGCTGGCATCTCACTCTCTTTGAATCTTCTTTATCATGCTAAGAGGAGCAGGAAAAAGCAAAAAATTTCAGAATTGCACCTTGCAATGCGGAGAAATTACTGTTTGTGCATTTACAATATTCAATGATTTTTGCCATTGAAAAACGTCCAGAAATGATTGAAGCTACTGACTGAATGAAAGGAGCTGGCATCTCACTCTCTTTGAATCTTCTTTATCATGCTAAGAGGAGCAGGAAAAAGCAAAAAATTTCAGAATTGCACCTTGCAATGTGGAGAAATTACTGTTTGTGCATTTACAATATTCATTGATTTTTGCCATTGAAAAACATGTTATTCATATACCAGAAATGTTTGAAGCTACTGACTGAATGAAAGGAGCTGGCATCTCACTCTCTTTGAATCTTCTTTATCATGCTAAGAGGAGCAGGAAAAAGCAAAAAATTTCAGAATTGCACCTTGCAATGCGGAGAAATTACTCTTTGTGCATTTACAATATTCATTGATTTTTGCCATTGAAAAACGTCCAGAAATGATTGAAGCTACTGACTGAATGAAAGGAGCTGGCATCTCCCTCTCTTTGAATCTTCTTTATCATGCTAAGAGGAGCAGGAAAAAGCAAAAAATTTCAGAATTGCACCTTGCAATGCGGAGAAATTACTGTTTGTGCATTTACAATATTCATTGATTTTTGCCATTGAAAAACGTCCAGAAATGATTGAAGCTACTGACTGAATGAAAGAAGCTGGCATCTCACTCTCTTTGAATCTTCTTTATCATGCTAAGAGGAGCAGGAAAAAGCAAAAAATTTCAGAATTGCACCTTGCAATGCGGAGAAATTACTGTTTGTGCATTTACAATATTCATTGATTTTTGCCATTGAAAAACATCATGTTATTCATATACCAGAAATGTTTGAAGCTACTGACTGAATGAAAGGAGCTGGCATCTCACTCTCTTTGAATCTTCTTTATCATGCTAAGAGGAGCAGGAAAAAGCAAAAAATTTCAGAATTGCACCTTGCAATGCGGAGAAATTACTGTTTGTGCATTTACAATATTCATTGATTTTTGCCATTGAAAAACGTCCAGAAATGATTGAAGCTACTGACTGAATGAAAGGAGCTTGCATCTCACTCTGAATCTTGTTTATCATGCTAAGAGGAGCAGGAAAAAGCAAAAAATTTCAGAATTGCACCTTGCAATGCGGAGAAATTACTGTTTGTGCATTTACAATATTCATTGATTTTTGCCATTGAAAAACGTCCAGAAATGATTGAAGCTACTGACTGAATGAAAGGAGCTGGCATCTCACTCTCTTTGAATCTTGTTTATCTTGCTAAGAGGAGCAGGAAAAAGCAAAAAATTTCAGAATTGCACCTTGCAATGCGGAGAAATTACTGTTTGTGCATTTACAATATTCATTGATTTTTGCCATTGAAAAACGTCCAGAAATGATTGAAGCTACTGACTGAATGAAAGGAGCTGGCATCTCACTCTCTTTGAATCTTGTTTATCTTGCTAAGAGGAGCAGGAAAAAGCAAAAAATTTCAGAATTGCACCTTGCAATGCGGAGAAATTACTGTTTGTGCATTTACAATATTCATTGATTTTTGCCATTGAAAAACGTCCAGAAATGATTGAAGCTACTGACTGAATGAAAGGAGCTGGCATCTCACTCTCTTTGAATCTTCTTTATCATGCTAAGAGGAGCAGGAAAAAGCAAAAAATTTCAGAATTGCACCTTGCAATGCGGAGAAATTACTGTTTGTGCATTTACAATATTCATTGATTTTTGCCATTGAAAAACATCATGTTATTCATATACCAGAAATGTTTGAAGCTACTGACTGAATGAAAGGAGCTGGCATCTCACTCTCTTTGAATCTTCTTTATCATGCTAAGAGGAGCAGAAAAAAGCAAAAAATTTCAGAATTGCACCTTGCAATGCGGAGAAATTACTGTTTGTGCATTTACAATATTCATTGATTTTTGCCATTGAAAAATGTCCAGAAATGATTGAAGCTACTGACTGAATGAAAGGAGCTGGCATCTCACTCTGTTTGAATCTTGTTTATCATGCTAAGAGGAGCAGGAAAAAGCAAAAAATTTCAGAATTGCACCTTGCAATGCAGAGAAATTACTGTTTGTGCATTTACAATATTCATTGATTTTTGCCATTGAAAAACGTCCAGAAATGATTGAATCTACTGACTGAATGAAAGGAGCTGGCATCTCACTCTCTTTGAATCTTCTTTATCATGCTAAGAGGAGCAGGAAAAAGCAAAAAATTTCAGAATTGCACCTTTCAATGCGGAGAAATTACTGTTTGTGCATTTACAATATTCATTGATTTTTGCCATTGAAAAATATCATGTTATTCATATACCAGAAATGTTTGAAGCTACTGACTGAATGAAAGGAGCTGGCATCTCACTCTCTTTGAATCTTCTTTATCATGCTAAGAGGAGCAGGAAAAAGCAAAAAATTTCAGAATTGCACCTTGCAATGCGGAGAAATTACTGTTTATGCATTTACAATATTCATTGATTTTTGCCATTGAAAAACGTCCAGAAATGATTGAAGCTACTGACTGAATGAAAGGAGCTGGCATCTCACTCTCTTTGAATCTTGTTTATCATGCTAAGAGGAGCAGGAAAAAGCAAAAAATTTCAGAATTGCACCTTGCAATGCGGAGAAATTACTGTTTGTGCATTTACAATATTCATTGATTTTTGCCATTGAAAAACGTCCAGAAATGATTGAAGCTACTGACTGAATGAAAGGAGCTGGCATCTCACTCTCTTTGAATCTTCTTTATCATGCAAAGTGGAGCAGGAAAAAGCAAAAAATTTCAGAATTGCACCTTGCAATGCGGAGAAATTACTGTTTGTGCATTTACAATATTCAGTGATTTTTGCCATTGAAAAACATCATGTTATTCATATACCAGAAATGTTTGAAGCTACTTACTGAATGAAAGGAGCTGGCATCTCACTCTCTTTGAATCTTCTTTATCATGCTAAGAGGAGCAGGAAAAAGCAAAAAATTTCAGAATTGCACCTTGCAATGCGGAGAAATTACTGTTTGTGCATTTACAATATTCATTGATTTTTGCCATTGAAAAACATCCAGAAATGATTGAAGCTACTGACTGAATGAAAGGAGCTGGCATCTCACTCTCTTTGAATCTTGTTTATCATGCTAAGAGGAGCAGGAAAAAGCAAAAAATTTCAGAATTGCACCTTGCAATGCGGAGAAATTACTGTTTGTGCATTTACAATATTCATTGATTTTTGCCATTGAAAAACGTCCAGAAATGATTGAAGCTACTGACTGAATGAAAGGAGCTGGCATCTCACTATCTTTGAATCTTCTTTATCATGCTTAGAGGAGCAGGAAAAAGCAAAAAATTTCAGAATTGCACCTTGCAATGCGGAGAAATTACTGTTTGTGCATTTACAATATTCATTGATTTTTGCCATTGAAAAACTTCATGTTATTCATATACCAGAAATGATTGAAGCTACTGACTGAATGAAAGGAGCTGGCATCTCACTCTCTTTGAATCTTCTTTATCATGCTAAGAGGAGCAGGAAAAAGCAAAAAATTTCAGAATTGCACCTTGCAATGCGGAGAAATTACTGTTTGTGCATTTACAATATTCATTGATTTTTGCCATTGAAAAACGTCCAGAAATGATTGAAGCTACTGACTGAATGAAAGGAGCTGGCATCTCACTCTCTTTGAATCTTCTTTATCATGCTAAGAGGAGCAGGAAAAAGGAAAAAATTTCAGAATTGCACCTTTCAATGCGGAGAAATTACTGTTTGTGCATTTACAATATTCATTGATTTTTGCCATTGAAAAACATCATGTTATTCATATACCAGAAATGTTTGAAGCTACTGACTGAATGAAAAGAGCTGGCATCTCACTCTCTTTGAATCTTCTTTATCATGCTAAGAGGAGCAGGAAAAAGCAAAAAATTTCAGAATTGCACCTTGCAATGCGGAGAAATTACTGTTTGTGCATTTACAATATTCATTGATTTTTGCCATTGAAAAACGTCCAGAAATGATTGAAGCTACTGACTGAATGAAAGGAGCTGGCATCTCACTCTCTTTGAATCTTGTTTATCATGCTAAGAGGAGCAGGAAAAAGCAAAAAATTTCAGAATTGCACCTTGCAATGCGGAGAAATTACTGTTTGTGCATTTACAATATTCATTGATTTTTGCCATTGAAAAACGTCCAGAAATGATTGAAGCTACTTACTGAATGAAAGGAGCTGGCATCTCACTCTCTTTGAATCTTCTTTATCATGCTAAGAGGAGCAGGAAAAAGCAAAAAATTTCAGAATTGCACCTTGCAATGCGGAGAAATTACTGTTTGTGCATTTACAATATTCATTGATTTTTGCCATTGAAAAACATCATGTTATTCATATACCAGAAATGTTTGAAGCTACTGACTGAATGAAAGGAGCTGGCATCTCACTCTCTTTGAATCTTCTTTATCATGCTAAGAGGAGCAGGAAAAAGCAAAAAATTTCAGAATTGCACCTTGCAATGCGGAGAAATTACTGTTTGTGCATTTACAATATTCATTGATTTTTGCCATTGAAAAACGTCCAGAAATGATTGAAGCTACTGACTGAATGAAAGGAGCTGGCATCTCACTCTCTTTGAATCTTCTTTATCATGCTAAGAGGAGCAGGAAAAAGCAAAAAATTTCAGAATTGCACCTTGCAATGCGGAGAAATTACTGTTTGTGCATTTACAATATTCATTGATTTTTGCCATTGAAAAACATCATGTTATTCATATACCAGAAATGTTTGAAGCTACTGACTGAATGAAAGGAGCTGGCATCTCACTCTCTTTGAATCTTCTTTATCATGCTAAGAGGAGCAGGAAAAAGCAAAAAATTTCAGAATTGCACCTTGCAATGCGGAGAAATTAGTTTGTGCATTTACAATATTCATTGATTTTTGCCATTGAAAAACGTCCAGAAATGATTGAAGCTACTGACTGAATGAAAGGAGCTGGCATCTCACTCTCTTTGAATCTTGTTTATCATGCTAAGAGGAGCAGGAAAAAGCAAAAAATTTCAGAATTGCACCTTGCAATGCGGAGAAATTACTGTTTGTGCATTTACATTATTCAATGATTTTTGCCATTGAAAAACGTCCAGAAATGATTGAAGCTACTGACTGAATGAAAGGAGCTGGCATCTCACTCTCTTTGAATCTTCTTTATCATGCTGAGGAGCAGGAAAAAGCAAAAAATTTCAGAATTGCACCTTGCAATGCGGAGAAATTACTGTTTGTGCATTTACAATATTCATTGATTTTTGCCATTGAAAAACATCATGTTATTCATATACCAGAAATGTTTGAAGCTACTGACTGAATGAAAGGAGCTGGCATCTCACTCTCTTTGAATCTTCTTTATCATGCTAAGAGGAGCAGAAAAAAGCAAAAAATTTCAGAATTGCACCTTGCAATGCGGAGAAATTACTGTTTGTGCATTTACAATATTCATTGATTTTTGCCATTGAAAAATGTCCAGAAATGATTGAAGCTACTGACTGAATGAAAGGAGCTGGCATCTCACTCTGTTTGAATCTTGTTTATCATGCTAAGAGGAGCAGGAAAAAGCAAAAAATTTCAGAATTGCACCTTGCAATGCAGAGAAATTACTGTTTGTGCATTTACAATATTCATTGATTTTTGCCATTGAAAAACGTCCAGAAATGATTGAATCTACTGACTGAATGAAAGGAGCTGGCATCTCACTCTCTTTGAATCTTCTTTATCATGCTAAGAGGAGCAGGAAAAAGCAAAAAATTTCAGAATTGCACCTTTCAATGCGGAGAAATTACTGTTTGTGCATTTACAATATTCATTGATTTTTGCCATTGAAAAATATCATGTTATTCATATACCAGAAATGTTTGAAGCTACTGACTGAATGAAAGGAGCTGGCATCTCACTCTCTTTGAATCTTCTTTATCATGCTAAGAGGAGCAGGAAAAAGCAAAAAATTTCAGAATTGCACCTTGCAATGCGGAGAAATTACTGTTTATGCATTTACAATATTCATTGATTTTTGCCATTGAAAAACGTCCAGAAATGATTGAAGCTACTGACTGAATGAAAGGAGCTGGCATCTCACTCTCTTTGAATCTTGTTTATCATGCTAAGAGGAGCAGGAAAAAGCAAAAAATTTCAGAATTGCACCTTGCAATGCGGAGAAATTACTGTTTGTGCATTTACAATATTCATTGATTTTTGCCATTGAAAAACGTCCAGAAATGATTGAAGCTACTGACTGAATGAAAGGAGCTGGCATCTCACTCTCTTTGAATCTTCTTTATCATGCAAAGTGGAGCAGGAAAAAGCAAAAAATTTCAGAATTGCACCTTGCAATGCGGAGAAATTACTGTTTGTGCATTTACAATATTCAGTGATTTTTGCCATTGAAAAACATCATGTTATTCATATACCAGAAATGTTTGAAGCTACTTACTGAATGAAAGGAGCTGGCATCTCACTCTCTTTGAATCTTCTTTATCATGCTAAGAGGAGCAGGAAAAAGCAAAAAATTTCAGAATTGCACCTTGCAATGCGGAGAAATTACTGTTTGTGCATTTACAATATTCATTTATTTTTGCCATTGAAAAACATCCAGAAATGATTGAAGCTACTGACTGAATGAAAGGAGCTGGCATCTCACTCTCTTTGAATCTTGTTTATCATGCTAAGAGGAGCAGGAAAAAGCAAAAAATTTCAGAATTGCACCTTGCAATGCGGAGAAATTACTGTTTGTGCATTTACAATATTCATTGATTTTTGCCATTGAAAAACGTCCAGAAATGATTGAAGCTACTGACTGAATGAAAGGAGCTGGCATCTCACTATCTTTGAATCTTCTTTATCATGCTTAGAGGAGCAGGAAAAAGCAAAAAATTTCAGAATTGCACCTTGCAATGCGGAGAAATTACTGTTTGTGCATTTACAATATTCATTGATTTTTGCCATTGAAAAACTTCATGTTATTCATATACCAGAAATGATTGAAGCTACTGACTGAATGAAAGGAGCTGGCATCTCACTCTCTTTGAATCTTCTTTATCATGCTAAGAGGAGCAGGAAAAAGCAAAAAATTTCAGAATTGCACCTTGCAATGCGGAGAAATTACTGTTTGTGCATTTACAATATTCATTGATTTTTGCCATTGAAAAACGTCCAGAAATGATTGAAGCTACTGACTGAATGAAAGGAGCTGGCATCTCACTCTCTTTGAATCTTCTTTATCATGCTAAGAGGAGCAGGAAAAAGGAAAAAATTTCAGAATTGCACCTTTCAATGCGGAGAAATTACTGTTTGTGCATTTACAATATTCATTGATTTTTGCCATTGAAAAACATCATGTTATTCATATACCAGAAATGTTTGAAGCTACTGACTGAATGAAAAGAGCTGGCATCTCACTCTCTTTGAATCTTCTTTATCATGCTAAGAGGAGCAGGAAAAAGCAAAAAATTTCAGAATTGCACCTTGCAATGCGGAGAAATTACTGTTTGTGCATTTACAATATTCATTGATTTTTGCCATTGAAAAACGTCCAGAAATGATTGAAGCTACTGACTGAATGAAAGGAGCTGGCATCTCACTCTCTTTGAATCTTGTTTATCATGCTAAGAGGAGCAGGAAAAAGCAAAAAATTTCAGAATTGCACCTTGCAATGCGGAGAAATTACTGTTTGTGCATTTACAATATTCATTGATTTTTGCCATTGAAAAACGTCCAGAAATGATTGAAGCTACTTACTGAATGAAAGGAGCTGGCATCTCACTCTCTTTGAATCTTCTTTATCATGCTAAGAGGAGCAGGAAAAAGCAAAAAATTTCAGAATTGCACCTTGCAATGCGGAGAAATTACTGTTTGTGCATTTACAATATTCATTGATTTTTGCCATTGAAAAACATCATGTTATTCATATACCAGAAATGTTTGAAGCTACTGACTGAATGAAAGGAGCTGGCATCTCACTCTCTTTGAATCTTCTTTATCATGCTAAGAGGAGCAGGAAAAAGCAAAAAATTTCAGAATTGCACCTTGCAATGCGGAGAAATTACTGTTTGTGCATTTACAATATTCATTGATTTTTGCCATTGAAAAACGTCCAGAAATGATTGAAGCTACTGACTGAATGAAAGGAGCTGGCATCTCACTCTCTTTGAATCTTCTTTATCATGCTAAGAGGAGCAGGAAAAAGCAAAAAATTTCAGAATTGCACCTTGCAATGCGGAGAAATTACTGTTTGTGCATTTACAATATTCATTGATTTTTGCCATTGAAAAACATCATGTTATTCATATACCAGAAATGTTTGAAGCTACTGACTGAATGAAAAGAGCTGGCATCTCACTCTCTTTGAATCTTCTTTATCATGCTAAGAGGAGCAGGAAAAAGCAAAAAATTTCAGAATTGCACCTTGCAATGCGGAGAAATTACTGTTTGTGCATTTACAATATTCATTGATTTTTGCCATTGAAAAACGTCCAGAAATGATTGAAGCTACTGACTGAATGAAAGGAGCTGGCATCTCACTCTCTTTGAATCTTGTTTATCATGCTAAGAGGAGCAGGAAAAAGCAAAAAATTTCAGAATTGCACCTTGCAATGCGGAGAAATTACTGTTTGTGCATTTACAATATTCATTGATTTTTGCCATTGAAAAACGTCCAGAAATGATTGAAGCTACTTACTGAATGAAAGGAGCTGGCATCTCACTCTCTTTGAATCTTCTTTATCATGCTAAGAGGAGCAGGAAAAAGCAAAAAATTTCAGAATTGCACCTTGCAATGCGGAGAAATTACTGTTTGTGCATTTACAATATTCATTGATTTTTGCCATTGAAAAACATCATGTTATTCATATACCAGAAATGTTTGAAGCTACTGACTGAATGAAAGGAGCTGGCATCTCACTCTCTTTGAATCTTCTTTATCATGCTAAGAGGAGCAGGAAAAAGCAAAAAATTTCAGAATTGCACCTTGCAATGCGGAGAAATTACTGTTTGTGCATTTACAATATTCATTGATTTTTGCCATTGAAAAACGTCCAGAAATGATTGAAGCTACTGACTGAATGAAAGGAGCTGGCATCTCACTCTCTTTGAATCTTCTTTATCATGCTAAGAGGAGCAGGAAAAAGCAAAAAATTTCAGAATTGCACCTTGCAATGCGGAGAAATTACTGTTTGTGCATTTACAATATTCATTGATTTTTGCCATTGAAAAACATCATGTTATTCATATACCAGAAATGTTTGAAGCTACTGACTGAATGAAAGGAGCTGGCATCTCACTCTCTTTGAATCTTCTTTATCATGCTAAGAGGAGCAGGAAAAAGCAAAAAATTTCAGAATTGCACCTTGCAATGCGGAGAAATTAGTTTGTGCATTTACAATATTCATTGATTTTTGCCATTGAAAAACGTCCAGAAATGATTGAAGCTACTGACTGAATGAAAGGAGCTGGCATCTCACTCTCTTTGAATCTTGTTTATCATGCTAAGAGGAGCAGGAAAAAGCAAAAAATTTCAGAATTGCACCTTGCAATGCGGAGAAATTACTGTTTGTGCATTTACAATATTCAATGATTTTTGCCATTGAAAAACGTCCAGAAATGATTGAAGCTACTGACTGAATGAAAGGAGCTGGCATCTCACTCTCTTTGAATCTTCTTTATCATGCTGAGGAGCAGGAAAAAGCAAAAAATTTCAGAATTGCACCTTGCAATGCGGAGAAATTACTGTTTGTGCATTTACAATATTCATTGATTTTTGCCATTGAAAAACATCATGTTATTCATATACCAGAAATGTTTGAAGCTACTGACTGAATGAAAGGAGCTGGCATCTCACTCTCTTTGAATCTTCTTTATCATGCTAAGAGGAGCAGGAAAAAGCAAAAAATTTCAGAATTGCACCTTGCAATGCGGAGAAATTACTCTTTGTGCATTTACAATATTCATTGATTTTTGCCATTGAAAAACGTCCAGAAATGATTGAAGCTACTGACTGAATGAAAGGAGCTGGCATCTCAATCTCTTTGAATCTTCTTTATCATGCTAAGAGGAGCAGGAAAAAGCAAAAAATTTCAGAATTGCACCTTGCAATGCGGAGAAATTACTGTTTGTGCATTTACAATATTCATTGATTTTTGCCATTGAAAAACGTCCAGAAATGATTGAAGCTACTGACTGAATGAAAGGAGCTGGCATCTCACTCTCTTTGAATCTTCTTTATCATGCTAAGAGGAGCAGGAAAAAGCAAAACATTTCAGAATTGCACCTTGCAATGCGGAGAAATTACTGTTTGTGCATTTACAATATTCATTGATTTTTGCCATTGAAAAACATCATGTTATTCATATACCAGAAATGTTTGAAGCTACTGACTGAATGAAAGGAGCTGGCATCTCACTCTCTTTGAATCTTCTTTATCATGCTAAGAGGAGCAGGAAAAAGCAAAAAATTTCAGAATTGCACCTTGCAATGCGGAGAAATTACTCTTTGTGCATTTACAATATTCATTGATTTTTGCCATTGAAAAACGTCCAGAAATGATTGAAGCTACTGACTGAATGAAAGGAGCTGGCATCTCACTCTCTTTGAATCTTGTTTATCATGCTAAGAGGAGCAGGAAAAAGCAAAAAATTTCAGAATTGCACCTTGCAATGCGGAGAAATTACTCTTTGTGCATTTACAATATTCATTGATTTTTGCCATTGAAAAACGTCCAGAAATGATTGAAGCTACTGACTGAATGAAAGGAGCTGGCATCTCACTCTCTTTGAATCTTGTTTATCATGCTAAGAGGAGCAGGAAAAAGCAAAAAATTTCAGAATTGCACCTTGCAATGCGGAGAAATTACTCTTTGTGCATTTACAATATTCATTGATTTTTGCCATTGAAAAACGTCCAGAAATGATTGAAGCTACTGACTGAATGAAAGGAGCTGGCATCTCACTCTCTTTGAATCTTCTTTATCATGCTAAGAGGAGCAGGAAAAAGCAAAAAATTTCAGAATTGCACCTTTCAATGCGGAGAAATTACTGTTTGTGCATTTACAATATTCATTGATTTTTGCCATTGAAAAATATCATGTTATTCATATACCAGAAATGTTTGAAGCTACTGACTGAATGAAAGGAGCTGGCATCTCACTCTCTTTGAATCTTCTTTATCATGCTAAGAGGAGCAGGAAAAAGCAAAAAATTTCAGAATTGCACCTTGCAATGCGGAGAAATTACTGTTTGTGCATTTACAATATTCATTGATTTTTGCCATTGAAAAACGTCCAGAAATGATTGAAGCTACTGACTGAATGAAAGGAGCTGGCATCTCACTCTCTTTGAATCTTCTTTATCATGCAAAGAGGAGCAGGAAAAAGCAAAAAATTTCAGAATTGCACCTTGCAATGCGGAGAAATTACTGTTTGTGCATTTACAATATTCAGTGATTTTTGCCATTGAAAAACATCATGTTATTCATATACCAGAAATGTTTGAAGCTACTGACTGAATGAAAGGAGCTGGCATCTCACTCTCTTTGAATCTTCTTTATCATGCTAAGAGGAGCAGGAAAAAGCAAAAAATTTCAGAATTGCACCTTGCAATGCGGAGAAATTACTGTTTGTGCATTTACAATATTCATTGATTTTTGCCATTGAAAAACGTCCAGAAATGATTGAAGCTACTGACTGAATGAAAGGAGCTGGCATCTCACTCTCTTTGAATCTTCTTTATCATGCTAAGAGGAGCAGGAAAAAGCAAAAAATTTCAGAATTGCACCTTGCAATGCGGAGAAATTACTGTTTGTGCATTTACAATATTCATTGATTTTTGCCATTGAAAAACGTCCAGAAATGATTGAAGCTACTGACTGAATGAAAGGAGCTGGCATCTCACTATCTTTGAATCTTCTTTATCATGCTTAGAGGAGCAGGAAAAAGCAAAAAATTTCAGAATTGCACCTTGCAATGCGGAGAAATTACTGTTTGTGCATTTACAATATTCATTGATTTTTGCCATTGAAAAACTTCATGTTATTCATATACCAGAAATGATTGAAGCTACTGACTGAATGAAAGGAGCTGGCATCTCACTCTCTTTGAATCTTCTTTATCATGCTAAGAGGAGCAGGAAAAAGCAAAAAATTTCAGAATTGCACCTTGCAATGCGGAGAAATTACTGTTTGTGCATTTACAATATTCATTGATTTTTGCCATTGAAAAACGTCCAGAAATGATTGAAGCTACTGACTGAATGAAAGGAGCTGGCATCTCACTCTCTTTGAATCTTCTTTATCATGCTAAGAGGAGCAGGAAAAAGGAAAAAATTTCAGAATTGCACCTTTCAATGCGGAGAAATTACTGTTTGTGCATTTACAATATTCATTGATTTTTGCCATTAAAAAACATCATGTTATTCATATACCAGAAATGTTTGAAGCTACTGACTGAATGAAAAGAGCTGGCATCTCACTCTCTTTGAATCTTCTTTATCATGCTAAGAGGAGCAGGAAAAAGCAAAAAATTTCAGAATTGCACCTTGCAATGCGGAGAAATTACTGTTTGTGCATTTACAATATTCATTGATTTTTGCCATTGAAAAACGTCCAGAAATGATTGAAGCTACTGACTGAATGAAAGGAGCTGGCATCTCACTCTCTTTGAATCTTGTTTATCATGCTAAGAGGAGCAGGAAAAAGCAAAAAATTTCAGAATTGCACCTTGCAATGCGGAGAAATTACTGTTTGTGCATTTACAATATTCATTGATTTTTGCCATTGAAAAACGTCCAGAAATGATTGAAGCTACTTACTGAATGAAAGGAGCTGGCATCTCACTCTCTTTGAATCTTCTTTATCATGCTAAGAGGAGCAGGAAAAAGCAAAAAATTTCAGAATTGCACCTTGCAATGCGGAGAAATTACTGTTTGTGCATTTACAATATTCATTGATTTTTGCCATTGAAAAACATCATGTTATTCATATACCAGAAATGTTTGAAGCTGCTGACTGAATGAAAGGAGCTGGCATCTCACTCTCTTTGAATCTTCTTTATCATGCTAAGAGGAGCAGGAAAAAGCAAAAAATTTCAGAATTGCACCTTGCAATGCGGAGAAATTACTGTTTGTGCATTTACAATATTCATTGATTTTTGCCATTGAAAAACGTCCAGAAATGATTGAAGCTACTGACTGAATGAAAGGAGCTGGCATCTCACTCTCTTTGAATCTTCTTTATCATGCTAAGAGGAGCAGGAAAAAGCAAAAAATTTCAGAATTGCACCTTGCAATGCGGAGAAATTACTGTTTGTGCATTTACAATATTCATTGATTTTTGCCATTGAAAAACATGTTATTCATATACCAGAAATGTTTGAAGCTACTGACTGAATGAAAGGAGCTGGCATCTCACTCTCTTTGAATCTTCTTTATCATGCTAAGAGGAGCAGGAAAAAGCAAAAAATTTCAGAATTGCACCTTGCAATGCGGAGAAATTACTCTTTTTGCATTTACAATATTCATTGATTTTTGCCATTGAAAAACGTCCAGAAATGATTGAAGCTACTGACTGAATGAAAGGAGCTGGCATCTCACTCTCTTTGAATCTTCTTTATCATGCTAAGAGGAGCAGGAAAAAGCAAAAAATTTCAGAATTGCACCTTGCAATGCGGAGAAATTACTGTTTGTGCATTTACAATATTCATTGATTTTTGCCATTGAAAAACGTCCAGAAATGATTGAAGCTACTGACTGAATGAAAGGAGCTGGCATCTCACTCTCTTTGAATCTTCTTTATCATGCTAAGAGGAGCAGGAAAAAGCAAAAAATTTCAGAATTGCACCTTGCAATGCGGAGAAATTACTGTTTGTGCATTTACAATATTCATTGATTTTTGCCATTGAAAAACATCATGTTATTCATATACCAGAAATGTTTGAAGCTACTGACTGAATGAAAGGAGCTGGCATCTCACTCTCTTTGAATCTTCTTTATCATGCTAAGAGGAGCAGGAAAAAGCAAAAAATTTCAGAATTGCACCTTGCAATGCGGAGAAATTACTGTTTGTGCATTTACAATATTCATTGATTTTTGCCATTGAAAAACGTCCAGAAATGATTGAAGCTACTGACTGAATGAAAGGAGCTTACATCTCACTCTCTTTGAATCTTGTTTATCATGCTAAGAGGAGCAGGAAAAAGCAAAAAATTTCAGAATTGCACCTTGCAATGCGGAGAAATTACTGTTTGTGCATTTACAATATTCATTGATTTTTGCCATTGAAAAACGTCCAGAAATGATTGAAGCTACTGACTGAATGAAAGGAGCTGGCATCTCACTCTCTTTGAATCTTGTTTATCTTGCTAAGAGGAGCAGGAAAAAGCAAAAAATTTCAGAATTGCACCTTGCAATGCGGAGAAATTACTGTTTGTGCATTTACAATATTCATTGATTTTTGCCATTGAAAAACGTCCAGAAATGATTGAAGCTACTGACTGAATGAAAGGAGCTGGCATCTCACTCTCTTTGAATCTTGTTTATCTTGCTAAGAGGAGCAGGAAAAAGCAAAAAATTTCAGAATTGCACCTTGCAATGCGGAGAAATTACTGTTTGTGCATTTACAATATTCATTGATTTTTGCCATTGAAAAACGTCCAGAAATGATTGAAGCTACTGACTGAATGAAAGGAGCTGGCATCTCACTCTCTTTGAATCTTCTTTATCATGCTAAGAGGAGCAGGAAAAAGCAAAAAATTTCAGAATTGCACCTTGCAATGCGGAGAAATTACTGTTTGTGCATTTACAATATTCATTGATTTTTGCCATTGAAAAACATCATGTTATTCATATACCAGAAATGTTTGAAGCTACTGACTGAATGAAAGGAGCTGGCATCTCACTCTCTTTGAATCTTCTTTATCATGCTAAGAGGAGCAGAAAAAAGCAAAAAATTTCAGAATTGCACCTTGCAATGCGGAGAAATTACTGTTTGTGCATTTACAATATTCATTGATTTTTGCCATTGAAAAACGTCCAGAAATGATTGAAGCTACTGACTGAATGAAAGGAGCTGGCATCTCACTCTGTTTGAATCTTGTTTATCATGCTAAGAGGAGCAGGAAAAAGCAAAAAATTTCAGAATTGCACCTTGCAATGCAGAGAAATTACTGTTTGTGCATTTACAATATTCATTGATTTTTGCCATTGAAAAACGTCCAGAAATGATTGAAGCTACTGACTGAATGAAAGGAGCTGGCATCTCACTCTCTTTGAATCTTCTTTATCATGCTAAGAGGAGCAGGAAAAAGCAAAAAATTTCAGAATTGCACCTTTCAATGCGGAGAAATTACTGTTTGTGCATTTACAATATTCATTGATTTTTGCCATTGAAAAATATCATGTTATTCATATACCAGAAATGTTTGAAGCTACTGACTGAATGAAAGGAGCTGGCATCTCACTCTCTTTGAATCTTCTTTATCATGCTAAGAGGAGCAGGAAAAAGCAAAAAATTTCAGAATTGCACCTTGCAATGCGGAGAAATTACTGTTTGTGCATTTACAATATTCATTGATTTTTGCCATTGAAAAACGTCCAGAAATGATTGAAGCTACTGACTGAATGAAAGGAGCTGGCATCTCACTCTCTTTGAATCTTGTTTATCATGCTAAGAGGAGCAGGAAAAAGCAAAAAATTTCAGAATTGCACCTTGCAATGCGGAGAAATTACTGTTTGTGCATTTACAATATTCATTGATTTTTGCCATTGAAAAACGTCCAGAAATGATTGAAGCTACTGACTGAATGAAAGGAGCTGGCATCTCACTCTCTTTGAATCTTCTTTATCATGCAAAGAGGAGCAGGAAAAAGCAAAAAATTTCAGAATTGCACCTTGCAATGCGGAGAAATTACTGTTTGTGCATTTACAATATTCAGTGATTTTTGCCATTGAAAAACATCATGTTATTCATATACCAGAAATGTTTGAAGCTACTGACTGAATGAAAGGAGCTGGCATCTCACTCTCTTTGAATCTTCTTTATCATGCTAAGAGGAGCAGGAAAAAGCAAAAAATTTCAGAATTGCACCTTGCAATGCGGAGAAATTACTGTTTGTGCATTTACAATATTCATTGATTTTTGCCATTGAAAAACGTCCAAAAATGATTGAAGCTACTGACTGAATGAAAGGAGCTGGCATCTCACTCTCTTTGAATCTTGTTTATCATGCTAAGAGGAGCAGGAAAAAGCAAAAAATTTCAGAATTGCACCTTGCAATGCGGAGAAATTACTGTTTGTGCATTTACAATATTCATTGATTTTTGCCATTGAAAAACGTCCAGAAATGATTGAAGCTACTGACTGAATGAAAGGAGCTGGCATCTCACTCTCTTTGAATCTTCTTTATCATGCAAAGAGGAGCAGGAAAAAGCAAAAAATTTCAGAATTGCACCTTGCAATGCGGAGAAATTACTGTTTGTGCATTTACAATATTCAGTGATTTTTGCCATTGAAAAACATCATGTTATTCATATACCAGAAATGTTTGAAGCTACTGACTGAATGAAAGGAGCTGGCATCTCACTCTCTTTGAATCTTCTTTATCATGCTAAGAGGAGCAGGAAAAAGCAAAAAATTTCAGAATTGCACCTTGCAATGCGGAGAAATTACTGTTTGTGCATTTACAATATTCATTGATTTTTGCCATTGAAAAACGTCCAGAAATGATTGAAGCTACTGACTGAATGAAAGGAGCTGGCATCTCACTCTCTTTGAATCTTCTTTATCATGCTAAGAGGAGCAGGAAAAAGCAAAAAATTTCAGAATTGCACCTTGCAATGCGGAGAAATTACTGTTTGTGCATTTACAATATTCATTGATTTTTGCCATTGAAAAACGTCCAGAAATGATTGAAGCTACTGACTGAATGAAAGGAGCTGGCATCTCACTATCTTTGAATCTTCTTTATCATGCTTAGAGGAGCAGGAAAAAGCAAAAAATTTCAGAATTGCACCTTGCAATGCGGAGAAATTACTGTTTGTGCATTTACAATATTCATTGATTTTTGCCATTGAAAAACTTCATGTTATTCATATACCAGAAATGATTGAAGCTACTGACTGAATGAAAGGAGCTGGCATCTCACTCTCTTTGAATCTTCTTTATCATGCTAAGAGGAGCAGGAAAAAGCAAAAAATTTCAGAATTGCACCTTGCAATGCGGAGAAATTACTGTTTGTGCATTTACAATATTCATTGATTTTTGCCATTGAAAAACGTCCAGAAATGATTGAAGCTACTGACTGAATGAAAGGAGCTGGCATCTCACTCTCTTTGAATCTTCTTTATCATGCTAAGAGGAGCAGGAAAAAGGAAAAAATTTCAGAATTGCACCTTTCAATGCGGAGAAATTACTGTTTGTGCATTTACAATATTCATTGATTTTTGCCATTAAAAAACATCATGTTATTCATATACCAGAAATGTTTGAAGCTACTGACTGAATGAAAAGAGCTGGCATCTCACTCTCTTTGAATCTTCTTTATCATGCTAAGAGGAGCAGGAAAAAGCAAAAAATTTCAGAATTGCACCTTGCAATGCGGAGAAATTACTGTTTGTGCATTTACAATATTCATTGATTTTTGCCATTGAAAAACGTCCAGAAATGATTGAAGCTACTGACTGAATGAAAGGAGCTGGCATCTCACTCTCTTTGAATCTTGTTTATCATGCTAAGAGGAGCAGGAAAAAGCAAAAAATTTCAGAATTGCACCTTGCAATGCGGAGAAATTACTGTTTGTGCATTTACAATATTCATTGATTTTTGCCATTGAAAAACGTCCAGAAATGATTGAAGCTACTTACTGAATGAAAGGAGCTGGCATCTCACTCTCTTTGAATCTTCTTTATCATGCTAAGAGGAGCAGGAAAAAGCAAAAAATTTCAGAATTGCACCTTGCAATGCGGAGAAATTACTGTTTGTGCATTTACAATATTCATTGATTTTTGCCATTGAAAAACATCATGTTATTCATATACCAGAAATGTTTGAAGCTGCTGACTGAATGAAAGGAGCTGGCATCTCACTCTCTTTGAATCTTCTTTATCATGCTAAGAGGAGCAGGAAAAAGCAAAAAATTTCAGAATTGCACCTTGCAATGCGGAGAAATTACTGTTTGTGCATTTACAATATTCATTGATTTTTGCCATTGAAAAACGTCCAGAAATGATTGAAGCTACTGACTGAATGAAAGGAGCTGGCATCTCACTCTCTTTGAATCTTCTTTATCATGCTAAGAGGAGCAGGAAAAAGCAAAAAATTTCAGAATTGCACCTTGCAATGCGGAGAAATTACTGTTTGTGCATTTACAATATTCATTGATTTTTGCCATTGAAAAACATGTTATTCATATACCAGAAATGTTTGAAGCTACTGACTGAATGAAAGGAGCTGGCATCTCACTCTCTTTGAATCTTCTTTATCATGCTAAGAGGAGCAGGAAAAAGCAAAAAATTTCAGAATTGCACCTTGCAATGCGGAGAAATTACTCTTTGTGCATTTACAATATTCATTGATTTTTGCCATTGAAAAACGTCCAGAAATGATTGAAGCTACTGACTGAATGAAAGGAGCTGGCATCTCACTCTCTTTGAATCTTCTTTATCATGCTAAGAGGAGCAGGAAAAAGCAAAAAATTTCAGAATTGCACCTTGCAATGCGGAGAAATTACTGTTTGTGCATTTACAATATTCATTGATTTTTGCCATTGAAAAACGTCCAGAAATGATTGAAGCTACTGACTGAATGAAAGGAGCTGGCATCTCACTCTCTTTGAATCTTCTTTATCATGCTAAGAGGAGCAGGAAAAAGCAAAAAATTTCAGAATTGCACCTTGCAATGCGGAGAAATTACTGTTTGTGCATTTACAATATTCATTGATTTTTGCCATTGAAAAACATCATGTTATTCATATACCAGAAATGTTTGAAGCTACTGACTGAATGAAAGGAGCTGGCATCTCACTCTCTTTGAATCTTCTTTATCATGCTAAGAGGAGCAGGAAAAAGCAAAAAATTTCAGAATTGCACCTTGCAATGCGGAGAAATTACTGTTTGTGCATTTACAATATTCATTGATTTTTGCCATTGAAAAACGTCCAGAAATGATTGAAGCTACTGACTGAATGAAAGGAGCTTGCATCTCACTCTCTTTGAATCTTGTTTATCATGCTAAGAGGAGCAGGAAAAAGCAAAAAATTTCAGAATTGCACCTTGCAATGCGGAGAAATTACTGTTTGTGCATTTACAATATTCATTGATTTTTGCCATTGAAAAACGTCCAGAAATGATTGAAGCTACTGACTGAATGAAAGGAGCTGGCATCTCACTCTCTTTGAATCTTGTTTATCTTGCTAAGAGGAGCAGGAAAAAGCAAAAAATTTCAGAATTGCACCTTGCAATGCGGAGAAATTACTGTTTGTGCATTTACAATATTCATTGATTTTTGCCATTGAAAAACGTCCAGAAATGATTGAAGCTACTGACTGAATGAAAGGAGCTGGCATCTCACTCTCTTTGAATCTTGTTTATCTTGCTAAGAGGAGCAGGAAAAAGCAAAAAATTTCAGAATTGCACCTTGCAATGCGGAGAAATTACTGTTTGTGCATTTACAATATTCATTGATTTTTGCCATTGAAAAACGTCCAGAAATGATTGAAGCTACTGACTGAATGAAAGGAGCTGGCATCTCACTCTCTTTGAATCTTCTTTATCATGCTAAGAGGAGCAGGAAAAAGCAAAAAATTTCAGAATTGCACCTTGCAATGCGGAGAAATTACTGTTTGTGCATTTACAATATTCATTGATTTTTGCCATTGAAAAACATCATGTTATTCATATACCAGAAATGTTTGAAGCTACTGACTGAATGAAAGGAGCTGGCATCTCACTCTCTTTGAATCTTCTTTATCATGCTAAGAGGAGCAGAAAAAAGCAAAAAATTTCAGAATTGCACCTTGCAATGCGGAGAAATTACTGTTTGTGCATTTACAATATTCATTGATTTTTGCCATTGAAAAACGTCCAGAAATGATTGAAGCTACTGACTGAATGAAAGGAGCTGGCATCTCACTCTGTTTGAATCTTGTTTATCATGCTAAGAGGAGCAGGAAAAAGCAAAAAATTTCAGAATTGCACCTTGCAATGCAGAGAAATTACTGTTTGTGCATTTACAATATTCATTGATTTTTGCCATTGAAAAACGTCCAGAAATGATTGAAGCTACTGACTGAATGAAAGGAGCTGGCATCTCACTCTCTTTGAATCTTCTTTATCATGCTAAGAGGAGCAGGAAAAAGCAAAAAATTTCAGAATTGCACCTTTCAATGCGGAGAAATTACTGTTTGTGCATTTACAATATTCATTGATTTTTGCCATTGAAAAATATCATGTTATTCATATACCAGAAATGTTTGAAGCTACTGACTGAATGAAAGGAGCTGGCATCTCACTCTCTTTGAATCTTCTTTATCATGCTAAGAGGAGCAGGAAAAAGCAAAAAATTTCAGAATTGCACCTTGCAATGCGGAGAAATTACTGTTTGTGCATTTACAATATTCATTGATTTTTGCCATTGAAAAACGTCCAGAAATGATTGAAGCTACTGACTGAATGAAAGGAGCTGGCATCTCACTCTCTTTGAATCTTGTTTATCATGCTAAGAGGAGCAGGAAAAAGCAAAAAATTTCAGAATTGCACCTTGCAATGCGGAGAAATTACTGTTTGTGCATTTACAATATTCATTGATTTTTGCCATTGAAAAACGTCCAGAAATGATTGAAGCTACTGACTGAATGAAAGGAGCTGGCATCTCACTATCTTTGAATCTTCTTTATCATGCTTAGAGGAGCAGGAAAAAGCAAAAAATTTCAGAATTGCACCTTGCAATGCGGAGAAATTACTGTTTGTGCATTTACAATATTCATTGATTTTTGCCATTGAAAAACTTCATGTTATTCATATACCAGAAATGATTGAAGCTACTGACTGAATGAAAGGAGCTGGCATCTCACTCTCTTTGAATCTTGTTTATCATGCTAAGAGGAGCAGGAAAAAGCAAAAAATTTCAGAATTGCACCTTGCAATGCGGAGAAATTACTGTTTGTGCATTTACAATATTCATTGATTTTTGCCATTGAAAAACGTCCAGAAATGATTGAAGCTACTGACTGAATGAAAGGAGCTGGCATCTCACTCTCTTTGAATCTTCTTTATCATGCTAAGAGGAGCAGGAAAAAGGAAAAAATTTCAGAATTGCACCTTTCAATGCGGAGAAATTACTGTTTGTGCATTTACAATATTCATTGATTTTTGCCATTGAAAAACATCATGTTATTCATATACCAGAAATGTTTGAAGCTACTGACTGAATGAAAAGAGCTGGCATCTCACTCTCTTTGAATCTTCTTTATCATGCTAAGAGGAGCAGGAAAAAGCAAAAAATTTCAGAATTGCACCTTGCAATGCGGAGAAATTACTGTTTGTGCATTTACAATATTCATTGATTTTTGCCATTGAAAAACGTCCAGAAATGATTGAAGCTACTGACTGAATGAAAGGAGCTGGCATCTCAATCTCTTTGAATCTTCTTTATCATGCTAAGAGGAGCAGGAAAAAGCAAAAAATTTCAGAATTGCACCTTGCAATGCGGAGAAATTACTGTTTGTGCATTTACAATATTCATTGATTTTTGCCATTGAAAAACGTCCAGAAATGATTGAAGCTACTGACTGAATGAAAGGAGCTGGCATCTCACTCTCTTTGAATCTTCTTTATCATGCTAAGAGGAGCAGGAAAAAGCAAAACATTTCAGAATTGCACCTTGCAATGCGGAGAAATTACTGTTTGTGCATTTACAATATTCATTGATTTTTGCCATTGAAAAACATCATGTTATTCATATACCAGAAATGTTTGAAGCTACTGACTGAATGAAAGGAGCTGGCATCTCACTCTCTTTGAATCTTCTTTATCATGCTAAGAGGAGCAGGAAAAAGCAAAAAATTTCAGAATTGCACCTTGCAATGCGGAGAAATTACTCTTTGTGCATTTACAATATTCATTGATTTTTGCCATTGAAAAACGTCCAGAAATGATTGAAGCTACTGACTGAATGAAAGGAGCTGGCATCTCACTCTCTTTGAATCTTGTTTATCATGCTAAGAGGAGCAGGAAAAAGCAAAAAATTTCAGAATTGCACCTTGCAATGCGGAGAAATTACTCTTTGTGCATTTACAATATTCATTGATTTTTGCCATTGAAAAACGTCCAGAAATGATTGAAGCTACTGACTGAATGAAAGGAGCTGGCATCTCATTCTCTTTGAATCTTCTTTATCATGCTAAGAGGAGCAGGAAAAAGCAAAAAATTTCAGAATTGCACCTTGCAATGCGGAGAAATTACTGTTTGTGCATTTACAATATTCATTGATTTTTGCCATTGAAAAACGTCCAGAAATGATTGAAGCTACTGACTGAATGAAAGGAGCTGGCATCTCACTCTCTTTGAATCTTCTTTATCATGCTAAGAGGAGCAGGAAAAAGCAAAACATTTCAGAATTGCACCTTGCAATGCGGAGAAATTACTGTTTGTGCATTTACAATATTCATTGATTTTTGCCATTGAAAAACATCATGTTATTCATATACCAGAAATGTTTGAAGCTACTGACTGAATGAAAGGAGCTGGCATCTCACTCTCTTTGAATCTTCTTTATCATGCTAAGAGGAGCAGGAAAAAGCAAAAAATTTCAGAATTGCACCTTGCAATGCGGAGAAATTACTGATTGTGCATTTACAATATTCATTGATTTTTGCCATTGAAAAACGTCCAGAAATGATTGAAGCTACTGACTGAATGAAAGGAGCTGGCATCTCACTCTCTTTGAATCTTGTTTATCATGCTAAGAGGAGCAGGAAAAAGCAAAAAATTTCAGAATTGCACCTTGCAATGCGGAGAAATTACTGTTTGTGCATTTACAATATTCATTGATTTTTGCCATTGAAAAACGTCCAGAAATGATTGAAGCTACTGACTGAATGAAAGGAGCTGGCATCTCACTCTCTTTGAATCTTCTTTATCATGCTAAGAGGAGCAGGAAAAAGCAAAAAATTTCAGAATTGCACCTTGCAATCCGGAGAAATTACTGTTTGTGCATTTACAATATTCATTGATTTTTGCCATTGAAAAACATCATGTTATTCATATACCAGAAATGATTGAAGCTACTGACTGAATGAAAGGAGCTGGCATCTCACTCTCTTTGAATCTTCTTTATCATGCTAAGAGGAGCAGGAAAAAGCAAAAAATTTCAGAATTGCACCTTGCAATGCGGAGAAATTACTGTTTGTGCATTTACAATATTCAATGATTTTTGCCATTGAAAAACGTCCAGAAATGATTGAAGCTACTGACTGAATGAAAGGAGCTGGCATCTCACTCTCTTTGAATCTTCTTTATCATGCTAAGAGGAGCAGGAAAAAGCAAAAAATTTCAGAATTGCACCTTTCAATGTGGAGAAATTACTGTTTGTGCATTTACAATATTCATTGATTTTTGCCATTGAAAAACATGTTATTCATATACCAGAAATGTTTGAAGCTACTGACTGAATGAAAGGAGCTGGCATCTCACTCTCTTTGAATCTTCTTTATCATGCTAAGAGGAGCAGGAAAAAGCAAAAAATTTCAGAATTGCACCTTGCAATGCGGAGAAATTACTCTTTGTGCATTTACAATATTCATTGGTTTTTGCCATTGAAAAACGTCCAGAAATGATTGAAGCTACTGACTGAATGAAAGGAGCTGGCATCTCACTCTCTTTGAATCTTCTTTATCATGCTAAGAGGAGCAGGAAAAAGCAAAAAATTTCAGAATTGCACCTTGCAATGCGGAGAAATTACTGTTTGTGCATTTACAATATTCATTGATTTTTGCCATTGAAAAACGTCCAGAAATGATTGAAGCTACTGACTGAATGAAAGGAGCTGGCATCTCACTCTCTTTGAATCTTCTTTATCATGCTAAGAGGAGCAGGAAAAAGCAAAAAATTTCAGAATTGCACCTTGCAATGCGGAGAAATTACTGTTTGTGCATTTACAATATTCATTGATTTTTGCCATTGAAAAACATCATGTTATTCATATACCAGAAATGTTTGAAGCTACTGACTGAATGAAAGGAGCTGGCATCTCACTCTCTTTGAATCTTCTTTATCATGCTAAGAGGAGCAGGAAAAAGCAAAAAATTTCAGAATTGCACCTTGCAATGCGGAGAAATTACTGTTTGTGCATTTACAATATTCATTGATTTTTGCCATTGAAAAACGTCCAGAAATGATTGAAGCTACTGACTGAATGAAAGGAGCTTGCATCTCACTCTCTTTGAATCTTGTTTATCATGCTAAGAGGAGCAGGAAAAAGCAAAAAATTTCAGAATTGCACCTTGCAATGCGGAGAAATTACTGTTTGTGCATTTACAATATTCATTGATTTTTGCCATTGAAAAACGTCCAGAAATGATTGAAGCTACTGACTGAATGAAAGGAGCTGGCATCTCACTCTCTTTGAATCTTGTTTATCTTGCTAAGAGGAGCAGGAAAAAGCAAAAAATTTCAGAATTGCACCTTGCAATGCGGAGAAATTACTGTTTGTGCATTTACAATATTCATTGATTTTTGCCAATGAAAAACATCATGTTATTCATATACCAGAAATGTTTGAAGCTACTGACTGAATGAAAGGAGCTGGCATCTCACTCTCTTTGAATCTTCTTTATCATGCTAAGAGGAGCAGAAAAAAGCAAAAAATTTCAGAATTGCACCTTGCAATGCGGAGAAATTACTGTTTGTGCATTTACAATATTCATTGATTTTTGCCATTGAAAAACATCATGTTATTCATATACCAGAAATGTTTGAAGCTACTGACTGAATGAAAGGAGCTGGCATCTCACTCTCTTTGAATCTTCTTTATCATGCTAAGAGGAGCAGGAAAAAGCAAAAAATTTCAGAATTGCACCTTGCAATGCGGAGAAATTACTGATTGTGCATTTACAATATTCATTGATTTTTGCCATTGAAAAACGTCCAGAAATGATTGAAGCTACTGACTGAATGAAAGGAGCTGGCATCTCACTCTCTTTGAATCTTGTTTATCATGCTAAGAGGAGCAGGAAAAAGCAAAAAATTTCAGAATTGCACCTTGCAATGCGGAGAAATTACTGTTTGTGCATTTACAATATTCATTGATTTTTGCCATTGAAAAACGTCCAGAAATGATTGAAGCTACTGACTGAATGAAAGGAGCTGGCATCTCACTCTCTTTGAATCTTCTTTATCATGCTAAGAGGAGCAGGAAAAAGCAAAAAATTTCAGAATTGCACCTTGCAATCCGGAGAAATTACTGTTTGTGCATTTACAATATTCATTGATTTTTGCCATTGAAAAACATCATGTTATTCATATACCAGAAATGATTGAAGCTACTGACTGAATGAAAGGAGCTGGCATCTCACTCTCTTTGAATCTTCTTTATCATGCTAAGAGGAGCAGGAAAAAGCAAAAAATTTCAGAATTGCACCTTGCAATGCGGAGAAATTACTGTTTGTGCATTTACAATATTCAATGATTTTTGCCATTGAAAAACGTCCAGAAATGATTGAAGCTACTGACTGAATGAAAGGAGCTGGCATCTCACTCTCTTTGAATCTTCTTTATCATGCTAAGAGGAGCAGGAAAAAGCAAAAAATTTCAGAATTGCACCTTGCAATGTGGAGAAATTACTGTTTGTGCATTTACAATATTCATTGATTTTTGCCATTGAAAAACATGTTATTCATATACCAGAAATGTTTGAAGCTACTGACTGAATGAAAGGAGCTGGCATCTCACTCTCTTTGAATCTTCTTTATCATGCTAAGAGGAGCAGGAAAAAGCAAAAAATTTCAGAATTGCACCTTGCAATGCGGAGAAATTACTCTTTGTGCATTTACAATATTCATTGATTTTTGCCATTGAAAAACGTCCAGAAATGATTGAAGCTACTGACTGAATGAAAGGAGCTGGCATCTCCCTCTCTTTGAATCTTCTTTATCATGCTAAGAGGAGCAGGAAAAAGCAAAAAATTTCAGAATTGCACCTTGCAATGCGGAGAAATTACTGTTTGTGCATTTACAATATTCATTGATTTTTGCCATTGAAAAACGTCCAGAAATGATTGAAGCTACTGACTGAATGAAAGGAGCTGGCATCTCACTCTCTTTGAATCTTCTTTATCATGCTAAGAGGAGCAGGAAAAAGCAAAAAATTTCAGAATTGCACCTTGCAATGCGGAGAAATTACTGTTTGTGCATTTACAATATTCATTGATTTTTGCCATTGAAAAACATCATGTTATTCATATACCAGAAATGTTTGAAGCTACTGACTGAATGAAAGGAGCTGGCATCTCACTCTCTTTGAATCTTCTTTATCATGCTAAGAGGAGCAGGAAAAAGCAAAAAATTTCAGAATTGCACCTTGCAATGCGGAGAAATTACTGTTTGTGCATTTACAATATTCATTGATTTTTGCCATTGAAAAACGTCCAGAAATGATTGAAGCTACTGACTGAATGAAAGGAGCTTGCATCTCACTCTGAATCTTGTTTATCATGCTAAGAGGAGCAGGAAAAAGCAAAAAATTTCAGAATTGCACCTTGCAATGCGGAGAAATTACTGTTTGTGCATTTACAATATTCATTGATTTTTGCCATTGAAAAACGTCCAGAAATGATTGAAGCTACTGACTGAATGAAAGGAGCTGGCATCTCACTCTCTTTGAATCTTGTTTATCTTGCTAAGAGGAGCAGGAAAAAGCAAAAAATTTCAGAATTGCACCTTGCAATGCGGAGAAATTACTGTTTGTGCATTTACAATATTCATTGATTTTTGCCATTGAAAAACGTCCAGAAATGATTGAAGCTACTGACTGAATGAAAGGAGCTGGCATCTCACTCTCTTTGAATCTTGTTTATCTTGCTAAGAGGAGCAGGAAAAAGCAAAAAATTTCAGAATTGCACCTTGCAATGCGGAGAAATTACTGTTTGTGCATTTACAATATTCATTGATTTTTGCCATTGAAAAACGTCCAGAAATGATTGAAGCTACTGACTGAATGAAAGGAGCTGGCATCTCACTCTCTTTGAATCTTCTTTATCATGCTAAGAGGAGCAGGAAAAAGCAAAAAATTTCAGAATTGCACCTTGCAATGCGGAGAAATTACTGTTTGTGCATTTACAATATTCATTGATTTTTGCCATTGAAAAACATCATGTTATTCATATACCAGAAATGTTTGAAGCTACTGACTGAATGAAAGGAGCTGGCATCTCACTCTCTTTGAATCTTCTTTATCATGCTAAGAGGAGCAGAAAAAAGCAAAAAATTTCAGAATTGCACCTTGCAATGCGGAGAAATTACTGTTTGTGCATTTACAATATTCATTGATTTTTGCCATTGAAAAACGTCCAGAAATGATTGAAGCTACTGACTGAATGAAAGGAGCTGGCATCTCACTCTGTTTGAATCTTGTTTATCATGCTAAGAGGAGCAGGAAAAAGCAAAAAATTTCAGAATTGCACCTTGCAATGCAGAGAAATTACTGTTTGTGCATTTACAATATTCATTGATTTTTGCCATTGAAAAACGTCCAGAAATGATTGAATCTACTGACTGAATGAAAGGAGCTGGCATCTCACTCTCTTTGAATCTTCTTTATCATGCTAAGAGGAGCAGGAAAAAGCAAAAAATTTCAGAATTGCACCTTTCAATGCGGAGAAATTACTGTTTGTGCATTTACAATATTCATTGATTTTTGCCATTGAAAAATATCATGTTATTCATATACCAGAAATGTTTGAAGCTACTGACTGAATGAAAGGAGCTGGCATCTCACTCTCTTTGAATCTTCTTTATCATGCTAAGAGGAGCAGGAAAAAGCAAAAAATTTCAGAATTGCACCTTGCAATGCGGAGAAATTACTGTTTATGCATTTACAATATTCATTGATTTTTGCCATTGAAAAACGTCCAGAAATGATTGAAGCTACTGACTGAATGAAAGGAGCTGGCATCTCACTCTCTTTGAATCTTGTTTATCATGCTAAGAGGAGCAGGAAAAAGCAAAAAATTTCAGAATTGCACCTTGCAATGCGGAGAAATTACTGTTTGTGCATTTACAATATTCATTGATTTTTGCCATTGAAAAACGTCCAGAAATGATTGAAGCTACTGACTGAATGAAAGGAGCTGGCATCTCACTCTCTTTGAATCTTCTTTATCATGCAAAGTGGAGCAGGAAAAAGCAAAAAATTTCAGAATTGCACCTTGCAATGCGGAGAAATTACTGTTTGTGCATTTACAATATTCAGTGATTTTTGCCATTGAAAAACATCATGTTATTCATATACCAGAAATGTTTGAAGCTACTTACTGAATGAAAGGAGCTGGCATCTCACTCTCTTTGAATCTTCTTTATCATGCTAAGAGGAGCAGGAAAAAGCAAAAAATTTCAGAATTGCACCTTGCAATGCGGAGAAATTACTGTTTGTGCATTTACAATATTCATTGATTTTTGCCATTGAAAAACGTCCAGAAATGATTGAAGCTACTGACTGAATGAAAGGAGCTGGCATCTCACTCTCTTTGAATCTTGTTTATCATGCTAAGAGGAGCAGGAAAAAGCAAAAAATTTCAGAATTGCACCTTGCAATGCGGAGAAATTACTGTTTGTGCATTTACAATATTCATTGATTTTTGCCATTGAAAAACGTCCAGAAATGATTGAAGCTACTGACTGAATGAAAGGAGCTGGCATCTCACTATCTTTGAATCTTCTTTATCATGCTTAGAGGAGCAGGAAAAAGCAAAAAATTTCAGAATTGCACCTTGCAATGCGGAGAAATTACTGTTTGTGCATTTACAATATTCATTGATTTTTGCCATTGAAAAACTTCATGTTATTCATATACCAGAAATGATTGAAGCTACTGACTGAATGAAAGGAGCTGGCATCTCACTCTCTTTGAATCTTCTTTATCATGCTAAGAGGAGCAGGAAAAAGCAAAAAATTTCAGAATTGCACCTTGCAATGCGGAGAAATTACTGTTTGTGCATTTACAATATTCATTGATTTTTGCCATTGAAAAACGTCCAGAAATGATTGAAGCTACTGACTGAATGAAAGGAGCTGGCATCTCACTCTCTTTGAATCTTCTTTATCATGCTAAGAGGAGCAGGAAAAAGCAAAAAATTTCAGAATTGCACCTTGCAATGCGGAGAAATTACTGTTTGTGCATTTACAATATTCATTGATTTTTGCCATTGAAAAACGTCCAGAAATGATTGAAGCTACTGACTGAATGAAAGGAGCTGGCATCTCACTCTCTTTGAATCTTGTTTATCATGCTAAGAGGAGCAGGAAAAAGCAAAAAATTTCAGAATTGCACCTTGCAATGCGGAGAAATTACTGTTTGTGCATTTACAATATTCATTGATTTTTGCCATTGAAAAACGTCCAGAAATGATTGAAGCTACTGACTGAATGAAAGGAGCTGGCATCTCACTCTCTTTGAATCTTGTTTATCATGCTAAGAGGAGCAGGAAAAAGCAAAAAATTTCAGAATTGCACCTTGCAATGCGGAGAAATTACTGTTTGTGCATTTACAATATTCATTGATTTTTGCCATTGAAAAACGTCCAGAAATGATTGAAGCTACTTACTGAATGAAAGGAGCTGGCATCTCACTCTCTTTGAATCTTCTTTATCATGCTAAGAGGAGCAGGAAAAAGCAAAAAATTTCAGAATTGCACCTTGCAATGCGGAGAAATTACTGTTTGTGCATTTACAATATTCATTGATTTTTGCCATTGAAAAACATCATGTTATTCATATATAGAAATGTTTGAAGCTACTGACTGAATGAAAGGAGCTGGCATCTCACTCTCTTTGAATCTTCTTTATCATGCTAAGAGGAGCAGGAAAAAGCAAAAAATTTCAGAATTGCACCTTGCAATGCGGAGAAATTACTGTTTGTGCATTTACAATATTCATTGATTTTTGCCATTGAAAAACGTCCAGAAATGATTGAAGCTACTGACTGAATGAAAGGAGCTGGCATCTCACTCTCTTTGAATCTTCTTTATCATGCTAAGAGGAGCAGGAAAAAGCAAAAAATTTCAGAATTGCACCTTGCAATGCGGAGAAATTACTGTTTGTGCATTTACAATATTCATTGATTTTTGCCATTGAAAAACATCATGTTATTCATATACCAGAAATGTTTGAAGCTACTGACTGAATGAAAGGAGCTGGCATCTCACTCTCTTTGAATCTTCTTTATCATGCTAAGAGGAGCAGGAAAAAGCAAAAAATTTCAGAATTGCACCTTGCAATGCGGAGAAATTAGTTTGTGCATTTACAATATTCATTGATTTTTGCCATTGAAAAACGTCCAGAAATGATTGAAGCTACTGACTGAATGAAAGGAGCTGGCATCTCACTCTCTTTGAATCTTGTTTATCATGCTAAGAGGAGCAGGAAAAAGCAAAAAATTTCAGAATTGCACCTTGCAATGCGGAGAAATTACTGTTTGTGCATTTACAATATTCAATGATTTTTGCCATTGAAAAACGTCCAGAAATGATTGAAGCTACTGACTGAATGAAAGGAGCTGGCATCTCACTCTCTTTGAATCTTCTTTATCATGCTGAGGAGCAGGAAAAAGCAAAAAATTTCAGAATTGCACCTTGCAATGCGGAGAAATTACTGTTTGTGCATTTACAATATTCATTGATTTTTGCCATTGAAAAACATCATGTTATTCATATACCAGAAATGTTTGAAGCTACTGACTGAATGAAAGGAGCTGGCATCTCACTCTCTTTGAATCTTCTTTATCATGCTAAGAGGAGCAGGAAAAAGCAAAAAATTTCAGAATTGCACCTTGCAATGCGGAGAAATTACTCTTTGTGCATTTACAATATTCATTGATTTTTGCCATTGAAAAACGTCCAGAAATGATTGAAGCTACTGACTGAATGAAAGGAGCTGGCATCTCAATCTCTTTGAATCTTCTTTATCATGCTAAGAGGAGCAGGAAAAAGCAAAAAATTTCAGAATTGCACCTTGCAATGCGGAGAAATTACTGTTTGTGCATTTACAATATTCATTGATTTTTGCCATTGAAAAACGTCCAGAAATGATTGAAGCTACTGACTGAATGAAAGGAGATGGCATCTCACTCTCTTTGAATCTTCTTTATCATGCTAAGAGGAGCAGGAAAAAGCAAAACATTTCAGAATTGCACCTTGCAATGCGGAGAAATTACTGTTTGTGCATTTACAATATTCATTGATTTTTGCCATTGAAAAACATCATGTTATTCATATACCAGAAATGTTTGAAGCTACTGACTGAATGAAAGGAGCTGGCATCTCACTCTCTTTGAATCTTCTTTATCATGCTAAGAGGAGCAGGAAAAAGCAAAAAATTTCAGAATTGCACCTTGCAATGCGGAGAAATTACTCTTTGTGCATTTACAATATTCATTGATTTTTGCCATTGAAAAACGTCCAGAAATGATTGAAGCTACTGACTGAATGAAAGGAGCTGGCATCTCACTCTCTTTGAATCTTGTTTATCATGCTAAGAGGAGCAGGAAAAAGCAAAAAATTTCAGAATTGCACCTTGCAATGCGGAGAAATTACTCTTTGTGCATTTACAATATTCATTGATTTTTGCCATTGAAAAACGTCCAGAAATGATTGAAGCTACTGACTGAATGAAAGGAGCTGGCATCTCACTCTCTTTGAATCTTGTTTATCATGCTAAGAGGAGCAGGAAAAAGCAAAAAATTTCAGAATTGCACCTTGCAATGCGGAGAAATTACTCTTTGTGCATTTACAATATTCATTGATTTTTGCCATTGAAAAACGTCCAGAAATGATTGAAGCTACTGACTGAATGAAAGGAGCTGGCATCTCACTCTCTTTGAATCTTCTTTATCATGCTAAGAGGAGCAGGAAAAAGCAAAAAATTTCAGAATTGCACCTTTCAATGCGGAGAAATTACTGTTTGTGCATTTACAATATTCATTGATTTTTGCCATTGAAAAATATCATGTTATTCATATACCAGAAATGTTTGAAGCTACTGACTGAATGAAAGGAGCTGGCATCTCACTCTCTTTGAATCTTCTTTATCATGCTAAGAGGAGCAGGAAAAAGCAAAAAATTTCAGAATTGCACCTTGCAATGCGGAGAAATTACTGTTTATGCATTTACAATATTCATTGATTTTTGCCATTGAAAAACGTCCAGAAATGATTGAAGCTACTGACTGAATGAAAGGAGCTGGCATCTCACTCTCTTTGAATCTTGTTTATCATGCTAAGAGGAGCAGGAAAAAGCAAAAAATTTCAGAATTGCACCTTGCAATGCGGAGAAATTACTGTTTGTGCATTTACAATATTCATTGATTTTTGCCATTGAAAAACGTCCAGAAATGATTGAAGCTACTGACTGAATGAAAGGAGCTGGCATCTCACTCTCTTTGAATCTTCTTTATCATGCTAAGAGGAGCAGGAAAAAGCAAAACATTTCAGAATTGCACCTTGCAATGCGGAGAAATTACTGTTTGTGCATTTACAATATTCATTGATTTTTGCCATTGAAAAACATCATGTTATTCATATACCAGAAATGTTTGAAGCTACTGACTGAATGAAAGGAGCTGGCATCTCACTCTCTTTGAATCTTCTTTATCATGCTAAGAGGAGCAGGAAAAAGCAAAAAATTTCAGAATTGCACCTTGCAATGCGGAGAAATTACTCTTTGTGCATTTACAATATTCATTGATTTTTGCCATTGAAAAACGTCCAGAAATGATTGAAGCTACTGACTGAATGAAAGGAGCTGGCATCTCACTCTCTTTGAATCTTGTTTATCATGCTAAGAGGAGCAGGAAAAAGCAAAAAATTTCAGAATTGCACCTTGCAATGCGGAGAAATTACTCTTTGTGCATTTACAATATTCATTGATTTTTGCCATTGAAAAACGTCCAGAAATGATTGAAGCTACTGACTGAATGAAAGGAGCTGGCATCTCACTCTCTTTGAATCTTGTTTATCATGCTAAGAGGAGCAGGAAAAAGCAAAAAATTTCAGAATTGCACCTTGCAATGCGGAGAAATTACTCTTTGTGCATTTACAATATTCATTGATTTTTGCCATTGAAAAACGTCCAGAAATGATTGAAGCTACTGACTGAATGAAAGGAGCTGGCATCTCACTCTCTTTGAATCTTCTTTATCATGCTAAGAGGAGCAGGAAAAAGCAAAAAATTTCAGAATTGCACCTTTCAATGCGGAGAAATTACTGTTTGTGCATTTACAATATTCATTGATTTTTGCCATTGAAAAATATCATGTTATTCATATACCAGAAATGTTTGAAGCTACTGACTGAATGAAAGGAGCTGGCATCTCACTCTCTTTGAATCTTCTTTATCATGCTAAGAGGAGCAGGAAAAAGCAAAAAATTTCAGAATTGCATCTTGCAATGCGGAGAAATTACTGTTTATGCATTTACAATATTCATTGATTTTTGCCATTGAAAAACGTCCAGAAATGATTGAAGCTACTGACTGAATGAAAGGAGCTGGCATCTCACTCTCTTTGAATCTTGTTTATCATGCTAAGAGGAGCAGGAAAAAGCAAAAAATTTCAGAATTGCACCTTGCAATGCGGAGAAATTACTGTTTGTGCATTTACAATATTCATTGATTTTTGCCATTGAAAAACGTCCAGAAATGATTGAAGCTACTGACTGAATGAAAGGAGCTGGCATCTCACTCTCTTTGAATCTTCTTTATCATGCAAAGTGGAGCAGGAAAAAGCAAAAAATTTCAGAATTGCACCTTGCAATGCGGAGAAATTACTGTTTGTGCATTTACAATATTCAGTGATTTTTGCCATTGAAAAACATCATGTTATTCATATACCAGAAATGTTTGAAGCTACTTACTGAATGAAAGGAGCTGGCATCTCACTCTCTTTGAATCTTCTTTATCATGCTAAGAGGAGCAGGAAAAAGCAAAAAATTTCAGAATTGCACCTTGCAATGCGGAGAAATTACTGTTTGTGCATTTACAATATTCATTGATTTTTGCCATTGAAAAACGTCCAGAAATGATTGAAGCTACTGACTGAATGAAAGGAGCTGGCATCTCACTCTCTTTGAATCTTGTTTATCATGCTAAGAGGAGCAGGAAAAAGCAAAAAATTTCAGAATTGCACCTTGCAATGCGGAGAAATTACTGTTTGTGCATTTACAATATTCATTGATTTTTGCCATTGAAAAACGTCCAGAAATGATTGAAGCTACTGACTGAATGAAAGGAGCTGGCATCTCACTATCTTTGAATCTTCTTTATCATGCTTAGAGGAGCAGGAAAAAGCAAAAAATTTCAGAATTGCACCTTGCAATGCGGAGAAATTACTGTTTGTGCATTTACAATATTCATTGATTTTTGCCATTGAAAAACTTCATGTTATTCATATACCAGAAATGATTGAAGCTACTGACTGAACGAAAGGAGCTGGCATCTCACTCTCTTTGAATCTTCTTTATCATGCTAAGAGGAGCAGGAAAAAGCAAAAAATTTCAGAATTGCACCTTGCAATGCGGAGAAATTACTGTTTGTGCATTTACAATATTCATTGATTTTTGCCATTGAAAAACGGCCAGAAATGATTGAAGCTACTGACTGAATGAAAGGAGCTGGCATCTCACTCTCTTTGAATCTTCTTTATCATGCTAAGAGGAGCAGGAAAAAGGAAAAAATTTCAGAATTGCACCTTTCAATGCGGAGAAATTACTGTTTGTGCATTTACAATATTCATTGATTTTTGCCATTGAAAAACATCATGTTATTCATATACCAGAAATGTTTGAAGCTACTGACTGAATGAAAAGAGCTGGCATCTCACTCTCTTTGAATCTTCTTTATCATGCTAAGAGGAGCAGGAAAAAGCAAAAAATTTCAGAATTGCACCTTGCAATGCGGAGAAATTACTGTTTGTGCATTTACAATATTCATTGATTTTTGCCATTGAAAAACGTCCAGAAATGATTGAAGCTACTGACTGAATGAAAGGAGCTGGCATCTCACTCTCTTTGAATCTTGTTTATCATGCTAAGAGGAGCAGGAAAAAGCAAAAAATTTCAGAATTGCACCTTGCAATGCGGAGAAATTACTGTTTGTGCATTTACAATATTCATTGATTTTTGCCATTGAAAAACGTCCAGAAATGATTGAAGCTACTTACTGAATGAAAGGAGCTGGCATCTCACTCTCTTTGAATCTTCTTTATCATGCTAAGAGGAGCAGGAAAAAGCAAAAAATTTCAGAATTGCACCTTGCAATGCGGAGAAATTACTGTTTGTGCATTTACAATATTCATTGATTTTTGCCATTGAAAAACATCATGTTATTCATATACCAGAAATGTTTGAAGCTACTGACTGAATGAAAGGAGCTGGCATCTCACTCTCTTTGAATCTTCTTTATCATGCTAAGAGGAGCAGGAAAAAGCAAAAAATTTCAGAATTGCACCTTGCAATGCGGAGAAATTACTGTTTGTGCATTTACAATATTCATTGATTTTTGCCATTGAAAAACGTCCAGAAATGATTGAAGCTACTGACTGAATGAAAGGAGCTGGCATCTCACTCTCTTTGAATCTTCTTTATCATGCTAAGAGGAGCAGGAAAAAGCAAAAAATTTCAGAATTGCACCTTGCAATGCGGAGAAATTACTGTTTGTGCATTTACAATATTCATTGATTTTTGCCATTGAAAAACATCATGTTATTCATATACCAGAAATGTTTGAAGCTACTGACTGAATGAAAGGAGCTGGCATCTCACTCTCTTTGAATCTTCTTTATCATGCTAAGAGGAGCAGGAAAAAGCAAAAAATTTCAGAATTGCACCTTGCAATGCGGAGAAATTAGTTTGTGCATTTACAATATTCATTGATTTTTGCCATTGAAAAACGTCCAGAAATGATTGAAGCTACTGACTGAATGAAAGGAGCTGGCATCTCACTCTCTTTGAATCTTGTTTATCATGCTAAGAGGAGCAGGAAAAAGCAAAAAATTTCAGAATTGCACCTTGCAATGCGGAGAAATTACTGTTTGTGCATTTACAATATTCAATGATTTTTGCCATTGAAAAACGTCCAGAAATGATTGAAGCTACTGACTGAATGAAAGGAGCTGGCATCTCACTCTCTTTGAATCTTCTTTATCATGCTGAGGAGCAGGAAAAAGCAAAAAATTTCAGAATTGCACCTTGCAATGCGGAGAAATTACTGTTTGTGCATTTACAATATTCATTGATTTTTGCCATTGAAAAACATCATGTTATTCATATACCAGAAATGTTTGAAGCTACTGACTGAATGAAAGGAGCTGGCATCTCACTCTCTTTGTATCTTCTTTATCATGCTAAGAGGAGCAGGAAAAAGCAAAAAATTTCAGAATTGCACCTTGCAATGCGGAGAAATTACTCTTTGTGCATTTACAATATTCATTGATTTTTGCCATTGAAAAACGTCCAGAAATGATTGAAGCTACTGACTGAATGAAAGGAGCTGGCATCTCAATCTCTTTGAATCTTCTTTATCATGCTAAGAGGAGCAGGAAAAAGCAAAAAATTTCAGAATTGCACCTTGCAATGCGGAGAAATTACTGTTTGTGCATTTACAATATTCATTGATTTTTGCCATTGAAAAACGTCCAGAAATGATTGAAGCTACTGACTGAATGAAAGGAGCTGGCATCTCACTCTCTTTGAATCTTCTTTATCATGCTAAGAGGAGCAGGAAAAAGCAAAACATTTCAGAATTGCACCTTGCAATGCGGAGAAATTACTGTTTGTGCATTTACAATATTCATTGATTTTTGCCATTGAAAAACATCATGTTATTCATATACCAGAAATGTTTGAAGCTACTGACTGAATGAAAGGAGCTGGCATCTCACTCTCTTTGAATCTTCTTTATCATGCTAAGAGGAGCAGGAAAAAGCAAAAAATTTCAGAATTGCACCTTGCAATGCGGAGAAATTACTCTTTGTGCATTTACAATATTCATTGATTTTTGCCAATGAAAAACGTCCAGAAATGATTGAAGCTACTGACTGAATGAAAGGAGCTGGCATCTCACTCTCTTTGAATCTTGTTTATCATGCTAAGAGGAGCAGGAAAAAGCAAAAAATTTCAGAATTGCACCTTGCAATGCGGAGAAATTACTCTTTGTGCATTTACAATATTCATTGATTTTTGCCATTGAAAAACGTCCAGAAATGATTGAAGCTACTGACTGAATGAAAGGAGCTGGCATCTCACTCTCTTTGAATCTTGTTTATCATGCTAAGAGGAGCAGGAAAAAGCAAAAAATTTCAGAATTGCACCTTGCAATGCGGAGAAATTACTCTTTGTGCATTTACAATATTCATTGATTTTTGCCATTGAAAAACGTCCAGAAATGATTGAAGCTACTGACTGAATGAAAGGAGCTGGCATCTCACTCTCTTTGAATCTTCTTTATCATGCTAAGAGGAGCAGGAAAAAGCAAAAAATTTCAGAATTGCACCTTTCAATGCGGAGAAATTACTGTTTGTGCATTTACAATATTCATTGATTTTTGCCATTGAAAAATATCATGTTATTCATATACCAGAAATGTTTGAAGCTACTGACTGAATGAAAGGAGCTGGCATCTCACTCTCTTTGAATCTTCTTTATCATGATAAGAGGAGCAGGAAAAAGCAAAAAATTTCAGAATTGCACCTTGCAATGCGGAGAAATTACTGTTTGTGCATTTACAATATTCATTGATTTTTGCCATTGAAAAACGTCCAGAAATGATTGAAGCTACTGACTGAATGAAAGGAGCTGGCATCTCACTCTCTTTGAATCTTGTTTATCATGCTAAGAGGAGCAGGAAAAAGCAAAAAATTTCAGAATTGCACCTTGCAATGCGGAGAAATTACTCTTTGTGCATTTACAATATTCATTGATTTTTGCCATTGAAAAACGTCCAGAAATGATTGAAGCTACTGACTGAATGAAAGGAGCTGGCATCTCACTCTCTTTGAATCTTGTTTATCATGCTAAGAGGAGCAGGAAAAAGCAAAAAATTTCAGAATTGCACCTTGCAATGCGGAGAAATTACTCTTTGTGCATTTACAATATTCATTGATTTTTGCCATTGAAAAACGTCCAGAAATGATTGAAGCTACTGACTGAATGAAAGGAGCTGGCATCTCACTCTCTTTGAATCTTCTTTATCATGCTAAGAGGAGCAGGAAAAAGCAAAAAATTTCAGAATTGCACCTTTCAATGCGGAGAAATTACTGTTTGTGCATTTACAATATTCATTGATTTTTGCCATTGAAAAATATCATGTTATTCATATACCAGAAATGTTTGAAGCTACTGACTGAATGAAAGGAGCTGGCATCTCACTCTCTTTGAATCTTCTTTATCATGATAAGAGGAGCAGGAAAAAGCAAAAAATTTCAGAATTGCACCTTGCAATGCGGAGAAATTACTGTTTGTGCATTTACAATATTCATTGATTTTTGCCATTGAAAAACGTCCAGAAATGATTGAAGCTACTGACTGAATGAAAGGAGCTGGCATCTCACTCTCTTTGAATCTTGTTTATCATGCTAAGAGGAGCAGGAAAAAGCAAAAAATTTCAGAATTGCACCTTGCAATGCGGAGAAATTACTGTTTGTGCATTTACAATATTCATTGATTTTTGCCATTGAAAAACGTCCAGAAATGATTGAAGCTACTGACTGAATGAAAGGAGCTGGCATCTCACTCTCTTTGAATCTTCTTTATCATGCAAAGAGGAGCAGGAAAAAGCAAAAAATTTCAGAATTGCACCTTGCAATGCGGAGAAATTACTGTTTGTGCATTTACAATATTCAGTGATTTTTGCCATTGAAAAACATCATGTTATTCATATACCAGAAATGTTTGAAGCTACTGACTGAATGAAAGGAGCTGGCATCTCACTCTCTTTGAATCTTCTTTATCATGCTAAGAGGAGCAGGAAAAAGCAAAAAATTTCAGAATTGCACCTTGCAATGCGGAGAAATTACTGTTTGTGCATTTACAATATTCATTGATTTTTGCCATTGAAAAACGTCCAGAAATGATTGAAGCTACTGACTGAATGAAAGGAGCTGGCATCTCACTCTCTTTGAATCTTCTTTATCATGCTAAGAGGAGCAGGAAAAAGCAAAAAATTTCAGAATTGCACCTTGCAATGCGGAGAAATTACTGTTTGTGCATTTACAATATTCATTGATTTTTGCCATTGAAAAACGTCCAGAAATGATTGAAGCTACTGACTGAATGAAAGGAGCTGGCATCTCACTATCTTTGAATCTTCTTTATCATGCTTAGAGGAGCAGGAAAAAGCAAAAAATTTCAGAATTGCACCTTGCAATGCGGAGAAATTACTGTTTGTGCATTTACAATATTCATTGATTTTTGCCATTGAAAAACTTCATGTTATTCATATACCAGAAATGATTGAAGCTACTGACTGAATGAAAGGAGCTGGCATCTCACTCTCTTTGAATCTTCTTTATCATGCTAAGAGGAGCAGGAAAAAGCAAAAAATTTCAGAATTGCACCTTGCAATGCGGAGAAATTACTGTTTGTGCATTTACAATATTCATTGATTTTTGCCATTGAAAAACGTCCAGAAATGATTGAAGCTACTGACTGAATGAAAGGAGCTGGCATCTCACTCTCTTTGAATCTTCTTTATCATGCTAAGAGGAGCAGGAAAAAGGAAAAAATTTCAGAATTGCACCTTTCAATGCGGAGAAATTACTGTTTGTGCATTTACAATATTCATTGATTTTTGCCATTGAAAAACATCATGTTATTCATATACCAGAAATGTTTGAAGCTACTGACTGAATGAAAAGAGCTGGCATCTCACTCTCTTTGAATCTTCTTTATCATGCTAAGAGGAGCAGGAAAAAGCAAAAAATTTCAGAATTGCACCTTGCAATGCGGAGAAATTACTGTTTGTGCATTTACAATATTCATTGATTTTTGCCATTGAAAAACGTCCAGAAATGATTGAAGCTACTGACTGAATGAAAGGAGCTGGCATCTCACTCTCTTTGAATCTTGTTTATCATGCTAAGAGGAGCAGGAAAAAGCAAAAAATTTCAGAATTGCACCTTGCAATGCGGAGAAATTACTGTTTGTGCATTTACAATATTCATTGATTTTTGCCATTGAAAAACGTCCAGAAATGATTGAAGCTACTTACTGAATGAAAGGAGCTGGCATCTCACTCTCTTTGAATCTTCTTTATCATGCTAAGAGGAGCAGGAAAAAGCAAAAAATTTCAGAATTGCACCTTGCAATGCGGAGAAATTACTGTTTGTGCATTTACAATATTCATTGATTTTTGCCATTGAAAAACATCATGTTATTCATATACCAGAAATGTTTGAAGCTACTGACTGAATGAAAGGAGCTGGCATCTCACTCTCTTTGAATCTTCTTTATCATGCTAAGAGGAGCAGGAAAAAGCAAAAAATTTCAGAATTGCACCTTGCAATGCGGAGAAATTACTGTTTGTGCATTTACAATATTCATTGATTTTTGCCATTGAAAAACGTCCAGAAATGATTGAAGCTACTGACTGAATGAAAGGAGCTGGCATCTCACTCTCTTTGAATCTTCTTTATCATGCTAAGAGGAGCAGGAAAAAGCAAAAAATTTCAGAATTGCACCTTGCAATGCGGAGAAATTACTGTTTGTGCATTTACAATATTCATTGATTTTTGCCATTGAAAAACATCATGTTATTCATATACCAGAAATGTTTGAAGCTACTGACTGAATGAAAGGAGCTGGCATCTCACTCTCTTTGAATCTTCTTTATCATGCTAAGAGGAGCAGGAAAAAGCAAAAAATTTCAGAATTGCACCTTGCAATGCGGAGAAATTAGTTTGTGCATTTACAATATTCATTGATTTTTGCCATTGAAAAACGTCCAGAAATGATTGAAGCTACTGACTGAATGAAAGGAGCTGGCATCTCACTCTCTTTGAATCTTGTTTATCATGCTAAGAGGAGCAGGAAAAAGCAAAAAATTTCAGAATTGCACCTTGCAATGCGGAGAAATTACTGTTTGTGCATTTACAATATTCAATGATTTTTGCCATTGAAAAACGTCCAGAAATGATTGAAGCTACTGACTGAATGAAAGGAGCTGGCATCTCACTCTCTTTGAATCTTCTTTATCATGCTGAGGAGCAGGAAAAAGCAAAAAATTTCAGAATTGCACCTTGCAATGCGGAGAAATTACTGTTTGTGCATTTACAATATTCATTGATTTTTGCCATTGAAAAACATCATGTTATTCATATACCAGAAATGTTTGAAGCTACTGACTGAATGAAAGGAGCTGGCATCTCACTCTCTTTGAATCTTCTTTATCATGCTAAGAGGAGCAGGAAAAAGCAAAAAATTTCAGAATTGCACCTTGCAATGCGGAGAAATTACTCTTTGTGCATTTACAATATTCATTGATTTTTGCCATTGAAAAACGTCCAGAAATGATTGAAGCTACTGACTGAATGAAAGGAGCTGGCATCTCAATCTCTTTGAATCTTCTTTATCATGCTAAGAGGAGCAGGAAAAAGCAAAAAATTTCAGAATTGCACCTTGCAATGCGGAGAAATTACTGTTTGTGCATTTACAATATTCATTGATTTTTGCCATTGAAAAACGTCCAGAAATGATTGAAGCTACTGACTGAATGAAAGGAGCTGGCATCTCACTCTCTTTGAATCTTCTTTATCATGCTAAGAGGAGCAGGAAAAAGCAAAACATTTCAGAATTGCACCTTGCAATGCGGAGAAATTACTGTTTGTGCATTTACAATATTCATTGATTTTTGCCATTGAAAAACATCATGTTATTCATATACCAGAAATGTTTGAAGCTACTGACTGAATGAAAGGAGCTGGCATCTCACTCTCTTTGAATCTTCTTTATCATGCTAAGAGGAGCAGGAAAAAGCAAAAAATTTCAGAATTGCACCTTGCAATGCGGAGAAATTACTCTTTGTGCATTTACAATATTCATTGATTTTTGCCAATGAAAAACGTCCAGAAATGATTGAAGCTACTGACTGAATGAAAGGAGCTGGCATCTCACTCTCTTTGAATCTTGTTTATCATGCTAAGAGGAGCAGGAAAAAGCAAAAAATTTCAGAATTGCACCTTGCAATGCGGAGAAATTACTCTTTGTGCATTTACAATATTCATTGATTTTTGCCATTGAAAAACGTCCAGAAATGATTGAAGCTACTGACTGAATGAAAGGAGCTGGCATCTCACTCTCTTTGAATCTTGTTTATCATGCTAAGAGGAGCAGGAAAAAGCAAAAAATTTCAGAATTGCACCTTGCAATGCGGAGAAATTACTCTTTGTGCATTTACAATATTCATTGATTTTTGCCATTGAAAAACGTCCAGAAATGATTGAAGCTACTGACTGAATGAAAGGAGCTGGCATCTCACTCTCTTTGAATCTTCTTTATCATGCTAAGAGGAGCAGGAAAAAGCAAAAAATTTCAGAATTGCACCTTTCAATGCGGAGAAATTACTGTTTGTGCATTTACAATATTCATTGATTTTTGCCATTGAAAAATATCATGTTATTCATATACCAGAAATGTTTGAAGCTACTGACTGAATGAAAGGAGCTGGCATCTCACTCTCTTTGAATCTTCTTTATCATGATAAGCGGAGCAGGAAAAAGCAAAAAATTTCAGAATTGCACCTTGCAATGCGGAGAAATTACTGTTTGTGCATTTACAATATTCATTGATTTTTGCCATTGAAAAACGTCCAGAAATGATTGAAGCTACTGACTGAATGAAAGGAGCTGGCATGTCACTCTCTTTGAATCTTGTTTATCATGCTAAGAGGAGCAGGAAAAAGCAAAAAATTTCAGAATTGCACCTTGCAATGCGGAGAAATTACTCTTTGTGCATTTACAATATTCATTGATTTTTGCCATTGAAAAACGTCCAGAAATGATTGAAGCTACTGACTGAATGAAAGGAGCTGGCATCTCACTCTCTTTGAATCTTGTTTATCATGCTAAGAGGAGCAGGAAAAAGCAAAAAATTTCAGAATTGCACCTTGCAATGCGGAGAAATTACTCTTTGTGCATTTACAATATTCATTGATTTTTGCCATTGAAAAACGTCCAGAAATGATTGAAGCTACTGACTGAATGAAAGGAGCTGGCATCTCACTCTCTTTGAATCTTCTTTATCATGCTAAGAGGAGCAGGAAAAAGCAAAAAATTTCAGAATTGCACCTTTCAATGCGGAGAAATTACTGTTTGTGCATTTACAATATTCATTGATTTTTGCCATTGAAAAATATCATGTTATTCATATACCAGAAATGTTTGAAGCTACTGACTGAATGAAAGGAGCTGGCATCTCACTCTCTTTGAATCTTCTTTATCATGATAAGAGGAGCAGGAAAAAGCAAAAAATTTCAGAATTGCACCTTGCAATGCGGAGAAATTACTGTTTGTGCATTTACAATATTCATTGATTTTTGCCATTGAAAAACGTCCAGAAATGATTGAAGCTACTGACTGAATGAAAGGAGCTGGCATCTCACTCTCTTTGAATCTTGTTTATCATGCTAAGAGGAGCAGGAAAAAGCAAAAAATTTCAGAATTGCACCTTGCAATGCGGAGAAATTACTGTTTGTGCATTTACAATATTCATTGATTTTTGCCATTGAAAAACGTCCAGAAATGATTGAAGCTACTGACTGAATGAAAGGAGCTGGCATCTCACTCTCTTTGAATCTTCTTTATCATGCAAAGAGGAGCAGGAAAAAGCAAAAAATTTCAGAATTGCACCTTGCAATGCGGAGAAATTACTGTTTGTGCATTTACAATATTCAGTGATTTTTGCCATTGAAAAACATCATGTTATTCATATACCAGAAATGTTTGAAGCTACTGACTGAATGAAAGGAGCTGGCATCTCACTCTCTTTGAATCTTCTTTATCATGCTAAGAGGAGCAGGAAAAAGCAAAAAATTTCAGAATTGCACCTTGCAATGCGGAGAAATTACTGTTTGTGCATTTACAATATTCATTGATTTTTGCCATTGAAAAACGTCCAGAAATGATTGAAGCTACTGACTGAATGAAAGGAGCTGGCATCTCACTCTCTTTGAATCTTCTTTATCATGCTAAGAGGAGCAGGAAAAAGCAAAAAATTTCAGAATTGCACCTTGCAATGCGGAGAAATTACTGTTTGTGCATTTACAATATTCATTGATTTTTGCCATTGAAAAACGTCCAGAAATGATTGAAGCTACTGACTGAATGAAAGGAGCTGGCATCTCACTATCTTTGAATCTTCTTTATCATGCTTAGAGGAGCAGGAAAAAGCAAAAAATTTCAGAATTGCACCTTGCAATGCGGAGAAATTACTGTTTGTGCATTTACAATATTCATTGATTTTTGCCATTGAAAAACTTCATGTTATTCATATACCAGAAATGATTGAAGCTACTGACTGAATGAAAGGAGCTGGCATCTCACTCTCTTTGAATCTTCTTTATCATGCTAAGAGGAGCAGGAAAAAGCAAAAAATTTCAGAATTGCACCTTGCAATGCGGAGAAATTACTGTTTGTGCATTTACAATATTCATTGATTTTTGCCATTGAAAAACGTCCAGAAATGATTGAAGCTACTGACTGAATGAAAGGAGCTGGCATCTCACTCTCTTTGAATCTTCTTTATCATGCTAAGAGGAGCAGGAAAAAGGAAAAAATTTCAGAATTGCACCTTTCAATGCGGAGAAATTACTGTTTGTGCATTTACAATATTCATTGATTTTTGCCATTGAAAAACATCATGTTATTCATATACCAGAAATGTTTGAAGCTACTGACTGAATGAAAAGAGCTGGCATCTCACTCTCTTTGAATCTTCTTTATCATGCTAAGAGGAGCAGGAAAAAGCAAAAAATTTCAGAATTGCACCTTGCAATGCGGAGAAATTACTGTTTGTGCATTTACAATATTCATTGATTTTTGCCATTGAAAAACGTCCAGAAATGATTGAAGCTACTGACTGAATGAAAGGAGCTGGCATCTCACTCTCTTTGAATCTTGTTTATCATGCTAAGAGGAGCAGGAAAAAGCAAAAAATTTCAGAATTGCACCTTGCAATGCGGAGAAATTACTGTTTGTGCATTTACAATATTCATTGATTTTTGCCATTGAAAAACGTCCAGAAATGATTGAAGCTACTTACTGAATGAAAGGAGCTGGCATCTCACTCTCTTTGAATCTTCTTTATCATGCTAAGAGGAGCAGGAAAAAGCAAAAAATTTCAGAATTGCACCTTGCAATGCGGAGAAATTACTGTTTGTGCATTTACAATATTCATTGATTTTTGCCATTGAAAAACATCATGTTATTCATATACCAGAAATGTTTGAAGCTACTGACTGAATGAAAGGAGCTGGCATCTCACTCTCTTTGAATCTTCTTTATCATGCTAAGAGGAGCAGGAAAAAGCAAAAAATTTCAGAATTGCACCTTGCAATGCGGAGAAATTACTGTTTGTGCATTTACAATATTCATTGATTTTTGCCATTGAAAAACGTCCAGAAATGATTGAAGCTACTGACTGAATGAAAGGAGCTGGCATCTCACTCTCTTTGAATCTTCTTTATCATGCTAAGAGGAGCAGGAAAAAGCAAAAAATTTCAGAATTGCACCTTGCAATGCGGAGAAATTACTGTTTGTGCATTTACAATATTCATTGATTTTTGCCATTGAAAAACATCATGTTATTCATATACCAGAAATGTTTGAAGCTACTGACTGAATGAAAGGAGCTGGCATCTCACTCTCTTTGAATCTTCTTTATCATGCTAAGAGGAGCAGGAAAAAGCAAAAAATTTCAGAATTGCACCTTGCAATGCGGAGAAATTAGTTTGTGCATTTACAATATTCATTGATTTTTGCCATTGAAAAACGTCCAGAAATGATTGAAGCTACTGACTGAATGAAAGGAGCTGGCATCTCACTCTCTTTGAATCTTGTTTATCATGCTAAGAGGAGCAGGAAAAAGCAAAAAATTTCAGAATTGCACCTTGCAATGCGGAGAAATTACTGTTTGTGCATTTACAATATTCAATGATTTTTGCCATTGAAAAACGTCCAGAAATGATTGAAGCTACTGACTGAATGAAAGGAGCTGGCATCTCACTCTCTTTGAATCTTCTTTATCATGCTGAGGAGCAGGAAAAAGCAAAAAATTTCAGAATTGCACCTTGCAATGCGGAGAAATTACTGTTTGTGCATTTACAATATTCATTGATTTTTGCCATTGAAAAACATCATGTTATTCATATACCAGAAATGTTTGAAGCTACTGACTGAATGAAAGGAGCTGGCATCTCACTCTCTTTGAATCTTCTTTATCATGCTAAGAGGAGCAGGAAAAAGCAAAAAATTTCAGAATTGCACCTTGCAATGCGGAGAAATTACTCTTTGTGCATTTACAATATTCATTGATTTTTGCCATTGAAAAACGTCCAGAAATGATTGAAGCTACTGACTGAATGAAAGGAGCTGGCATCTCACTCTCTTTGAATCTTGTTTATCATGCTAAGAGGAGCAGGAAAAAGCAAAAAATTTCAGAATTGCACCTTGCAATGCGGAGAAATTACTCTTTGTGCATTTACAATATTCATTGATTTTTGCCATTGAAAAATGTCCAGAAATGATTGAAGCTACTGACTGAATGAAAGGAGCTGGCATCTCACTCTCTTTGAATCTTGTTTATCATGCTAAGAGGAGCAGGAAAAAGCAAAAAATTTCAGAATTGCACCTTGCAATGCGGAGAAATTACTCTTTGTGCATTTACAATATTCATTGATTTTTGCCATTGAAAAACGTCCAGAAATGATTGAAGCTACTGACTGAATGAAAGGAGCTGGCATCTCACTCTCTTTGAATCTTGTTTATCATGCTAAGAGGAGCAGGAAAAAGCAAAAAATTTCAGAATTGCACCTTGCAATGCGGAGAAATTACTCTTTGTGCATTTACAATATTCATTGATTTTTGCCATTGAAAAATGTCCAGAAATGATTGAAGCTACTGACTGAATGAAAGGAGCTGGCATCTCACTCTCTTTGAATCTTGTTTATCATGCTAAGAGGAGCAGGAAAAAGCAAAAAATTTCAGAATTGCACCTTGCAATGCGGAGAAATTACTCTTTGTGCATTTACAATATTCATTGATTTTTGCCATTGAAAAACGTCCAGAAATGATTGAAGCTACTGACTGAATGAAAGGAGCTGGCATCTCAATCTCTTTGAATCTTCTTTATCATGCTAAGAGGAGCAGGAAAAAGCAAAAAATTTCAGAATTGCACCTTGCAATGCGGAGAAATTACTGTTTGTGCATTTACAATATTCATTGATTTTTGCCATTGAAAAACGTCCAGAAATGATTGAAGCTACTGACTGAATGAAAGGAGCTGGCATCTCACTCTCTTTGAATCTTCTTTATCATGCTAAGAGGAGCAGGAAAAAGCAAAACATTTCAGAATTGCACCTTGCAATGCGGAGAAATTACTGTTTGTGCATTTACAATATTCATTGATTTTTGCCATTGACAAACATCATGTTATTCATATACCAGAAATGTTTGAAGCTACTGACTGAATGAAAGGAGCTGGCATCTCACTCTCTTTGAATCTTCTTTATCATGCTAAGAGGAGCAGGAAAAAGCAAAAAATTTCAGAATTGCACCTTGCAATGCGGAGAAATTACTGATTGTGCATTTACAATATTGATTGATTTTTGCCATTGAAAAACGTCCAGAAATGATTGAAGCTACTGACTGAATGAAAGGAGCTGGCATCTCACTCTCTTTGAATCTTGTTTATCATGCTAAGAGGAGCAGGAAAAAGCAAAAAATTTCAGAATTGCACCTTGCAATGCGGAGAAATTACTGTTTGTGCATTTACAATATTCATTGATTTTTGCCATTGAAAAACGTCCAGAAATGATTGAAGCTACTGACTGAATGAAAGGAGCTGGCATCTCACTCTCTTTGAATCTTCTTTATCATGCTAAGAGGAGCAGGAAAAAGCAAAAAATTTCAGAATTGCACCTTGCAATCCGGAGAAATTACTGTTTGTGCATTTACAATATTCATTGATTTTTGCCATTGAAAAACATCATGTTATTCATATACCAGAAATGATTGAAGCTACTGACTGAATGAAAGGAGCTGGCATCTCACTCTCTTTGAATCTTCTTTATCATGCTAAGAGGAGCAGGAAAAAGCAAAAAATTTCAGAATTGCACTTTGCAATGCGGAGAAATTACTCTTTGTGCATTTACAATATTCATTGATTTTTGCCATTGAAAAACGACCAGAAATGATTGAAGCTACTGACTGAATGAAAGGAGCTGGCATCTCACTCTCTTTGAATCTTCTTTATCATGCTAAGAGGAGCAGGAAAAAGCAAAAAATTTCAGAATTGCACCTTGCAATGCGGAGAAATTACTGTTTGTGCATTTACAATATTCATTGATTTTTGCCATTGAAAAACGTCCAGAAATGATTGAAGCTACTGACTGAATGAAAGGAGCTGGCATCTCACTCTCTTTGAATCTTCTTTATCATGCTAAGAGGAGCAGGAAAAAGCAAAAAATTTCAGAATTGCACCTTGCAATGCGGAGAAATTACTGTTTGTGCATTTACAATATTCATTGATTTTTGCCATTGAAAAACATCATGTTATTCATATACCAGAAATGTTTGAAGCTACTGACTGAATGAAAGGAGCTGGCATCTCACTCTCTTTGAATCTTCTTTATCATGCTAAGAGGAGCAGGAAAAAGCAAAAAATTTCAGAATTGCACCTTGCAATGCGGAGAAATTACTGTTTGTGCATTTACAATATTCATTGATTTTTGCCATTGAAAAACGTCCAGAAATGATTGAAGCTACTGACTGAATGAAAGGAGCTGGCATCTCACTCTCTTTGAATCTTGTTTATCATGCTAAGAGGAGCAGGAAAAAGCAAAAAATTTCAGAATTGCACCTTGCAATGCGGAGAAATTACTGTTTGTGCATTTACAATATTCATTGATTTTTGCCATTGAAAAACGTCCAGAAATGATTGAAGCTACTGACTGAATGAAAGGAGCTGGCATCTCACTCTCTTTGAATCTTCTTTATCATGCTAAGAGGAGCAGGAAAAAGCAAAAAATTTCAGAACTGCACCTTGCAATGCGGAGAAATTACTGTTTGTGCATTTACAATATTCATTGATTTTTGCCATTGAAAAACATCATGTTATTCATATACCAGAAATGTTTGAAGCTACTGACTGAATGAAAGGAGCTGGCATCTCACTCTCTTTGAATCTTCTTTATCATGCTAAGAGGAGCAGGAAAAAGCAAAAAATTTCAGAATTGCACCTTGCAATGCGGAGAAATTACTGTTTGTGCATTTACAATATTCATTGATTTTTGCCATTGAAAAACGTCCAGAAATGATTGAAGCTACTGACTGAATGAAAGGAGCTGGCATCTCACTCTCTTTGAATCTTCTTTATCATGCTAAGAGGAGCAGGAAAAAGCAAAAAATTTCAGAATTGCACCTTGCAATGCGGAGAAATTACTGTTTGTGCATTTACAATATTCATTGATTTTTGCCATTGAAAAACGTCCAGAAATGATTGAAGCTACTGACTGAATGAAAGGAGCTGGCATCTCAATCTCTTTGAATCTTCTTTATCATGCTAAGAGGAGCAGGAAAAAGCAAAAAATTTCAGAATTGCACCTTGCCATGCGGAGAAATTACTGTTTGTGCATTTACAATATTCATTGATTTTTGCCATTGAAAAACGTCCAGAAATGATTGAAGCTACTGACTGAATGAAAGGAGCTGGCATCTCACTCTCTTTGAATCTTCTTTATCATGCTAAGAGGAGCAGGAAAAAGCAAAAAATTTCAGAATTGCACCTTGCAATGCGGAGAAATTACTGTTTGTGCATTTACAATATTCATTGATTTTTGCCATTGAAAAACGTCCAGAAATGATTGAAGCTACTGACTGAATGAAAGGAGCTGGCATCTCACTCTCTTTGAATCTTCTTTATCATGCTAAGAGGAGCAGGAAAAAGCAAAAAATTTCAGAACTGCACCTTGCAATGCGGAGAAATTACTGTTTGTGCATTTACAATATTCATTGATTTTTGCCATTGAAAAACGTCCAGAAATGATTGAAGCTACTGACTGAATGAAAGGAGCTGGCATCTCACTCTCTTTGAATCTTCTTTATCATGCTAAGAGGAGCAGGAAAAAGCAAAAAATTTCAGAATTGCACCTTGCAATGCGGAGAAATTACTGTTTGTGCATTTACAATATTCATTGATTTTTGCCATTGAAAAACATCATGTTATTCATATACCAGAAATGATTGAAGCTACTGACTGAATGAAAGGAGCTGGCATCTCACTCTCTTTGAATCTTCTTTATCATGCTAAGAGGAGCAGGAAAAAGCAAAAAATTTCAGAATTGCACCTTGCAATGCGGAGAAATTACTGTTTGTGCATTTACAATATTCATTGATTTTTGCCATTGAAAAACATCATGTTATTCATATACCAGAAATGATTGAAGCTACTGACTGAATGAAAGGAGCTGGCATCTCACTCTCTTTGAATCTTCTTTATCATGCTAAGAGGAGCAGGAAAAAGCAAAAAATTTCAGAATTGCACCTTGCAATGCGGAGAAATTACTGTTTGTGCATTTACAATATTCATTGATTTTTGCCATTGAAAAACATCATGTTATTCATATACCAGAAATGATTGAAGCTACTGACTGAATGAAAGGAGCTGGCATCTCACTCTCTTTGAATCTTCTTTATCATGCTAAGAGGAGCAGGAAAAAGCAAAAAATTTCAGAATTGCACCTTGCAATGCGGAGAAATTACTGTTTGTGCATTTACAATATTCATTGATTTTTGCCATTGAAAAACATCATGTTATTCATATACCAGAAATGTTTGAAGCTACTGACTGAATGAAAGGAGCTGGCATCTCACTCTCTTTGAATCTTCTTTATCATGCTAAGAGGAGCAGGAAAAAGCAAAAAATTTCAGAATTGCACCTTGCAATGCGGAGAAATTACTGTTTGTGCATTTACAATATTCATTGATTTTTGCCATTGAAAAACGTCCAGAAATGATTGAAGCTACTGACTGAATGAAAGGAGCTGGCATCTCACTCTCTTTGAATCTTCTTTATCATGCTAAGAGGAGCAGGAAAAAGCAAAAAATTTCAGAACTGCACCTTGCAATGCGGAGAAATTACTGTTTGTGCATTTACAATATTCATTGATTTTTGCCATTGAAAAACGTCCAGAAATGATTGAAGCTACTGACTGAATGAAAGGAGCTGGCATCTCACTCTCTTTGAATCTTCTTTATCATGCTAAGAGGAGCAGGAAAAAGCAAAAAATTTCAGAATTGCACCTTGCAATGCGGAGAAATTACTGTTTGTGCATTTACAATATTCATTGATTTTTGCCATTGAAAAACATCATGTTATTCATATACCAGAAATGATTGAAGCTACTGACTGAATGAAAGGAGCTGGCATCTCACTCTCTTTGAATCTTCTTTATCATGCTAAGAGGAGCAGGAAAAAGCAAAAAATTTCAGAATTGCACCTTGCAATGCGGAGAAATTACTGTTTGTGCATTTACAATATTCATTGATTTTTGCCATTGAAAAACATCATGTTATTCATATACCAGAAATGATTGAAGCTACTGACTGAATGAAAGGAGCTGGCATCTCACTCTCTTTGAATCTTCTTTATCATGCTAAGAGGAGCAGGAAAAAGCAAAAAATTTCAGAATTGCACCTTGCAATGCGGAGAAATTACTGTTTGTGCATTTACAATATTCATTGATTTTTGCCATTGAAAAACATCATGTTATTCATATACCAGAAATGTTTGAAGCTACTGACTGAATGAAAGGAGCTGGCATCTCACTCTCTTTGAATCTTCTTTATCATGCTAAGAGGAGCAGGAAAAAGCAAAAAATTTCAGAATTGCACCTTGCAATGCGGAGAAATTACTGTTTGTGCATTTACAATATTCATTGATTTTTGCCATTGAAAAACGTCCAGAAATGATTGAAGCTACTGACTGAATGAAAGGAGCTGGCATCTCACTCTCTTTGAATCTTCTTTATCATGCTAAGAGGAGCAGGAAAAAGCAAAAAATTTCAGAATTGCACCTTGCAATGCGGAGAAATTACTGTTTGTGCATTTACAATATTCATTGATTTTTGCCATTGAAAAACATCATGTTATTCATATACCAGAAATGTTTGAAGCTACTGACTGAATGAAAGGAGCTGGCATCTCACTCTCTTTGAATCTTCTTTATCATGCTAAGAGGAGCAGGAAAAAGCAAAAAATTTCAGAATTGCACCTTGCAATGCGGAGAAATTAGTTTGTGCATTTACAATATTCATTGATTTTTGCCATTGAAAAACGTCCAGAAATGATTGAAGCTACTGACTGAATGAAAGGAGCTGGCATCTCACTCTCTTTGAATCTTGTTTATCATGCTAAGAGGAGCAGGAAAAAGCAAAAAATTTCAGAATTGCACCTTGCAATGCGGAGAAATTACTGTTTGTGCATTTACAATATTCAATGATTTTTGCCATTGAAAAACGTCCAGAAATGATTGAAGCTACTGACTGAATGAAAGGAGCTGGCATCTCACTCTCTTTGAATCTTCTTTATCATGCTGAGGAGCAGGAAAAAGCAAAAAATTTCAGAATTGCACCTTGCAATGCGGAGAAATTACTGTTTGTGCATTTACAATATTCATTGATTTTTGCCATTGAAAAACATCATGTTATTCATATACCAGAAATGTTTGAAGCTACTGACTGAATGAAAGGAGCTGGCATCTCACTCTCTTTGAATCTTCTTTATCATGCTAAGAGGAGCAGGAAAAAGCAAAAAATTTCAGAATTGCACCTTGCAATGCGGAGAAATTACTCTTTGTGCATTTACAATATTCATTGATTTTTGCCATTGAAAAACGTCCAGAAATGATTGAAGCTACTGACTGAATGAAAGGAGCTGGCATCTCACTCTCTTTGAATCTTGTTTATCATGCTAAGAGGAGCAGGAAAAAGCAAAAAATTTCAGAATTGCACCTTGCAATGCGGAGAAATTACTGTTTGTGCATTTACAATATTCATTGATTTTTGCCATTGAAAAACGTCCAGAAATGATTGAAGCTACTGACTGAATGAAAGGAGCTGGCATCTCACTCTCTTTGAATCTTCTTTATCATGCTAAGAGGAGCAGGAAAAAGCAAAAAATTTCAGAACTGCACCTTGCAATGCGGAGAAATTACTGTTTGTGCATTTACAATATTCATTGATTTTTGCCATTGAAAAACATCATGTTATTCATATACCAGAAATGTTTGAAGCTACTGACTGAATGAAAGGAGCTGGCATCTCACTCTCTTTGAATCTTCTTTATCATGCTAAGAGGAGCAGGAAAAAGCAAAAAATTTCAGAATTGCACCTTGCAATGCGGAGAAATTACTGTTTGTGCATTTACAATATTCAATGATTTTTGCCATTGAAAAACGTCCAGAAATGATTGAAGCTACTGACTGAATGAAAGGAGCTGGCATCTCACTCTCTTTGAATCTTCTTTATCATGCTGAGGAGCAGGAAAAAGCAAAAAATTTCAGAATTGCACCTTGCAATGCGGAGAAATTACTGTTTGTGCATTTACAATATTCATTGATTTTTGCCATTGAAAAACATCATGTTATTCATATACCAGAAATGTTTGAAGCTACTGACTGAATGAAAGGAGCTGGCATCTCACTCTCTTTGAATCTTCTTTATCATGCTAAGAGGAGCAGGAAAAAGCAAAAAATTTCAGAATTGCACCTTGCAATGCGGAGAAATTACTGTTTGTGCATTTACAATATTCATTGATTTTTGCCATTGAAAAACGTCCAGAAATGATTGAAGCTACTGACTGAATGAAAGGAGCTGGCATCTCAATCTCTTTGAATCTTCTTTATCATGCTAAGAGGAGCAGGAAAAAGCAAAAAATTTCAGAATTGCACCTTGCCATGCGGAGAAATTACTGTTTGTGCATTTACAATATTCATTGATTTTTGCCATTGAAAAACGTCCAGAAATGATTGAAGCTACTGACTGAATGAAAGGAGCTGGCATCTCACTCTCTTTGAATCTTCTTTATCATGCTAAGAGGAGCAGGAAAAAGCAAAAAATTTCAGAATTGCACCTTGCAATGCGGAGAAATTACTGTTTGTGCATTTACAATATTCATTGATTTTTGCCATTGAAAAACGTCCAGAAATGATTGAAGCTACTGACTGAATGAAAGGAGCTGGCATCTCACTCTCTTTGAATCTTCTTTATCATGCTAAGAGGAGCAGGAAAAAGCAAAAAATTTCAGAACTGCACCTTGCAATGCGGAGAAATTACTGTTTGTGCATTTACAATATTCATTGATTTTTGCCATTGAAAAACGTCCAGAAATGATTGAAGCTACTGACTGAATGAAAGGAGCTGGCATCTCACTCTCTTTGAATCTTCTTTATCATGCTAAGAGGAGCAGGAAAAAGCAAAAAATTTCAGAATTGCACCTTGCAATGCGGAGAAATTACTGTTTGTGCATTTACAATATTCATTGATTTTTGCCATTGAAAAACATCATGTTATTCATATACCAGAAATGATTGAAGCTACTGACTGAATGAAAGGAGCTGGCATCTCACTCTCTTTGAATCTTCTTTATCATGCTAAGAGGAGCAGGAAAAAGCAAAAAATTTCAGAATTGCACCTTGCAATGCGGAGAAATTACTGTTTGTGCATTTACAATATTCATTGATTTTTGCCATTGAAAAACATCATGTTATTCATATACCAGAAATGATTGAAGCTACTGACTGAATGAAAGGAGCTGGCATCTCACTCTCTTTGAATCTTCTTTATCATGCTAAGAGGAGCAGGAAAAAGCAAAAAATTTCAGAATTGCACCTTGCAATGCGGAGAAATTACTGTTTGTGCATTTACAATATTCATTGATTTTTGCCATTGAAAAACATCATGTTATTCATATACCAGAAATGATTGAAGCTACTGACTGAATGAAAGGAGCTGGCATCTCACTCTCTTTGAATCTTCTTTATCATGCTAAGAGGAGCAGGAAAAAGCAAAAAATTTCAGAATTGCACCTTGCAATGCGGAGAAATTACTGTTTGTGCATTTACAATATTCATTGATTTTTGCCATTGAAAAACATCATGTTATTCATATACCAGAAATGTTTGAAGCTACTGACTGAATGAAAGGAGCTGGCATCTCACTCTCTTTGAATCTTCTTTATCATGCTAAGAGGAGCAGGAAAAAGCAAAAAATTTCAGAATTGCACCTTGCAATGCGGAGAAATTACTGTTTGTGCATTTACAATATTCATTGATTTTTGCCATTGAAAAACGTCCAGAAATGATTGAAGCTACTGACTGAATGAAAGGAGCTGGCATCTCACTCTCTTTGAATCTTCTTTATCATGCTAAGAGGAGCAGGAAAAAGCAAAAAATTTCAGAACTGCACCTTGCAATGCGGAGAAATTACTGTTTGTGCATTTACAATATTCATTGATTTTTGCCATTGAAAAACGTCCAGAAATGATTGAAGCTACTGACTGAATGAAAGGAGCTGGCATCTCACTCTCTTTGAATCTTCTTTATCATGCTAAGAGGAGCAGGAAAAAGCAAAAAATTTCAGAATTGCACCTTGCAATGCGGAGAAATTACTGTTTGTGCATTTACAATATTCATTGATTTTTGCCATTGAAAAACATCATGTTATTCATATACCAGAAATGATTGAAGCTACTGACTGAATGAAAGGAGCTGGCATCTCACTCTCTTTGAATCTTCTTTATCATGCTAAGAGGAGCAGGAAAAAGCAAAAAATTTCAGAATTGCACCTTGCAATGCGGAGAAATTACTGTTTGTGCATTTACAATATTCATTGATTTTTGCCATTGAAAAACATCATGTTATTCATATACCAGAAATGATTGAAGCTACTGACTGAATGAAAGGAGCTGGCATCTCACTCTCTTTGAATCTTCTTTATCATGCTAAGAGGAGCAGGAAAAAGCAAAAAATTTCAGAATTGCACCTTGCAATGCGGAGAAATTACTGTTTGTGCATTTACAATATTCATTGATTTTTGCCATTGAAAAACATCATGTTATTCATATACCAGAAATGTTTGAAGCTACTGACTGAATGAAAGGAGCTGGCATCTCACTCTCTTTGAATCTTCTTTATCATGCTAAGAGGAGCAGGAAAAAGCAAAAAATTTCAGAATTGCACCTTGCAATGCGGAGAAATTACTGTTTGTGCATTTACAATATTCATTGATTTTTGCCATTGAAAAACGTCCAGAAATGATTGAAGCTACTGACTGAATGAAAGGAGCTGGCATCTCACTCTCTTTGAATCTTCTTTATCATGCTAAGAGGAGCAGGAAAAAGCAAAAAATTTCAGAATTGCACCTTGCAATGCGGAGAAATTACTGTTTGTGCATTTACAATATTCATTGATTTTTGCCATTGAAAAACATCATGTTATTCATATACCAGAAATGTTTGAAGCTACTGACTGAATGAAAGGAGCTGGCATCTCACTCTCTTTGAATCTTCTTTATCATGCTAAGAGGAGCAGGAAAAAGCAAAAAATTTCAGAATTGCACCTTGCAATGCGGAGAAATTAGTTTGTGCATTTACAATATTCATTGATTTTTGCCATTGAAAAACGTCCAGAAATGATTGAAGCTACTGACTGAATGAAAGGAGCTGGCATCTCACTCTCTTTGAATCTTGTTTATCATGCTAAGAGGAGCAGGAAAAAGCAAAAAATTTCAGAATTGCACCTTGCAATGCGGAGAAATTACTGTTTGTGCATTTACAATATTCAATGATTTTTGCCATTGAAAAACGTCCAGAAATGATTGAAGCTACTGACTGAATGAAAGGAGCTGGCATCTCACTCTCTTTGAATCTTCTTTATCATGCTGAGGAGCAGGAAAAAGCAAAAAATTTCAGAATTGCACCTTGCAATGCGGAGAAATTACTGTTTGTGCATTTACAATATTCATTGATTTTTGCCATTGAAAAACATCATGTTATTCATATACCAGAAATGTTTGAAGCTACTGACTGAATGAAAGGAGCTGGCATCTCACTCTCTTTGAATCTTCTTTATCATGCTAAGAGGAGCAGGAAAAAGCAAAAAATTTCAGAATTGCACCTTGCAATGCGGAGAAATTACTCTTTGTGCATTTACAATATTCATTGATTTTTGCCATTGAAAAACGTCCAGAAATGATTGAAGCTACTGACTGAATGAAAGGAGCTGGCATCTCACTCTCTTTGAATCTTGTTTATCATGCTAAGAGGAGCAGGAAAAAGCAAAAAATTTCAGAATTGCACCTTGCAATGCGGAGAAATTACTCTTTGTGCATTTACAATATTCATTGATTTTTGCCATTGAAAAATGTCCAGAAATGATTGAAGCTACTGACTGAATGAAAGGAGCTGGCATCTCACTCTCTTTGAATCTTGTTTATCATGCTAAGAGGAGCAGGAAAAAGCAAAAAATTTCAGAATTGCACCTTGCAATGCGGAGAAATTACTCTTTGTGCATTTACAATATTCATTGATTTTTGCCATTGAAAAACGTCCAGAAATGATTGAAGCTACTGACTGAATGAAAGGAGCTGGCATCTCAATCTCTTTGAATCTTCTTTATCATGCTAAGAGGAGCAGGAAAAAGCAAAAAATTTCAGAATTGCACCTTGCAATGCGGAGAAATTACTGTTTGTGCATTTACAATATTCATTGATTTTTGCCATTGAAAAACGTCCAGAAATGATTGAAGCTACTGACTGAATGAAAGGAGCTGGCATCTCACTCTCTTTGAATCTTCTTTATCATGCTAAGAGGAGCAGGAAAAAGCAAAACATTTCAGAATTGCACCTTGCAATGCGGAGAAATTACTGTTTGTGCATTTACAATATTCATTGATTTTTGCCATTGACAAACATCATGTTATTCATATACCAGAAATGTTTGAAGCTACTGACTGAATGAAAGGAGCTGGCATCTCACTCTCTTTGAATCTTCTTTATCATGCTAAGAGGAGCAGGAAAAAGCAAAAAATTTCAGAATTGCACCTTGCAATGCGGAGAAATTACTGATTGTGCATTTACAATATTCATTGATTTTTGCCATTGAAAAACGTCCAGAAATGATTGAAGCTACTGACTGAATGAAAGGAGCTGGCATCTCACTCTCTTTGAATCTTCTTTATCATGCTAAGAGGAGCAGGAAAAAGCAAAAAATTTCAGAATTGCACCTTGCAATGCGGAGAAATTACTGTTTGTGCATTTACAATATTCATTGATTTTTGCCATTGAAAAACGTCCAGAAATGATTGAAGCTACTGACTGAATGAAAGGAGCTGGCATCTCACTCTCTTTGAATCTTCTTTATCATGCTAAGAGGAGCAGGAAAAAGCAAAAAATTTCAGAATTGCACCTTGCAATCCGGAGAAATTACTGTTTGTGCATTTACAATATTCATTGATTTTTGCCATTGAAAAACATCATGTTATTCATATACCAGAAATGATTGAAGCTACTGACTGAATGAAAGGAGCTGGCATCTCACTCTCTTTGAATCTTCTTTATCATGCTAAGAGGAGCAGGAAAAAGCAAAAAATTTCAGAATTGCACTTTGCAATGCGGAGAAATTACTCTTTGTGCATTTACAATATTCATTGATTTTTGCCATTGAAAAACGACCAGAAATGATTGAAGCTACTGACTGAATGAAAGGAGCTGGCATCTCACTCTCTTTGAATCTTCTTTATCATGCTAAGAGGAGCAGGAAAAAGCAAAAAATTTCAGAATTGCACCTTGCAATGCGGAGAAATTACTGTTTGTGCATTTACAATATTCATTGATTTTTGCCATTGAAAAACGTCCAGAAATGATTGAAGCTACTGACTGAATGAAAGGAGCTGGCATCTCACTCTCTTTGAATCTTCTTTATCATGCTAAGAGGAGCAGGAAAAAGCAAAAAATTTCAGAATTGCACCTTGCAATGCGGAGAAATTACTGTTTGTGCATTTACAATATTCATTGATTTTTGCCATTGAAAAACATCATGTTATTCATATACCAGAAATGTTTGAAGCTACTGACTGAATGAAAGGAGCTGGCATCTCACTCTCTTTGAATCTTCTTTATCATGCTAAGAGGAGCAGGAAAAAGCAAAAAATTTCAGAATTGCACCTTGCAATGCGGAGAAATTACTGTTTGTGCATTTACAATATTCATTGATTTTTGCCATTGAAAAACGTCCAGAAATGATTGAAGCTACTGACTGAATGAAAGGAGCTGGCATCTCACTCTCTTTGAATCTTGTTTATCATGCTAAGAGGAGCAGGAAAAAGCAAAAAATTTCAGAATTGCACCTTGCAATGCGGAGAAATTACTGTTTGTGCATTTACAATATTCATTGATTTTTGCCATTGAAAAACGTCCAGAAATGATTGAAGCTACTGACTGAATGAAAGGAGCTGGCATCTCACTCTCTTTGAATCTTCTTTATCATGCTAAGAGGAGCAGGAAAAAGCAAAAAATTTCAGAACTGCACCTTGCAATGCGGAGAAATTACTGTTTGTGCATTTACAATATTCATTGATTTTTGCCATTGAAAAACATCATGTTATTCATATACCAGAAATGTTTGAAGCTACTGACTGAATGAAAGGAGCTGGCATCTCACTCTCTTTGAATCTTCTTTATCATGCTAAGAGGAGCAGGAAAAAGCAAAAAATTTCAGAATTGCACCTTGCAATGCGGAGAAATTACTGTTTGTGCATTTACAATATTCATTGATTTTTGCCATTGAAAAACGTCCAGAAATGATTGAAGCTACTGACTGAATGAAAGGAGCTGGCATCTCACTCTCTTTGAATCTTCTTTATCATGCTAAGAGGAGCAGGAAAAAGCAAAAAATTTCAGAATTGCACCTTGCAATGCGGAGAAATTACTGTTTGTGCATTTACAATATTCATTGATTTTTGCCATTGAAAAACGTCCAGAAATGATTGAAGCTACTGACTGAATGAAAGGAGCTGGCATCTCAATCTCTTTGAATCTTCTTTATCATGCTAAGAGGAGCAGGAAAAAGCAAAAAATTTCAGAATTGCACCTTGCCATGCGGAGAAATTACTGTTTGTGCATTTACAATATTCATTGATTTTTGCCATTGAAAAACGTCCAGAAATGATTGAAGCTACTGACTGAATGAAAGGAGCTGGCATCTCACTCTCTTTGAATCTTCTTTATCATGCTAAGAGGAGCAGGAAAAAGCAAAAAATTTCAGAATTGCACCTTGCAATGCGGAGAAATTACTGTTTGTGCATTTACAATATTCATTGATTTTTGCCATTGAAAAACGTCCAGAAATGATTGAAGCTACTGACTGAATGAAAGGAGCTGGCATCTCACTCTCTTTGAATCTTCTTTATCATGCTAAGAGGAGCAGGAAAAAGCAAAAAATTTCAGAACTGCACCTTGCAATGCGGAGAAATTACTGTTTGTGCATTTACAATATTCATTGATTTTTGCCATTGAAAAACGTCCAGAAATGATTGAAGCTACTGACTGAATGAAAGGAGCTGGCATCTCACTCTCTTTGAATCTTCTTTATCATGCTAAGAGGAGCAGGAAAAAGCAAAAAATTTCAGAATTGCACCTTGCAATGCGGAGAAATTACTGTTTGTGCATTTACAATATTCATTGATTTTTGCCATTGAAAAACATCATGTTATTCATATACCAGAAATGATTGAAGCTACTGACTGAATGAAAGGAGCTGGCATCTCACTCTCTTTGAATCTTCTTTATCATGCTAAGAGGAGCAGGAAAAAGCAAAAAATTTCAGAATTGCACCTTGCAATGCGGAGAAATTACTGTTTGTGCATTTACAATATTCATTGATTTTTGCCATTGAAAAACATCATGTTATTCATATACCAGAAATGATTGAAGCTACTGACTGAATGAAAGGAGCTGGCATCTCACTCTCTTTGAATCTTCTTTATCATGCTAAGAGGAGCAGGAAAAAGCAAAAAATTTCAGAATTGCACCTTGCAATGCGGAGAAATTACTGTTTGTGCATTTACAATATTCATTGATTTTTGCCATTGAAAAACATCATGTTATTCATATACCAGAAATGATTGAAGCTACTGACTGAATGAAAGGAGCTGGCATCTCACTCTCTTTGAATCTTCTTTATCATGCTAAGAGGAGCAGGAAAAAGCAAAAAATTTCAGAATTGCACCTTGCAATGCGGAGAAATTACTGTTTGTGCATTTACAATATTCATTGATTTTTGCCATTGAAAAACGTCCAGAAATGATTGAAGCTACTGACTGAATGAAAGGAGCTGGCATCTCACTCTCTTTGAATCTTCTTTATCATGCTAAGAGGAGCAGGAAAAAGCAAAAAATTTCAGAATTGCACCTTGCAATGTGGAGAAATTACTGTTTGTGCATTTACAATATTCATTGATTTTTGCCATTGAAAAACATCATGTTATTCATATACCAGAAATGTTTGAAGCTACTGACTGAATGAAAGGAGCTGGCATCTCACTCTCTTTGAATCTTCTTTATCATGCTAAGAGGAGCAGGAAAAAGCAAAAAATTTCAGAATTGCACCTTGCAATGCGGAGAAATTACTGTTTGTGCATTTACAATATTCATTGATTTTTGCCATTGAAAAACGTCCAGAAATGATTGAAGCTACTGACTGAATGAAAGGAGCTGGCATCTCACTCTCTTTGAATCTTGTTTATCATGCTAAGAGGAGCAGGAAAAAGCAAAAAATTTCAGAATTGCACCTTGCAATGCGGAGAAATTACTGTTTGTGCATTTACAATATTCATTGATTTTTGCCATTGAAAAACGTCCAGAAATGATTGAAGCTACTGACTGAATGAAAGGAGCTGGCATCTCACTCTCTTTGAATCTTCTTTATCATGCTAAGAGGAGCAGGAAAAAGCAAAAAATTTCAGAACTGCACCTTGCAATGCGGAGAAATTACTGTTTGTGCATTTACAATATTCATTGATTTTTGCCATTGAAAAACATCATGTTATTCATATACCAGAAATGTTTGAAGCTACTGACTGAATGAAAGGAGCTGGCATCTCACTCTCTTTGAATCTTCTTTATCATGCTAAGAGGAGCAGGAAAAAGCAAAAAATTTCAGAATTGCACCTTGCAATGCGGAGAAATTACTGTTTGTGCATTTACAATATTCATTGATTTTTGCCATTGAAAAACGTCCAGAAATGATTGAAGCTACTGACTGAATGAAAGGAGCTGGCATCTCACTCTCTTTGAATCTTCTTTATCATGCTAAGAGGAGCAGGAAAAAGCAAAAAATTTCAGAATTGCACCTTGCAATGCGGAGAAATTACTGTTTGTGCATTTACAATATTCATTGATTTTTGCCATTGAAAAACGTCCAGAAATGATTGAAGCTACTGACTGAAAGAAAGGAGCTGGCATCTCAATCTCTTTGAATCTTCTTTATCATGCTAAGAGGAGCAGGAAAAAGCAAAAAATTTCAGAATTGCACCTTGCCATGCGGAGAAATTACTGTTTGTGCATTTACAATATTCATTGATTTTTGCCATTGAAAAACGTCCAGAAATGATTGAAGCTACTGACTGAATGAAAGGAGCTGGCATCTCACTCTCTTTGAATCTTCTTTATCATGCTAAGAGGAGCAGGAAAAAGCAAAAAATTTCAGAATTGCACCTTGCAATGCGGAGAAATTACTGTTTGTGCATTTACAATATTCATTGATTTTTGCCATTGAAAAACGTCCAGAAATGATTGAAGCTACTGACTGAATGAAAGGAGCTGGCATCTCACTCTCTTTGAATCTTCTTTATCATGCTAAGAGGAGCAGGAAAAAGCAAAAAATTTCAGAACTGCACCTTGCAATGCGGAGAAATTACTGTTTGTGCATTTACAATATTCATTGATTTTTGCCATTGAAAAACGTCCAGAAATGATTGAAGCTACTGACTGAATGAAAGGAGCTGGCATCTCACTCTCTTTGAATCTTCTTTATCATGCTAAGAGGAGCAGGAAAAAGCAAAAAATTTCAGAATTGCACCTTGCAATGCGGAGAAATTACTGTTTGTGCATTTACAATATTCATTGATTTTTGCCATTGAAAAACATCATGTTATTCATATACCAGAAATGATTGAAGCTACTGACTGAATGAAAGGAGCTGGCATCTCACTCTCTTTGAATCTTCTTTATCATGCTAAGAGGAGCAGGAAAAAGCAAAAAATTTCAGAATTGCACCTTGCAATGCGGAGAAATTACTGTTTGTGCATTTACAATATTCATTGATTTTTGCCATTGAAAAACATCATGTTATTCATATACCAGAAATGATTGAAGCTACTGACTGAATGAAAGGAGCTGGCATCTCACTCTCTTTGAATCTTCTTTATCATGCTAAGAGGAGCAGGAAAAAGCAAAAAATTTCAGAATTGCACCTTGCAATGCGGAGAAATTACTGTTTGTGCATTTACAATATTCATTGATTTTTGCCATTGAAAAACATCATGTTATTCATATACCAGAAATGATTGAAGCTACTGACTGAATGAAAGGAGCTGGCATCTCACTCTCTTTGAATCTTCTTTATCATGCTAAGAGGAGCAGGAAAAAGCAAAAAATTTCAGAATTGCACCTTGCAATGCGGAGAAATTACTCTTTGTGCATTTACAATATTCAATGATTTTTGCCATTGAAAAACGTCCAGAAATGATTGAAGCTACTGACTGAATGAAAGGAGCTGGCATCTCACTCTCTTTGAATCTTCTTTATCATGCTAAGAGGAGCAGGAAAAAGCAAAAAATTTCAGAATTGCACCTTGCAATGCGGAGAAATTACTGTTTGTGCATTTACAATATTCATTGATTTTTGCCATTGAAAAACATCATGTTATTCATATACCAGAAATGTTTGAAGCTACTGACAATGAAAGGAGCTGGCATCTCACTCTTTGAATCTTCTTTATCATGCTAGGAGGAGCAGGAAAAAGCAAAAAATTTCATAATTGCACCTTGCAATGCGGAGAAATTACTCTTTGTGCATTTACAATATTCATTGATTTTTGCCATTGAAAAACGTCCAGAAATGATTGAAGCTACTGACTGAATGAAAGGAGCTGGCATCTCACTCTCTTTGAATCTTCTTTATCATGCTAAGAGGAGCAGGAAAAAGCAAAAAATTTCAGAATTGCACCTTGCAATGCGGAGAAATTACTGTTTGTGCATTTACAATATTCATTGATTTTTGCCATTGAAAAACATCATGTTATTCATATACCAGAAATGTTTGAAGCTACTGACAATGAAAGGAGCTGGCATCTCACTCTTTGAATCTTCTTTATCATGCTAGGAGGAGCAGGAAAAAGCAAAAAATTTCAGAATTACACCTTGCAATGCGGAGAAATTACTCTTTGTGCATTTACAATATTCATTGATTTTTGCCATTGAAAAACGTCCAGAAATGATTGAAGCTACTGACTGAATGAAAGGAGCTGGCATCTCACTCTCTTTGAATCTTCTTTATCATGCTAAGAGGAGCAGGAAAAAGCAAAAAATTTCAGAATTGCACCTTGCAATGCGGAGAAATTACTGTTTGTGCATTTACAATATTCATTGATTTTTGCCATTGAAAAACATCATGTTATTCATATACCAGAAATGTTTGAAGCTACTGACTGAATGAAAGGAGCTGGCATCTCACTCTCTTTGAATCTTCTTTATCATGCTAAGAGGAGCAGGAAAAAGCAAAAAATTTCAGAATTGCACCTTGCAATGCGGAGAAATTACTGTTTGTGCATTTACAATATTCATTGATTTTTGCCATTGAAAAACGTCCAGAAATGATTGAAGCTACTGACTGAATGAAAGGAGCTGGCATCTCACTCTCTTTGAATCTTGTTTATCATGCTAAGAGGAGCAGGAAAAAGCAAAAAATTTCAGAATTGCACCTTGCAATGCGGAGAAATTACTGTTTGTGCATTTACAATATTCATTGATTTTTGCCATTGAAAAACGTCCAGAAATGATTGAAGCTACTGACTGAATGAAAGGAGCTGGCATCTCACTCTCTTTGAATCTTCTTTATCATGCTAAGAGGAGCAGGAAAAAGCAAAAAATTTCAGAATTGCACCTTGCAATGCGGAGAAATTACTGTTTGTGCAGTTACAATATTCATTGATTTTTGCCATTGAAAAACATCTTGTTATTCATATACCAGAAATGATTGAAGCTACTGACTGAATGAAAGGAGCTGGCATCTCACTCTCTTTGAATCTTCTTTATCATGCTAAGAGGAGCAGGAAAAAGCAAAAAATTTCAGAATTGCACCTTGCAATGCGGAGAAATTACTGTTTGTGCATTTACAATATTCATTGATTTTTGCCATTGAAAAACGTCCAGAAATGATTGAAGCTACTGACTGAATGAAAAGAGCTGGCATCTCACTCTCTTTGAATCTTGTTTATCTTGCTAAGAGGAGCAGGAAAAAGCAAAAAATTTCAGAATTGCACCTTGCAATGCTTAGAAATTACTGTTTGTGCATTTACAATATTCATTGATTTTTGCCATTGAAAAACGTCCAGAAATGATTGAAGCTACTGACTGAATGAAAGGAGCTGGCATCTCACTCTCTTTGAATCTTCTTTATCATGCTAAGAGGAGCAGGAAAAAGCAAAAAATTTCAGAATTGCACCTTGCAATGCGGAGAAATTACTGTTTGTGCATTTACAATATTCATTGATTTTTGCCATTGAAAAACGTCCAGAAATGATTGAAGCTACTGACTGAAAGAAAGGAGCTGGCATCTCAATCTCTTTGAATCTTCTTTATCATGCTAAGAGGAGCAGGAAAAAGCAAAAAATTTCAGAATTGCACCTTGCCATGCGGAGAAATTACTGTTTGTGCATTTACAATATTCATTGATTTTTGCCATTGAAAAACGTCCAGAAATGATTGAAGCTACTGACTGAATGAAAGGAGCTGGCATCTCACTCTCTTTGAATCTTCTTTATCATGCTAAGAGGAGCAGGAAAAAGCAAAAAATTTCAGAATTGCACCTTGCAATGCGGAGAAATTACTGTTTGTGCATTTACAATATTCATTGATTTTTGCCATTGAAAAACGTCCAGAAATGATTGAAGCTACTGACTGAATGAAAGGAGCTGGCATCTCACTCTCTTTGAATCTTCTTTATCATGCTAAGAGGAGCAGGAAAAAGCAAAAAATTTCAGAACTGCACCTTGCAATGCGGAGAAATTACTGTTTGTGCATTTACAATATTCATTGATTTTTGCCATTGAAAAACGTCCAGAAATGATTGAAGCTACTGACTGAATGAAAGGAGCTGGCATCTCACTCTCTTTGAATCTTCTTTATCATGCTAAGAGGAGCAGGAAAAAGCAAAAAATTTCAGAATTGCACCTTGCAATGCGGAGAAATTACTGTTTGTGCATTTACAATATTCATTGATTTTTGCCATTGAAAAACATCATGTTATTCATATACCAGAAATGATTGAAGCTACTGACTGAATGAAAGGAGCTGGCATCTCACTCTCTTTGAATCTTCTTTATCATGCTAAGAGGAGCAGGAAAAAGCAAAAAATTTCAGAATTGCACCTTGCAATGCGGAGAAATTACTGTTTGTGCATTTACAATATTCATTGATTTTTGCCATTGAAAAACATCATGTTATTCATATACCAGAAATGATTGAAGCTACTGACTGAATGAAAGGAGCTGGCATCTCACTCTCTTTGAATCTTCTTTATCATGCTAAGAGGAGCAGGAAAAAGCAAAAAATTTCAGAATTGCACCTTGCAATGCGGAGAAATTACTGTTTGTGCATTTACAATATTCATTGATTTTTGCCATTGAAAAACATCATGTTATTCATATACCAGAAATGATTGAAGCTACTGACTGAATGAAAGGAGCTGGCATCTCACTCTCTTTGAATCTTCTTTATCATGCTAAGAGGAGCAGGAAAAAGCAAAAAATTTCAGAATTGCACCTTGCAATGCGGAGAAATTACTCTTTGTGCATTTACAATATTCAATGATTTTTGCCATTGAAAAACGTCCAGAAATGATTGAAGCTACTGACTGAATGAAAGGAGCTGGCATCTCACTCTCTTTGAATCTTCTTTATCATGCTAAGAGGAGCAGGAAAAAGCAAAAAATTTCAGAATTGCACCTTGCAATGCGGAGAAATTACTGTTTGTGCATTTACAATATTCATTGATTTTTGCCATTGAAAAACATCATGTTATTCATATACCAGAAATGTTTGAAGCTACTGACAATGAAAGGAGCTGGCATCTCACTCTTTGAATCTTCTTTATCATGCTAGGAGGAGCAGGAAAAAGCAAAAAATTTCAGAATTGCACCTTGCAATGCGGAGAAATTACTCTTTGTGCATTTACAATATTCATTGATTTTTGCCATTGAAAAACGTCCAGAAATGATTGAAGCTACTGACTGAATGAAAGGAGCTGGCATCTCACTCTCTTTGAATCTTCTTTATCATGCTAAGAGGAGCAGGAAAAAGCAAAAAATTTCAGAATTGCACCTTGCAATGCGGAGAAATTACTGTTTGTGCATTTACAATATTCATTGATTTTTGCCATTGAAAAACATCATGTTATTCATATACCAGAAATGTTTGAAGCTACTGACAATGAAAGGAGCTGGCATCTCACTCTTTGAATCTTCTTTATCATGCTAGGAGGAGCAGGAAAAAGCAAAAAATTTCAGAATTACACCTTGCAATGCGGAGAAATTACTCTTTGTGCATTTACAATATTCATTGATTTTTGCCATTGAAAAACGTCCAGAAATGATTGAAGCTACTGACTGAATGAAAGGAGCTGGCATCTCACTCTCTTTGAATCTTCTTTATCATGCTAAGAGGAGCAGGAAAAAGCAAAAAATTTCAGAATTGCACCTTGCAATGCGGAGAAATTACTGTTTGTGCATTTACAATATTCATTGATTTTTGCCATTGAAAAACATCATGTTATTCATATACCAGAAATGTTTGAAGCTACTGACTGAATGAAAGGAGCTGGCATCTCACTCTCTTTGAATCTTCTTTATCATGCTAAGAGGAGCAGGAAAAAGCAAAAAATTTCAGAATTGCACCTTGCAATGCGGAGAAATTACTGTTTGTGCATTTACAATATTCATTGATTTTTGCCATTGAAAAACGTCCAGAAATGATTGAAGCTACTGACTGAATGAAAGGAGCTGGCATCTCACTCTCTTTGAATCTTGTTTATCATGCTAAGAGGAGCAGGAAAAAGCAAAAAATTTCAGAATTGCACCTTGCAATGCGGAGAAATTACTGTTTGTGCATTTACAATATTCATTGATTTTTGCCATTGAAAAACGTCCAGAAATGATTGAAGCTACTGACTGAATGAAAGGAGCTGGCATCTCACTCTCTTTGAATCTTCTTTATCATGCTAAGAGGAGCAGGAAAAAGCAAAAAATTTCAGAATTGCACCTTGCAATGCGGAGAAATTACTGTTTGTGCAGTTACAATATTCATTGATTTTTGCCATTGAAAAACATCTTGTTATTCATATACCAGAAATGATTGAAGCTACTGACTGAATGAAAGGAGCTGGCATCTCACTCTCTTTGAATCTTCTTTATCATGCTAAGAGGAGCAGGAAAAAGCAAAAAATTTCAGAATTGCACCTTGCAATGCGGAGAAATTACTCTTTGTGCATTTACAATATTCATTGATTTTTGCCATTGAAAAACGTCCAGAAATGATTGAAGCTACTGACTGAATGAAAGGAGCTGGCATCTCACTCTCTTTGAGTCTTCTTTATCATGCTAAGAGGAGCAGGAAAAAGCAAAAAAGTTCAGAATTGCACCTTGCAATGCGGAGAAATTACTGTTTGTGCATTTACAATATTCATTGATTTTTGCCATTGAAAAACGTCCAGAAATGATTGAAGCTACTGACTGAATGAAAGGAGCTGGCATCTCACTCTCTTTGAATGTTCTTTATCATGCTAAGAGGAGCAGGAAAAAGCAAAAAATTTCAGAATTGCACCTTGCAATGCGGAGAAATTACTGTTTGTGCATTTACAATATTCATTGATTTTTGCCATTGAAAAACGTCCAGAAATGATTGAAGCTACTGACTGAATGAAAGGAGCTGGCATCTCACTCTCTTTGAATCTTCTTTATCATGCTAAGAGGAGCAGGAAAAAGCAAAAAATTTCAGAATTGCACCTTGCAATGCGGAGAAATTACTGTTTGTGCATTTACAATATTCATTGATTTTTGCCATTGAAAAACATCATGTTATTCATATACCAGAAATGTTTGAAGCTACTGACTGAATGAAAGGAGCTGGCATCTCACTCTCTTTGAATCTTCTTTATCATGCTAAGAGGAGCAGGAAAAAGCAAAAAATTTCAGAATTGCACCTTGCAATGCGGAGAAATTACTGTTTGTGCATTTACAATATTCATTGATTTTTGCCATTGAAAAACGTCCAGAAATGATTGAAGCTACTGACTGAATGAAAGGAGCTGGCATCTCACTCTCTTTGAATCTTCTTTATCATGCTAAGAGGAGCAGGAAAAAGCAAAAAATTTCAGAATTGCACCTTGCAATGCGGAGAAATTACTGTTTGTGCATTTACAATATTCATTGATTTTTGCCATTGAAAAACGTCCAGAAATGATTGAAGCTACTGACTGAATGAAAGGAGCTGGCATCTCACTCTCTTTGAATCTTCTTTATCATGCTAAGAGGAGCAGGAAAAAGCAAAAAATTTCAGAATTGCACCTTGCAATGCGGAGAAATTACTCTTTGTGCATTTACAATATTCATTGATTTTTGCCATTGAAAAACGTCCAGAAATGATTGAAGCTACTGACTGAATGAAAGGAGCTGGCATCTCACTCTCTTTGAATCTTCTTTATCATGCTAAGAGGAGCAGGAAAAAGCAAAAAATTTCAGAATTGCACCTTGCAATGCGGAGAAATTACTGTTTGTGCATTTACAATATTCATTGATTTTTGCCATTGAAAAACGTCCAGAAATGATTGAAGCTACTGACTGAATGAAAGGAGCTGGCATCTCACTCTCTTTGAATCTTCTTTATCATGCTAAGAGGAGCAGGAAAAAGCAAAAAATTTCAGAATTGCACCTTGCAATGCGGAGAAATTACTGTTTGTGCATTTACAATATTCATTGATTTTTGCCATTGAAAAACATCATGTTATTCATATACCAGAAATGTTTGAAGCTACTGACTGAATGAAAGGAGCTGGCATCTCACTCTCTTTGAATCTTCTTTATCATGCTAAGAGGAGCAGGAAAAAGCAAAAAATTTCAGAATTGCACCTTGCAATGCGGAGAAATTACTGTTTGTGCATTTACAATATTCATTGATTTTTGCCATTGAAAAACGTCCAGAAATGATTGAAGCTACTGACTGAATGAAAGGAGCTGGCATCTCACTCTCTTTGAATCTTCTTTATCATGCTAAGAGGAGCAGGAAAAAGCAAAAAATTTCAGAATTGCACCTTGCAATGCGGAGAAATTACTGTTTGTGCATTTACAATATTCATTGATTTTTGCCATTGAAAAACATCATGTTATTCATATACCAGAAATGTTTGAAGCTACTGACTGAATGAAAGGAGCTGGCATCTCACTCTCTTTGAATCTTCTTTATCATGCTAAGAGGAGCAGGAAAAAGCAAAAAATTTCAGAATTGCACCTTGCAATGCGGAGAAATTACTGTTTGTGCATTTACAATATTCATTGATTTTTGCCATTGAAAAACGTCCAGAAATGATTGAAGCTACTGACTGAATGAAAGGAGCTGGCATCTCACTCTCTTTGAATCTTGTTTATCATGCTAAGAGGAGCAGGAAAAAGCAAAAAATTTCAGAATTGCACCTTGCAATGCGGAGAAATTACTGTTTGTGCATTTACAATATTCATTGATTTTTGCCATTGAAAAACGTCCAGAAATGATTGAAGCTACTGACTGAATGAAAGGAGCTGGCATCTCACTCTCTTTGAATCTTCTTTATCATGCTAAGAGGAGCAGGAAAAAGCAAAAAATTTCAGAATTGCACCTTGCAATGCGGAGAAATTACTGTTTGTGCATTTACAATATTCATTGATTTTTGCCATTGAAAAACATCTTGTTATTCATATACCAGAAATGATTGAAGCTACTGACTGAATGAAAGGAGCTGGCATCTCACTCTCTTTGAATCTTCTTTATCATGCTAAGAGGAGCAGGAAAAAGCAAAAAATTTCAGAATTGCACCTTGCAATGCGGAGAAATTACTCTTTGTGCATTTACAATATTCATTGATTTTTGCCATTGAAAAACGTCCAGAAATGATTGAAGCTACTGACTGAATGAAAGGAGCTGGCATCTCACTCTCTTTGAATCTTCTTTATCATGCTAAGAGGAGCAGGAAAAAGCAAAAAATTTCAGAATTGCACCTTGCAATGCGGAGAAATTACTGTTTGTGCATTTACAATATTCATTGATTTTTGCCATTGAAAAACGTCCAGAAATGATTGAAGCTACTGACTGAATGAAAGGAGCTGGCATCTCACTCTCTTTGAATCTTCTTTATCATGCTAAGAGGAGCAGGAAAAAGCAAAAAATTTCAGAATTGCACCTTGCAATGCGGAGAAATTACTGTTTGTGCATTTACAATATTCATTGATTTTTGCCATTGAAAAACGTCCAGAAATGATTGAAGCTACTGACTGAATGAAAGGAGCTGGCATCTCACTCTCTTTGAATCTTGTTTATCATGCTAAGAGGAGCAGGAAAAAGCAAAAAATTTCAGAATTGCACCTTGCAATGCGGAGAAATTACAGTTTGTGCATTTACAATATTCATTGATTTTTGCCATTGAAAAACATCCAGAAATGATTGAAGCTACTGACTGAATGAAAGGAGCTGGCATCTCACTCTCTTTGAATCTTCTTTATCATGCTAAGAGGAGCAGGAAAAAGCAAAAAATTTCAGAATTGCACCTTGCAATGCGGAGAAATTACTGTTTGTGCATTTACAATATTCATTGATTTTTGCCATTGAAAAACGTCCAGAAATGATTGAAGCTACTGACTGAATGAAAGGAGCTGGCATCTCACTCTCTTTGAATCTTGTTTATCTTGCTAAGAGGAGCAGGAAAAAGCAAAAAATTTCAGAATTGCACCTTGCAATGCGGAGAAATTACTGTTTGTGCATTTACAATATTCATTGATTTTTGCCATTGAAAAACGTCCAGAAATGATTGAAGCTACTGACTGAATGAAAGGAGCTGGCATCTCACTCTCTTTGAATCTTCTTTATCATGCTAAGAGGAGCAGGAAAAAGCAAAAAATTTCAGAATTGCACCTTGCAATGCGGAGAAATTACTGTTTGTGCATTTACAATATTCATTGATTTTTGCCATTGAAAAACATCATGTTATTCATATACCAGAAATGTTTGAAGCTACTGACTGAATGAAAGGAGCTGGCATCTCACTCTCTTTGAATCTTCTTTATCATGCTAAGAGGAGCAGAAAAAAGCAAAAAATTTCAGAATTGCACCTTGCAATGCGGAGAAATTACTGTTTGTGCATTTACAATATTCATTGATTTTTGCCATTGAAAAACGTCCAGAAATGATTGAAGCTACTGACTGAATGAAAGGAGCTGGCATCTCACTCTGTTTGAATCTTGTTTATCATGCTAAGAGGAGCAGGAAAAAGCAAAAAATTTCAGAATTGCACCTTGCAATGCGGAGAAATTACTGTTTGTGCATTTACAATATTCATTGATTTTTGCCATTGAAAAACGTCCAGAAATGATTGAAGCTACTGACTGAATGAAAGGAGCTGGCATCTCACTCTCTTTGAATCTTCTTTATCATGCTAAGAGGAGCAGGAAAAAGCAAAAAATTTCAGAATTGCACCTTTCAATGCGGAGAAATTACTGTTTGTGCATTTACAATATTCATTGATTTTTGCCATTGAAAAATATCATGTTATTCATATACCAGAAATGTTTGAAGCTACTGACTGAATGAAAGGAGCTGGCATCTCACTCTCTTTGAATCTTCTTTATCATGCTAAGAGGAGCAGGAAAAAGCAAAAAATTTCAGAATTGCACCTTGCAATGCGGAGAAATTACTGTTTGTGCATTTACAATATTCATTGATTTTTGCCATTGAAAAACGTCCAGAAATGATTGAAGCTACTGACTGAATGAAAGGAGCTGGCATCTCACTCTCTTTGAATCTTCTTTATCATGCTAAGAGGAGCAGGAAAAAGCAAAAAATTTCAGAATTGCACCTTGCAATGCGGAGAAATTACTGTTTGTGCATTTACAATATTCATTGATTTTTGCCATTGAAAAACGTCCAGAAATGATTGAAGCTACTGACTGAATGAAAGGAGCTGGCATCTCACTCTCTTTGAATCTTGTTTATCATGCTAAGAGGAGCAGGAAAAAGCAAAAAATTTCAGAATTGCACCTTGCAATGCGGAGAAATTACAGTTTGTGCATTTACAATATTCATTGATTTTTGCCATTGAAAAACATCCAGAAATGATTGAAGCTACTGACTGAATGAAAGGAGCTGGCATCTCACTCTCTTTGAATCTTCTTTATCATGCTAAGAGGAGCAGGAAAAAGCAAAAAATTTCAGAATTGCACCTTGCAATGCGGAGAAATTACTGTTTGTGCATTTACAATATTCATTGATTTTTGCCATTGAAAAACGTCCAGAAATGATTGAAGCTACTGACTGAATGAAAGGAGCTGGCATCTCACTCTCTTTGAATCTTCTTTATCATGCTAAGAGGAGCAGGAAAAAGCAAAAAATTTCAGAATTGCACCTTGCAATGCGGAGAAATTACTGTTTGTGCATTTACAATATTCATTGATTTTTGCCATTGAAAAACGTCCAGAAATGATTGAAGCTACTGACTGAATGAAAGGAGCTGGCATCTCACTCTCTTTGAATCTTGTTTATCATGCTAAGAGGAGCAGGAAAAAGCAAAAAATTTCAGAATTGCACCTTGCAATGCGGAGAAATTACAGTTTGTGCATTTACAATATTCATTGATTTTTGCCATTGAAAAACATCCAGAAATGATTGAAGCTACTGACTGAATGAAAGGAGCTGGCATCTCACTCTCTTTGAATCTTCTTTATCATGCTAAGAGGAGCAGGAAAAAGCAAAAAATTTCAGAATTGCACCTTGCAATGCGGAGAAATTACTGTTTGTGCATTTACAATATTCATTGATTTTTGCCATTGAAAAACGTCCAGAAATGATTGAAGCTACTGACTGAATGAAAGGAGCTGGCATCTCACTCTCTTTGAATCTTGTTTATCTTGCTAAGAGGAGCAGGAAAAAGCAAAAAATTTCAGAATTGCACCTTGCAATGCGGAGAAATTACTGTTTGTGCATTTACAATATTCATTGATTTTTGCCATTGAAAAACGTCCAGAAATGATTGAAGCTACTGACTGAATGAAAGGAGCTGGCATCTCACTCTCTTTGAATCTTCTTTATCATGCTAAGAGGAGCAGGAAAAAGCAAAAAATTTCAGAATTGCACCTTGCAATGCGGAGAAATTACTGTTTGTGCATTTACAATATTCATTGATTTTTGCCATTGAAAAACATCATGTTATTCATATACCAGAAATGTTTGAAGCTACTGACTGAATGAAAGGAGCTGGCATCTCACTCTCTTTGAATCTTCTTTATCATGCTAAGAGGAGCAGAAAAAAGCAAAAAATTTCAGAATTGCACCTTGCAATGCGGAGAAATTACTGTTTGTGCATTTACAATATTCATTGATTTTTGCCATTGAAAAACGTCCAGAAATGATTGAAGCTACTGACTGAATGAAAGGAGCTGGCATCTCACTCTGTTTGAATCTTGTTTATCATGCTAAGAGGAGCAGGAAAAAGCAAAAAATTTCAGAATTGCACCTTGCAATGCGGAGAAATTACTGTTTGTGCATTTACAATATTCATTGATTTTTGCCATTGAAAAACGTCCAGAAATGATTGAAGCTACTGACTGAATGAAAGGAGCTGGCATCTCACTCTCTTTGAATCTTCTTTATCATGCTAAGAGGAGCAGGAAAAAGCAAAAAATTTCAGAATTGCACCTTTCAATGCGGAGAAATTACTGTTTGTGCATTTACAATATTCATTGATTTTTGCCATTGAAAAATATCATGTTATTCATATACCAGAAATGTTTGAAGCTACTGACTGAATGAAAGGAGCTGGCATCTCACTCTCTTTGAATCTTCTTTATCATGCTAAGAGGAGCAGGAAAAAGCAAAAAATTTCAGAATTGCACCTTGCAATGCGGAGAAATTACTGTTTGTGCATTTACAATATTCATTGATTTTTGCCATTGAAAAACGTCCAGAAATGATTGAAGCTACTGACTGAATGAAAGGAGCTGGCATCTCACTCTCTTTGAATCTTGTTTATCATGCTAAGAGGAGCAGGAAAAAGCAAAAAATTTCAGAATTGCACCTTGAAATGCGGAGAAATTACTGTTTGTGCATTTACAATATTCATTGATTTTTGCCATTGAAAAACGTCCAGAAATGATTGAAGCTACTGACTGAATGAAAGGAGCTGGCATCTCACTCTCTTTGAATCTTCTTTATCATGCTAAGAGGAGCAGGAAAAAGCAAAAAATTTCAGAATTGCACCTTGCAATGCGGAGAAATTACTGTTTGTGCATTTACAATATTCAGTGATTTTTGCCATTGAAAAACATCATGTTATTCATATACCAGAAATGTTTGAAGCTACTGACTGAATGAAAGGAGCTGGCATCTCACTCTCTTTGAATCTTCTTTATCATGCTAAGAGGAGCAGGAAAAAGCAAAAAATTTCAGAATTGCACCTTGCAATGCGGAGAAATTACTGTTTGTGCATTTACAATATTCATTGATTTTTGCCATTGAAAAACGTCCAGAAATGATTGAAGCTACTGACTGAATGAAAGGGGCTGGCATCTCACTCTCTTTGAATCTTGTTTATCATGCTAAGAGGAGCAGGAAAAAGCAAAAAATTTCAGAATTGCACCTTGAAATGCGGAGAAATTACTGTTTGTGCATTTACAATATTCATTGATTTTTGCCATTGAAAAACGTCCAGAAATGATTGAAGCTACTGACTGAATGAAAGGAGCTGGCATCTCACTCTCTTTGAATCTTCTTTATCATGCTAAGAGGAGCAGGAAAAAGCAAAAAATTTCAGAATTGCACCTTGCAATGCGGAGAAATTACTGTTTGTGCATTTACAATATTCAGTGATTTTTGCCATTGAAAAACATCATGTTATTCATATACCAGAAATGTTTGAAGCTACTGACTGAATGAAAGGAGCTGGCATCTCACTCTCTTTGAATCTTCTTTATCATGCTAAGAGGAGCAGGAAAAAGCAAAAAATTTCAGAATTGCACCTTGCAATGCGGAGAAATTACTGTTTGTGCATTTACAATATTCATTGATTTTTGCCATTGAAAAACGTCCAGAAATGATTGAAGCTACTGACTGAATGAAAGGAGCTGGCATCTCACTCTCTTTGAATCTTGTTTATCATGCTAAGAGGAGCAGGAAAAAGCAAAAAATTTCAGAATTGCACCTTGCAATGCGGAGAAATTACTGTTTGTGCATTTACAATATTCATTGATTTTTGCCATTGAAAAACATCATGTTATTCATATACCAGAAATGATTGAAGCTACTGACTGAATGAAAGGAGCTGGCATCTCACTCTCTTTGAATCTTCTTTATCATGCTAAGAGGAGCAGGAAAAATCAAAAAATTTCAGAATTGCACCTTGCAATGCGGAGAAATTACTGTTTGTGCATTTACAATATTCATTTATTTTTGCCATTGAAAAACATCATGTTATTCATATACCAGAAATGATTGAAGCTACTGACTGAATGAAAGGAGCTGGCATCTCACTCTCTTTGAATCTTCTTTATCATGCTAAGAGGAGCAGGAAAAAGCAAAAAATTTCAGAATTGCACCTTGCAATGCGGAGAAATTACTGTTTGTGCATTTACAATATTCAATGATTTTTGCCATTGAAAAACGTCCAGAAATGATTGAAGCTACTGACTGAATGAAAGGAGCTGGCATCTCACTCTCTTTGAATCTTCTTTATCATGCTAAGAGGAGCAGGAAAAAGCAAAAAATTTCAGAATTGCACCTTGCAATGCGGAGAAATTACTGTTTGTGCATTTACAATATTCATTGATTTTTGCCATTGAAAAACATCATGTTATTCATATACCAGAAATGTTTGAAGCTACTGACAATGAAAGGAGCTGGCATCTCACTCTTTGAATCTTTTTTATCATGCTAGGAGGAGCAGGAAAAAGCAAAAAATTTCAGAATTGCACCTTGCAATGCGGAGAAATTACTCTTTGTGCATTTACAATATTCATTGATTTTTGCCATTGAAAAACGTCCAGAAATGATTGAAGCTACTGACAATGAAAGGAGCTGGCATCTCACTCTCTTTGAATCTTCTTTATCATGCTAAGAGGAGCAGGAAAAAGCAAAAAATTTCAGAATTGCACCTTGCAATGCGGAGAAATTACTGTTTGTGCATTTACAATATTCATTGATTTTTGCCATTGAAAAACGTCCAGAAATGATTGAAGCTACTGACTGAATGAAAAGAGCTGGCATCTCACTCTCTTTGAATCTTCTTTATCATGCTAAGAGGAGCAGGAAAAAGCAAAAAATTTCAGAATTGCACCTTGCAATGCGGAGAAATTACTGTTTGTGCATTTACAATATTCATTGATTTTTGCCATTGAAAAACATCATGTTATTCATATACCAGAAATGTTTGAAGCTACTGACTGAATGAAAGGAGCTGGCATCTCACTCTCTTTGAATCTTCTTTATCATGCTAAGAGGAGCAGGAAAAAGCAAAAAATTTCAGAATTGCACCTTGCAATGCGGAGAAATTACTCTTTGTGCATTTACAATATTCATTGATTTTTGCCATTGAAAAACGTCCAGAAATGATTGAAGCTACTGACTGAATGAAAGGAGCTGGCATCTCACTCTCTTTGAATCTTGTTTATCATGCTAAGAGGAGCAGGAAAAAGCAAAAAATTTCAGAATTGCACCTTGCAATGCGGAGAAATTACTGTTTGTGCATTTACAATATTCATTGATTTTTGCCATTGAAAAACGTCCAGAAATGATTGAAGCTACTGACTGAATGAAAGGAGCTGGCATCTCACTCTCTTTGAATCTTCTTTATCATGCTAAGAGGAGCAGGAAAAAGCAAAAAATTTCAGAATTGCACCTTGCAATGCGGAGAAATTACTGTTTGTGCATTTACAATATTCATTGATTTTTGCCATTGAAAAACATGTTATTCATATACCAGAAATGATTGAAGCTACTGACTGAATGAAAGGAGCTGGCATCTCACTCTCTTTGAATCTTCTTTATCATGCTAAGAGGAGCAGGAAAAAGCAAAAAATTTCAGAATTGCACCTTGCAATGCGGAGAAATTACTCTTTGTGCATTTACAATATTCATTGATTTTTGCCATTGAAAGACGTCCAGAAATGATTGAAGCTACTGACTGAATGAAAGGAGCTGGCATCTCACTCTCTTTGAATCTTCTTTATCATGCTAAGAGGAGCAGGAAAAAGCAAAAAATTTCAGAATTGCACCTTGCAATGCGGAGAAATTACTGTTTGTGCATTTACAATATTCATTGATTTTTGCCATTGAAAAACGTCCAGAAATGATTGAAGCTACTGACTGAATGAAAGGAGCTGGCATCTCACTCTCTTTGAATCTTCTTTATCATGCTAAGAGGAGCAGGAAAAAGCAAAAAATTTCAGAATTGCACCTTGCAATGCGGAGAAATTACTGTTTGTGCATTTACAATATTCATTGATTTTTGCCATTGAAAAACATCATGTTATTCATATACCAGAAATGTTTGAAGCTACTGACTGAATGAAAGGAGCTGGCATCTCACTCTCTTTGAATCTTCTTTATCATGCTACGAGGAGCAGGAAAAAGCAAAAAATTTCAGAATTGCACCTTGCAATGCGGAGAAATTACTGTTTGTGCATTTACAATATTCATTGATTTTTGCCATTGAAAAACGTTCAGAAATGATTGAAGCTACTGACTGAATGAAAGGAGCTGGCATCTCACTCTCTTTGAATCTTGTTTATCATGCTAAGAGGAGCAGGAAAAAGCAAAAAATTTCAGAATTGCACCTTGCAATGCGGAGAAATTACTGTTTGTGCATTTACAATATTCATTGATTTTTGCCATTGAAAAACGTCCAGAAATGATTGAAGCTACTGACTGAATGAAAGGAGCTGGCATCTCACTCTCTTTGAATCTTCTTTATCATGCTAAGAGGAGCAGGAAAAAGCAAAAAATTTCAGAATTGCACCTTGCAATGCGGAGAAATTACTGTTTGTGCATTTACAATATTCATTGATTTTTGCCATTGAAAAACGTCCAGAAATGATTGAAGCTACTGACTGAATGAAAGGAGCTGGCATCTCACTCTCTTTGAATCTTCTTTATCATGCTAAGAGGAGCAGGAAAAAGCAAAAAATTTCAAAATTGCACCTTGCAATGCGGAGAAATTACTGTTTGTGCATTTACAATATTCATTGATTTTTGCCATTGAAAAACATCATGTTATTCATATACCAGAAATGTTTGAAGCTACTGACTGAATGAAAGGAGCTGGCATCTCACTCTCTTTGAATCTTCTTTATCATGCTAAGAGGAGCAGAAAAAAGCAAAAAAATTCAGAATTGCACCTTGCAATGCGGAGAAATTATTGTTTGTGCATTTACAATATTCATTGATTTTTGCCATTGAAAAACATCATGTTATTCATATACCAGAAATGTTTGAAGCTACTGACTGAATGAAAGGAGCTGGCATCTCACTCTCTTTGAATCTTCTTTATCATGCTAAGAGGAGCAGGAAAAAGCAAAAAATTTCAGAATTGCACCTTGCAATGCGGAGAAATTACTGTTTGTGCATTTACAATATTCATTGATTTTTGCCATTGAAAAACGTCCAGAAATGATTGAAGCTACTGACTGAATGAAAGGAGCTGGCATCTCATTCTCTTTGAATCTTGTTTATCATGCTAAGAGGAGCAGGAAAAAGCAAAAAATTTCAGAATTGCACCTTGCAATGCGGAGAAATTACTGTTTGTGCATTTACAATATTCATTGATTTTTGCCATTGAAAAACGTCCAGAAATGATTGAAGCTACTGACTGAATGAAAGGAGCTGGCATCTCACTCTCTTTGAATCTTCTTTATCATGCTTAGAGGAGCAGGAAAAAGCAAAAAATTTCAGAATTGCACCTTGCAATGCGGAGAAATTACTGTTTGTGCATTTACAATATTCATTGATTTTTGCCATTGAAAAACATCATGTTATTCATATACCAGAAATGTTTGAAGCTACTGACTGAATGAAAGGAGCTGGCATCTCACTCTCTTTGAATCTTCTTTATAATGCTAAGAGGAGCAGAAAAAAGCAAAAAATTTCAGAATTGCACCTTGCAATGCGGAGAAATTACTGTTTGTGCATTTACAATATTCATTGATTTTTGCCATTGAAAAACATCCAGAAATGATTGAAGCTACTGACTGAATGAAAGGAGCTGGCATCTCACTCTCTTTGAATCTTCTTTATCATGCTAAGAGGAGCAGGAAAAAGCAAAAAATTTCAGAATTGCACCTTGCAATGCGGAGAAATTACTGTTTGTGCATTTACAATATTCATTGATTTTTGCCATTGAAAAACGTCCAGAAATGATTGAAGCTACTGACTGAATGAAAGGAGCTGGCATCTCACTCTCTTTGAATGTTCTTTATCATGCTAAGAGGAGCAGGAAAAAGCAAAAAATTTCAGAATTGCACCTTGCAATGCGGAGAAATTACTGTTTGTGCATTTACAATATTCATTGATTTTTGCCATTGAAAAACATCATGTTATTCATATACCAGAAATGTTTGAAGCTACTGACTAAATGAAAGGAGCTGGCATCTCACTCTCTTTGAATCTTCTTTATCATGCTAAGAGGAGCAGGAAAAAGCAAAAAATTTCAGAATTGCACCTTGCAATGCGGAGAAATTACTGTTTGTGCATTTACAATATTCATTGATTTTTGCCATTGAAAAACGTCCAGAAATGATTGAAGCTACTGACTGAATGAAAGGAGCTGGCATCTCACTCTCTTTGAATCTTCTTTATCATGCTAAGAGGAGCAGGAAAAAGCAAAAAATTTCAGAATTGCACCTTGCAATGCGGAGAAATTACTGTTTGTGCATTTACAATATTCATTGATTTTTGCCATTGAAAAACATCATGTTATTCATATACCAGAAATGTTTGAAGCTACTGACTGAATGAAAGGAGCTGGCATCTCACTCTCTTTGAATCTTCTTTATCATGCTAAGAGGAGCAGGAAAAAGCAAAAAATTTCAGAATTGCACCTTGCAATGCGGAGAAATTACTGTTTGTGCATTTACAATATTCATTGATTTTTGCCATTGAAAAACGTCCAGAAATGATTGAAGCTACTGACTGAATGAAAGGAGCTGGCATCTCACTCTCTTTGAATCTTCTTTATCATGCTAAGAGGAGCAGGAAAAAGCAAAAAATTTCAGAATTGCACCTTGCAATGCGGAGAAATTACTGTTTGTGCATTTACAACATTCATTGATTTTTGCCATTGAAAAACGTCCAGAAATGATTGAAGCTACTGACTGAATGAAAGGAGCTGGCATCTCACTCTCTTTGAATCTTCTTTATCATGCTAAGAGGAGCAGGAAAAAGCAAAAAATTTCAGAATTGCACCTTGCAATGCGGAGAAATTACTGTTTGTGCATTTACAATATTCATTGATTTTTGCCATTGAAAAACATCTTGTTATTCATATACCAGAAATGATTGAAGCTACTGACTGAATGAAAGGAGCTGGCATCTCACTCTCTTTGAATCTTCTTTATCATGCTAAGAGGAGCAGGAAAAAGCAAAAAATTTCAGAATTGCACCTTGCAATGCGGAGAAATTACTCTTTGTGCATTTACAATATTCATTGATTTTTGCCATTGAAAAACGTCCAGAAATGATTGAAGCTACTGACTGAATGAAAGGAGCTGGCATCTCACTCTCTTTGAATCTTCTTTATCATGCTAAGAGGAGCAGGAAAAAGCAAAAAATTTCAGAATTGCACCTTGCAATGCGGAGAAATTACTGTTTGTGCATTTACAATATTCATTGATTTTTGCCATTGAAAAACGTCCAGAAATGATTGAAGCTACTGACTGAATGAAAGGAGCTGGCATCTCACTCTCTTTGAATCTTCTTTATCATGCTAAGAGGAGCAGGAAAAAGCAAAAAATTTCAGAATTGCACCTTGCAATGCGGAGAAATTACTGTTTGTGCATTTACAATATTCATTGATTTTTGCCATTGAAAAAATCATGTTATTCATATACCAGAAATGTTTGAAGCTACTGACTGAATGAAAGGAGCTGGCATCTCACTCTCTTTGAATCTTCTTTATCATGCTAAGAGGAGCAGAAAAAAGCAAAAAAATTCAGAATTGCACCTTGCAATGCGGAGAAATTATTGTTTGTGCATTTACAATATTCATTGATTTTTGCCATTGAAAAACATCATGTTATTCATATACCAGAAATGTTTGAAGCTACTGACTGAATGAAAGGAGCTGGCATCTCACTCTCTTTGAATCTTCTTTATCATGCTAAGAGGAGCAGGAAAAAGCAAAAAATTTCAGAATTGCACCTTGCAATGCGGAGAAATTACTGTTTGTGCATTTACAATATTCATTGATTTTTGCCATTGAAAAACGTCCAGAAATGATTGAAGCTACTGACTGAATGAAAGGAGCTGGCATCTCATTCTCTTTGAATCTTGTTTATCATGCTAAGAGGAGCAGGAAAAAGCAAAAAATTTCAGAATTGCACCTTGCAATGCGGAGAAATTACTGTTTGTGCATTTACAATATTCATTGATTTTTGCCATTGAAAAACGTCCAGAAATGATTGAAGCTACTGACTGAATGAAAGGAGCTGGCATCTCACTCTCTTTGAATCTTCTTTATCATGCTTAGAGGAGCAGGAAAAAGCAAAAAATTTCAGAATTGCACCTTGCAATGCGGAGAAATTACTGTTTGTGCATTTACAATATTCATTGATTTTTGCCATTGAAAAACATCATGTTATTCATATACCAGAAATGTTTGAAGCTACTGACTGAATGAAAGGAGCTGGCATCTCACTCTCTTTGAATCTTCTTTATCATGCTAAGAGGAGCAGAAAAAAGCAAAAAATTTCAGAATTGCACCTTGCAATGCGGAGAAATTACTGTTTGTGCATTTACAATATTCATTGATTTTTGCCATTGAAAAACATCCAGAAATGATTGAAGCTACTGACTGAATGAAAGGAGCTGGCATCTCACTCTCTTTGAATCTTCTTTATCATGCTAAGAGGAGCAGGAAAAAGCAAAAAATTTCAGAATTGCACCTTGCAATGCGGAGAAATTACTGTTTGTGCATTTACAATATTCATTGATTTTTGCCATTGAAAAACGTCCAGAAATGATTGAAGCTACTGACTGAATGAAAGGAGCTGGCATCTCACTCTCTTTGAATGTTCTTTATCATGCTAAGAGGAGCAGGAAAAAGCAAAAAATTTCAGAATTGCACCTTGCAATGCGGAGAAATTACTGTTTGTGCATTTACAATATTCATTGATTTTTGCCATTGAAAAACATCATGTTATTCATATACCAGAAATGTTTGAAGCTACTGACTAAATGAAAGGAGCTGGCATCTCACTCTCTTTGAATCTTCTTTATCATGCTAAGAGGAGCAGGAAAAAGCAAAAAATTTCAGAATTGCACCTTGCAATGCGGAGAAATTACTGTTTGTGCATTTACAATATTCATTGATTTTTGCCATTGAAAAACGTCCAGAAATGATTGAAGCTACTGACTGAATGAAAGGAGCTGGCATCTCACTCTCTTTGAATCTTCTTTATCATGCTAAGAGGAGCAGGAAAAAGCAAAAAATTTCAGAATTGCACCTTGCAATGCGGAGAAATTACTGTTTGTGCATTTACAATATTCATTGATTTTTGCCATTGAAAAACATCATGTTATTCATATACCAGAAATGTTTGAAGCTACTGACTGAATGAAAGGAGCTGGCATCTCACTCTCTTTGAATCTTCTTTATCATGCTAAGAGGAGCAGGAAAAAGCAAAAAATTTCAGAATTGCACCTTGCAATGCGGAGAAATTACTGTTTGTGCATTTACAATATTCATTGATTTTTGCCATTGAAAAACGTCCAGAAATGATTGAAGCTACTGACTGAATGAAAGGAGCTGGCATCTCACTCTCTTTGAATCTTCTTTATCATGCTAAGAGGAGCAGGAAAAAGCAAAAAATTTCAGAATTGCACCTTGCAATGCGGAGAAATTACTGTTTGTGCATTTACAATATTCATTGATTTTTGCCATTGAAAAACGTCCAGAAATGATTGAAGCTACTGACTGAATGAAAGGAGCTGGCATCTCACTCTCTTTGAATCTTCTTTATCATGCTAAGAGGAGCAGGAAAAAGCAAAAAATTTCAGAATTGCACCTTGCAATGCGGAGAAATTACTGTTTGTGCATTTACAATATTCATTGATTTTTGCCATTGAAAAACATCTTGTTATTCATATACCAGAAATGATTGAAGCTACTGACTGAATGAAAGGAGCTGGCATCTCACTCTCTTTGAATCTTCTTTATCATGCTAAGAGGAGCAGGAAAAAGCAAAAAATTTCAGAATTGCACCTTGCAATGCGGAGAAATTACTCTTTGTGCATTTACAATATTCATTGATTTTTGCCATTGAAAAACGTCCAGAAATGATTGAAGCTACTGACTGAATGAAAGGAGCTGGCATCTCACTCTCTTTGAATCTTCTTTATCATGCTAAGAGGAGCAGGAAAAAGCAAAAAATTTCAGAATTGCACCTTGCAATGCGGAGAAATTACTGTTTGTGCATTTACAATATTCATTGATTTTTGCCATTGAAAAACGTCCAGAAATGATTGAAGCTACTGACTGAATGAAAGGAGCTGGCATCTCACTCTCTTTGAATCTTCTTTATCATGCTAAGAGGAGCAGGAAAAAGCAAAAAATTTCAGAATTGCACCTTGCAATGCGGAGAAATTACTGTTTGTGCATTTACAATATTCATTGATTTTTGCCATTGAAAAAATCATGTTATTCATATACCAGAAATGTTTGAAGCTACTGACTGAATGAAAGGAGCTGGCATCTCACTCTCTTTGAATCTTCTTTATCATGCTAAGAGGAGCAGGAAAAAGCAAAAAATTTCAGAATTGCACCTTGCAATGCGGAGAAATTACTGTTTGTGCATTTACAATATTCATTGATTTTTGCCATTGAAAAACGTCCAGAAATGATTGAAGCTACTGACTGAATGAAAGGAGCTGGCATCTCACTCTCTTTGAATCTTCTTTATCATGCTAAGAGGAGCAGGAAAAAGCAAAAAATTTCAGAATTGCACCTTGCAATGCGGAGAAATTACTGTTTGTGCATTTACAATATTCATTGATTTTTGCCATTGAAAAACATCATGTTATTCATATACCAGAAATGTTTGAAGCTACTGACTGAATGAAAGGAGCTGGCATCTCACTCTCTTTGAATCTTCTTTATCATGCTTAGAGGAGCAGGAAAAAGCAAAAAATTTCAGAATTGCACCTTGCAATGCGGAGAAATTACTGTTTGTGCATTTACAATATTCATTGATTTTTGCCATTGAAAAACGTCCAGAAATGATTGAAGCTACTGACTGAATGAAAGGAGCTGGCATCTCACTCTCTTTGAATCTTGTTTATCATGCTAAGAGGAGCAGGAAAAAGCAAAAAATTTCAGAATTGCACCTTGCAATGCGGAGAAATTACTGTTTGTGCATTTACAATATTCATTGATTTTTGCCATTGAAAAACGTCCAGAAATGATTGAAGCTACTGACTGAATGAAAGGAGCTGGCATCTCACTCTCTTTGAATCTTCTTTATCATGCTAAGAGGAGCAGGAAAAAGCAAAAAATTTCAGAATTGCACCTTGCAATGCGGAGAAATTACTGTTTGTGCATTTACAATATTCATTGATTTTTGCCATTGAAAAACATCTTGTTATTCATATACCAGAAATGATTGAAGCTACTGACTGAATGAAAGGAGCTGGCATCTCACTCTCTTTGAATCTTCTTTATCATGCTAAGAGGAGCAGGAAAAAGCAAAAAATTTCAGAATTGCACCTTGCAATGCGGAGAAATTACTCTTTGTGCATTTACAATATTCATTGATTTTTGCCATTGAAAAACGTCCAGAAATGATTGAAGCTACTGACTGAATGAAAGGAGCTGGCATCTCACTCTCTTTGAATCTTCTTTATCATGCTAAGAGGAGCAGGAAAAAGCAAAAAATTTCAGAATTGCACCTTGCAATGCGGAGAAATTACTGTTTGTGCATTTACAATATTCATTGATTTTTGCCATTGAAAAACGTCCAGAAATGATTGAAGCTACTGACTGAATGAAAGGAGCTGGCATCTCACTCTCTTTGAATCTTCTTTATCATGCTAAGAGGAGCAGGAAAAAGCAAAAAATTTCAGAATTGCACCTTGCAATGCGGAGAAATTACTGTTTGTGCATTTACAATATTCATTGATTTTTGCCATTGAAAAACGTCCAGAAATGATTGAAGCTACTGACTGAATGAAAGGAGCTGGCATCTCACTCTCTTTGAATCTTGTTTATCATGCTAAGAGGAGCAGGAAAAAGCAAAAAATTTCAGAATTGCACCTTGCAATGCGGAGAAATTACAGTTTGTGCATTTACAATATTCATTGATTTTTGCCATTGAAAAACATCCAGAAATGATTGAAGCTACTGACTGAATGAAAGGAGCTGGCATCTCACTCTCTTTGAATCTTCTTTATCATGCTAAGAGGAGCAGGAAAAAGCAAAAAATTTCAGAATTGCACCTTGCAATGCGGAGAAATTACTGTTTGTGCATTTACAATATTCATTGATTTTTGCCATTGAAAAACGTCCAGAAATGATTGAAGCTACTGACTGAATGAAAGGAGCTGGCATCTCACTCTCTTTGAATCTTGTTTATCTTGCTAAGAGGAGCAGGAAAAAGCAAAAAATTTCAGAATTGCACCTTGCAATGCGGAGAAATTACTGTTTGTGCATTTACAATATTCATTGATTTTTGCCATTGAAAAACGTCCAGAAATGATTGAAGCTACTGACTGAATGAAAGGAGCTGGCATCTCACTCTCTTTGAATCTTCTTTATCATGCTAAGAGGAGCAGGAAAAAGCAAAAAATTTCAGAATTGCACCTTGCAATGCGGAGAAATTACTGTTTGTGCATTTACAATATTCATTGATTTTTGCCATTGAAAAACATCATGTTATTCATATACCAGAAATGTTTGAAGCTACTGACTGAATGAAAGGAGCTGGCATCTCACTCTCTTTGAATCTTCTTTATCATGCTAAGAGGAGCAGGAAAAAGCAAAAAATTTCAGAATTGCACCTTGCAATGCGGAGAAATTACTGTTTGTGCATTTACAATATTCATTGATTTTTGCCATTGAAAAACGTCCAGAAATGATTGAAGCTACTGACTGAATGAAAGGAGCTGGCATCTCACTCTGTTTGAATCTTGTTTATCATGCTAAGAGGAGCAGGAAAAAGCAAAAAATTTCAGAATTGCACCTTGCAATGCGGAGAAATTACTGTTTGTGCATTTACAATATTCATTGATTTTTGCCATTGAAAAACGTCCAGAAATGATTGAAGCTACTGACTGAATGAAAGGAGCTGGCATCTCACTCTCTTTGAATCTTCTTTATCATGCTAAGAGGAGCAGGAAAAAGCAAAAAAATTCAGAATTGCACCTTTCAATGCGGAGAAATTACTGTTTGTGCATTTACAATATTCATTGATTTTTGCCATTGAAAAATATCATGTTATTCATATACCAGAAATGTTTGAAGCTACTGACTGAATGAAAGGAGCTGGCATCTCACTCTCTTTGAATCTTCTTTATCATGCTAAGAGGAGCAGGAAAAAGCAAAAAATTTCAGAATTGCACCTTGCAATGCGGAGAAATTACTGTTTGTGCATTTACAATATTCATTGATTTTTGCCATTGAAAAACGTCCAGAAATGATTGAAGCTACTGACTGAATGAAAGGAGCTGGCATCTCACTCTCTTTGAATCTTGTTTATCATGCTAAGAGGAGCAGGAAAAAGCAAAAAATTTCAGAATTGCACCTTGAAATGCGGAGAAATTACTGTTTGTGCATTTACAATATTCATTGATTTTTGCCATTGAAAAACGTCCAGAAATGATTGAAGCTACTGACTGAATGAAAGGAGCTGGCATCTCACTCTCTTTGAATCTTCTTTATCATGCTAAGAGGAGCAGGAAAAAGCAAAAAATTTCAGAATTGCACCTTGCAATGCGGAGAAATTACTGTTTGTGCATTTACAATATTCAGTGATTTTTGCCATTGAAAAACATCATGTTATTCATATACCAGAAATGTTTGAAGCTACTGACTGAATGAAAGGAGCTGGCATCTCACTCTCTTTGAATCTTCTTTATCATGCTAAGAGGAGCAGGAAAAAGCAAAAAATTTCAGAATTGCACCTTGCAATGCGGAGAAATTACTGTTTGTGCATTTACAATATTCATTGATTTTTGCCATTGAAAAACGTCCAGAAATGATTGAAGCTACTGACTGAATGAAAGGAGCTGGCATCTCACTCTCTTTGAATCTTGTTTATCATGCTAAGAGGAGCAGGAAAAAGCAAAAAATTTCAGAATTGCACCTTGAAATGCGGAGAAATTACTGTTTGTGCATTTACAATATTCATTGATTTTTGCCATTGAAAAACGTCCAGAAATGATTGAAGCTACTGACTGAATGAAAGGAGCTGGCATCTCACTCTCTTTGAATCTTCTTTATCATGCTAAGAGGAGCAGGAAAAAGCAAAAAATTTCAGAATTGCACCTTGCAATGCGGAGAAATTACTGTTTGTGCATTTACAATATTCAGCGATTTTTGCCATTGAAAAACATCATGTTATTCATATACCAGAAATGTTTGAAGCTACTGACTGAATGAAAGGAGCTGGCATCTCACTCTCTTTGAATCTTCTTTATCATGCTAAGAGGAGCAGGAAAAAGCAAAAAATTTCAGAATTGCACCTTGCAATGCGGAGAAATTACTGTTTGTGCATTTACAATATTCATTGATTTTTGCCATTGAAAAACGTCCAGAAATGATTGAAGCTACTGACTGAATGAAAGGAGCTGGCATCTCACTCTCTTTGAATCTTGTTTATCATGCTAAGAGGAGCAGGAAAAAGCAAAAAATTTCAGAATTGCACCTTGCAATGCGGAGAAATTACTGTTTGTGCATTTACAATATTCATTGATTTTTGCCATTGAAAAACGTCCAGAAATGATTGAAGCTACTGACTGAATGAAAGGGGCTGGCATCTCACTCTCTTTGAATCTTGTTTATCATGCTAAGAGGAGCAGGAAAAAGCAAAAAATTTCAGAATTGCACCTTGAAATGCGGAGAAATTACTGTTTGTGCATTTACAATATTCATTGATTTTTGCCATTGAAAAACGTCCAGAAATGATTGAAGCTACTGACTGAATGAAAGGAGCTGGCATCTCACTCTCTTTGAATCTTCTTTATCATGCTAAGAGGAGCAGGAAAAAGCAAAAAATTTCAGAATTGCACCTTGCAATGCGGAGAAATTACTGTTTGTGCATTTACAATATTCAGTGATTTTTGCCATTGAAAAACATCATGTTATTCATATACCAGAAATGTTTGAAGCTACTGACTGAATGAAAGGAGCTGGCATCTCACTCTCTTTGAATCTTCTTTATCATGCTAAGAGGAGCAGGAAAAAGCAAAAAATTTCAGAATTGCACCTTGCAATGCGGAGAAATTACTGTTTGTGCATTTACAATATTCATTGATTTTTGCCATTGAAAAACGTCCAGAAATGATTGAAGCTACTGACTGAATGAAAGGAGCTGGCATCTCACTCTCTTTGAATCTTCTTTATCATGCTAAGAGGAGCAGGAAAAAGCAAAAAATTTCAGAATTGCACCTTGCAATGCGGAGAAATTACTGTTTGTGCATTTACAATATTCATTGATTTTTGCCATTGAAAAACATCATGTTATTCATATACCAGAAATGATTGAAGCTACTGACTGAATGAAAGGAGCTGGCATCTCACTCTCTTTGAATCTTCTTTATCATGCTAAGAGGAGCAGGAAAAATCAAAAAATTTCAGAATTGCACCTTGCAATGCGGAGAAATTACTGTTTGTGCATTTACAATATTCATTGATTTTTGCCATTGAAAAACATCATGTTATTCATATACCAGAAATGATTGAAGCTACTGACTGAATGAAAGGAGCTGGCATCTCACTCTCTTTGAATCTTCTTTATCATGCTAAGAGGAGCAGGAAAAAGCAAAAAATTTCAGAATTGCACCTTGCAATGCGGAGAAATTACTGTTTGTGCATTTACAATATTCAATGATTTTTGCCATTGAAAAACGTCCAGAAATGATTGAAGCTACTGACTGAATGAAAGGAGCTGGCATCTCACTCTCTTTGAACGTTCTTTATCATGCTAAGAGGAGCAGGAAAAAGCAAAAAATTTCAGAATTGCACCTTGCAATGCGGAGAAATTACTGTTTGTGCATTTACAATATTCATTGATTTTTGCCATTGAAAAACATCATGTTATTCATATACCAGAAATGTTTGAAGCTACTGACAATGAAAGGAGCTGGCATCTCACTCTTTGAATCTTCTTTATCATGCTAGGAGGAGCAGGAAAAAGCAAAAAATTTCAGAATTGCACCTTGCAATGCGGAGAAATTACTCTTTGGGCATTTACAATATTCATTGATTTTTGCCATTGAAAAACGTCCAGAAATGATTGAAGCTACTGACAATGAAAGGAGCTGGCATCTCACTCTCTTTGAATCTTCTTTATCATGCTAAGAGGAGCAGGAAAAAGCAAAAAATTTCAGAATTGCACCTTGCAATGCGGAGAAATTACTGTTTGTGCATTTACAATATTCATTGATTTTTGCCATTGAAAAACGTCCAGAAATGATTGAAGCTACTGACTGAATGAAAGGAGCTGGCATCTCACTCTCTTTGAATCTTCTTTATCATGCTAAGAGGAGCAGGAAAAAGCAAAAAATTTCAGAATTGCACCTTGCAATGCGGAGAAATTACTGTTTGTGCATTTACAATATTCATTGATTTTTGCCATTGAAAAACATCATGTTATTCATATACCAGAAATGTTTGAAGCTACTGACTGAATGAAAGGAGCTGGCATCTCACTCTCTTTGAATCTTCTTTATCATGCTAAGAGGAGCAGGAAAAAGCAAAAAATTTCAGAATTGCACCTTGCAATGCGGAGAAATTACTGTTTGTGCATTTACAATATTCATTGATTTTTGCCATTGAAAAACGTCCAGAAATGATTGAAGCTACTGACTGAATGAAAGGAGCTGGCATCTCATTCTCTTTGAATCCTGTTTATCATGCAAAGAGGAGCAGGAAAAAGCAAAAAATTTCAGAATTGCACCTTGCAATGCGGAGAAATTACTGTTTGTGCATTTACAATATTCATTGATTTTTGCCATTGAAAAACGTCCAGAAATGATTGAAGCTACTGACTGAATGAAAGGAGCTGGCATCTCACTCTCTTTGAATCTTCTTTATCATGCTTAGAGGAGCAGGAAAAAGCAAAAAATTTCAGAATTGCACCTTGCAATGCGGAGAAATTACTGTTTGTGCATTTACAATATTCATTGATTTTTGCCATTGAAAAACATCATGTTATTCATATACCAGAAATGTTTGAAGCTACTGACTGAATGAAAGGAGCTGGCATCTCACTCTCTTTGAATCTTCTTTATCATGCTAAGAGGAGCAGAAAAAAGCAAAAAATTTCAGAATTGCACCTTGCAATGCGGAGAAATTACTGTTTGTGCATTTACAATATTCATTGATTTTTGCCATTGAAAAACATCCAGAAATGATTGAAGCTACTGACTGAATGAAAGGAGCTGGCATCTCACTCTCTTTGAATCTTCTTTATCATGCTAAGAGGAGCAGGAAAAAGCAAAAAATTTCAGAATTGCACCTTGCAATGCGGAGAAATTACTGTTTGTGCATTTACAATATTCATTGATTTTTGCCATTGAAAAACGTCCAGAAATGATTGAAGCTACTGACTGAATGAAAGGAGCTGGCATCTCACTCTCTTCGAATCTTCTTTATCATGCTAAGAGGAGCAGGAAAAAGCAAAAAATTTCAAAATTGCACCTTGCAATGCGGAGAAATTACTGTTTGTGCATTTACAATATTCATTGATTTTTGCCATTGAAAAACATCATGTTATTCATATACCAGAAATGTTTGAAGCTACTGACTGAATGAAAGGAGCTGGCATCTCACTCTCTTTGAATCTTCTTTATCATGCTAAGAGGAGCAGGAAAAAGCAAAAAATTTCAGAATTGCACCTTGCAATGCGGAGAAATTACTGTTTGTGCATTTAAAATATTCATTGATTTTTGCCATTGAAAAACGTCCAGAAATGATTGAAGCTACTGACTGAATGAAAGGAGCTGGCATCTCACTCTCTTTGAATCTTCTTTATCTTGCTAAGAGGAGCAGGAAAAAGCAAAAAATTTCAGAATTGCACCTTGCAATGCGGAGAAATTACTGTTTGTGCATTTACAATATTCATTGATTTTTGCCATTGAAAAACGTCCAGAAATGATTGAAGCTACTGACTGAATGAAAGGAGCTGGCATCTCACTCTCTTTGAATCTTCTTTATCATGCTAAGAGGAGCAGGAAAAAGCAAAAAATTTCAGAATTGCACCTTGCAATGCGGAGAAATTACTGTTTGTGCATTTACAATATTCATTGATTTTTGCCATTGAAAAACGTCCAGAAATGATTGAAGCTACTGACTGAATGAAAAGAGCTGGCATCTCACTCTCTTTGAATCTTGTTTATCTTGCTAAGAGGAGCAGGAAAAAGCAAAAAATTTCAGAATTGCACCTTGCAATGCTTAGAAATTACTGTTTGTGCATTTACAATATTCATTGATTTTTGCCATTGAAAAACGTCCAGAAATGATTGAAGCTACTGACTGAATGAAAGGAGCTGGCATCTCACTCTCTTTGAATCTTCTTTATCATGCTAAGAGGAGCAGGAAAAAGCAAAAAATTTCAGAATTGCACCTTGCAATGCGGAGAAATTACTGTTTGTGCATTTACAATATTCATTGATTTTTGCCATTGAAAAACATCATGTTATTCATATACCAGAAATGTTTGAAGCTACTGACTGAATGAAAGGAGCTGGCATCTCACTCTCTTTGAATCTTCTTTATCATGCTAAGAGGAGCAGAAAAAAGCAAAAAATTTCAGAATTGCACCTTGCAATGTGGAGAAATTACTGTTTGTGCATTTACAATATTCATTGATTTTTGCCATTGAAAAACGTCCAGAAATGATTGAAGCTACTGACTGAATGAAAGGAGCTGGCATCTCACTCTGTTTGAATCTTGTTTATCATGCTAAGAGGAGCAGGAAAAAGCAAAAAATTTCAGAATTGCACCTTGCAATGCGGAGAAATTACTGTTTGTGCATTTACAATATTCATTGATTTTTGCCATTGAAAAACGTCCAGAAATGATTGAAGCTACTGACTGAATGAAAGGAGCTGGCATCTCACTCTCTTTGAATCTTCTTTATCATGCTAAGAGGAGCAGGAAAAAGCAAAAAATTTCAGAATTGCACCTTTCAATGCGGAGAAATTACTGTTTGTGCATTTACAATATTCATTGATTTTTGCCATTGAAAAATATCATGTTATTCATATACCAGAAATGTTTGAAGCTACTGACTGAATGAAAGGAGCTGGCATCTCACTCTCTTTGAATCTTCTTTATCATGCTAAGAGGAGCAGGAAAAAGCAAAAAATTTCAGAATTGCACCTTGCAATGCGGAGAAATTACTGTTTGTGCATTTACAATATTCATTGATTTTTGCCATTGAAAAACGTCCAGAAATGATTGAAGCTACTGACTGAATGAAAGGAGCTGGCATCTCACTCTCTTTGAATCTTCTTTATCATGCTAAGAGGAGCAGGAAAAAGCAAAAAATTTCAAAATTGCACCTTGCAATGCGGAGAAATTACTGTTTGTGCATTTACAATATTCATTGATTTTTGCCATTGAAAAACATCATGTTATTCATATACCAGAAATGTTTGAAGCTACTGACTGAATGAAAGGAGCTGGCATCTCACTCTCTTTGAATCTTCTTTATCATGCTAAGAGGAGCAGGAAAAAGCAAAAAAATTCAGAATTGCACCTTGCAATGCGGAGAAATTACTGTTTGTGCATTTACAATATTCATTGATTTTTGCCATTGAAAAACATCATGTTATTCATATACCAGAAATGTTTGAAGCTACTGACTGAATGAAAGGAGCTGGCATCTCACTCTCTTTGAATCTTCTTTATCATGCTAAGAGGAGGAGGAAAAAGCAAAAAATTTCAGAATTGCACCTTGCAATGCGGAGAAATTACTGTTTGTGCATTTACAATATTCATTGATTTTTGCCATTGAAAAACGTCCAGAAATGATTGAAGCTACTGACTGAATGAAAGGAGCTGGCATCTCATTCTCTTTGAATCTTGTTTATCATGCTAAGAGGAGCAGGAAAAAGCAAAAAATTTCAGAATTGCACCTTGCAATGCGGAGAAATTACTGTTTGTGCATTTACAATATTCATTGATTTTTGCCATTGAAAAACGTCCAGAAATGATTGAAGCTACTGACTGAATGAAAGGAGCTGGCATCTCACTCTCTTTGAATCTTCTTTATCATGCTTAGAGGAGCAGGAAAAAGCAAAAAATTTCAGAATTGCACCTTGCAATGCGGAGAAGTTACTGTTTGTGCATTTACAATATTCATTGATTTTTGCCATTGAAAAACATCATGTTATTCATATACCAGAAATGTTTGAAGCTACTGACTGAATGAAAGGAGCTGGCATCTCACTCTCTTTGAATCTTCTTTATCATGCTAAGAGGAGCAGAAAAAAGCAAAAAATTTCAGAATTGCACCTTGCAATGCGGAGAAATTACTGTTTGTGCATTTACAATATTCATTGATTTTTGCCATTGAAAAACATCCAGAAATGATTGAAGCTACTGACTGAATGAAAGGAGCTGGCATCTCACTCTCTTTGAATCTTGTTTATCATGCTAAGAGGAGCAGGAAAAAGCAAAAAATTTCAGAATTGCACCTTGCAATGCGGAGAAATTACTGTTTGTGCATTTACAATATTCATTGATTTTTGCCATTGAAAAACGTCCAGAAATGATTGAAGCTACTGACTGAATGAAAGGAGCTGGCATCTCACTCTCTTTGAATCTTCTTTATCATGCTAAGAGGAGCAGGAAAAAGCAAAAAATTTCAAAATTGCACCTTGCAATGCGGAGAAATTACTGTTTGTGCATTTACAATATTCATTGATTTTTGCCATTGAAAAACATCATGTTATTCATATACCAGAAATGTTTGAAGCTACTGACTGAATGAAAGGAGCTGGCATCTCACTCTCTTTGAATCTTCTTTATCATGCTAAGAGGAGCAGGAAAAAGCAAAAAATTTCAGAATTGCACCTTGCAATGCGGAGAAATTACTGTTTGTGCATTTACAATATTCATTGATTTTTGCCATTGAAAAACGCCCAGAAATGATTGAAGCTACTGACTGAATGAAAGGAGCTGGCATCTCACTCTCTTTGAATCTTGTTTATCATGCTAAGAGGAGCAGGAAAAAGCAAAAAATTTCAGAATTGCACCTTGCAATGCGGAGAAATTACTGTTTGTGCATTTACAATATTCATTGATTTTTGCCATTGAAAAACGTCCAGAAATGATTGAAGCTACTGACTGAATGAAAGGAGCTGGCATCTCACTCTCTTTGAATCTTCTTTATCATGCTAAGAGGAGCAGGAAAAAGCAAAAAATTTCAGAATTGCACCTTGCAATGCGGAGAAATTACTGTTTGTGCATTTACAATATTCATTGATTTTTGCCATTGAAAAACGTCCAGAAATGATTGAAGCTACTGACTGAATGAAAGGAGCTGGCATCTCACTCTCTTTGAATCTTCTTTATCATGCTAAGAGGAGCAGGAAAAAGCAAAAAATTTCAGAATTGCACCTTGCAATGCGGAGAAATTACTGTTTGTGCATTTACAATATTCATTGATTTTTGCCATTGAAAAACATGTTATTCATATACCAGAAATGATTGAAGCTACTGACTGAATGAAAGGAGCTGGCATCTCACTCTCTTTGAATCTTCTTTATCATGCTAAGAGGAGCAGGAAAAAGCAAAAAATTTCAGAATTGCACCTTGCAATGCGGAGAAATTACTGTTTGTGCATTTACAATATTCATTGATTTTTGCCATTGAAAAACATCATGTTATTCATATACCAGAAATGTTTGAAGCTACTGACTGAATGAAAGGAGCTGGCATCTCACTCTCTTTGAATCTTCTTTATCATGCTACGAGGAGCAGGAAAAAGCAAAAAATTTCAGAATTGCACCTTGCAATGCGGAGAAATTACTGTTTGTGCATTTACAATATTCATTGATTTTTGCCATTGAAAAACGTTCAGAAATGATTGAAGCTACTGACTGAATGAAAGGAGCTGGCATCTCACTCTCTTTGAATCTTGTTTATCATGCTAAGAGGAGCAGGAAAAAGCAAAAAATTTCAGAATTGCACCTTGCAATGCGGAGAAATTACTGTTTGTGCATTTACAATATTCATTGATTTTTGCCATTGAAAAACGTCCAGAAATGATTGAAGCTACTGACTGAATGAAAGGAGCTGGCATCTCACTCTCTTTGAATCTTCTTTATCATGCTAAGAGGAGCAGGAAAAAGCAAAAAATTTCAGAATTGCACCTTGCAATGCGGAGAAATTACTGTTTGTGCATTTACAATATTCATTGATTTTTGCCATTGAAAAACGTCCAGAAATGATTGAAGCTACTGACTGAATGAAAGGAGCTGGCATCTCACTCTCTTTGAATCTTCTTTATCATGCTAAGAGGAGCAGGAAAAAGCAAAAAATTTCAAAATTGCACCTTGCAATGCGGAGAAATTACTGTTTGTGCATTTACAATATTCATTGATTTTTGCCATTGAAAAACATCATGTTATTCATATACCAGAAATGTTTGAAGCTACTGACTGAATGAAAGGAGCTGGCATCTCACTCTCTTTGAATCTTCTTTATCATGCTAAGAGGAGCAGAAAAAAGCAAAAAAATTCAGAATTGCACCTTGCAATGCGGAGAAATTACTGTTTGTGCATTTACAATATTCATTGATTTTTGCCATTGAAAAACATCATGTTATTCATATACCAGAAATGTTTGAAGCTACTGACTGAATGAAAGGAGCTGGCATCTCACTCTCTTTGAATCTTCTTTATCATGCTAAGAGGAGCAGGAAAAAGCAAAAAATTTCAGAATTGCACCTTGCAATGCGGAGAAATTACTGTTTGTGCATTTACAATATTCATTGATTTTTGCCATTGAAAAACGTCCAGAAATGATTGAAGCTACTGACTGAATGAAAGGAGCTGGCATCTCATTCTCTTTGAATCCTGTTTATCATGCTAAGAGGAGCAGGAAAAAGCAAAAAATTTCAGAATTGCACCTTGCAATGCGGAGAAATTACTGTTTGTGCATTTACAATATTCATTGATTTTTGCCATTGAAAAACGTCCAGAAATGATTGAAGCTACTGACTGAATGAAAGGAGCTGGCATCTCACTCTCTTTGAATCTTCTTTATCATGCTAAGAGGAGCAGGAAAAAGCAAAAAATTTCAGAATTGCACCTTGCAATGCGGAGAAATTACTGTTTGTGCATTTACAATATTCAGTGATTTTTGCCATTGAAAAACATCATGTTATTCATATACCAGAAATGTTTGAAGCTACTGACTGAATGAAAGGAGCTGGCATCTCACTCTCTTTGAATCTTCTTTATCATGCTAAGAGGAGCAGGAAAAAGCAAAAAATTTCAGAATTGCACCTTGCAATGCGGAGAAATTACTGTTTGTGCATTTACAATATTCATTGATTTTTGCCATTGAAAAACGTCCAGAAATGATTGAAGCTACTGACTGAATGAAAGGAGCTGGCATCTCACTCTCTTTGAATCTTGTTTATCATGCTAAGAGGAGCAGGAAAAAGCAAAAAATTTCAGAATTGCACCTTGAAATGCGGAGAAATTACTGTTTGTGCATTTACAATATTCATTGATTTTTGCCATTGAAAAACGTCCAGAAATGATTGAAGCTACTGACTGAATGAAAGGAGCTGGCATCTCACTCTCTTTGAATCTTCTTTATCATGCTAAGAGGAGCAGGAAAAAGCAAAAAATTTCAGAATTGCACCTTGCAATGCGGAGAAATTACTGTTTGTGCATTTACAATATTCAGCGATTTTTGCCATTGAAAAACATCATGTTGTTCATATACCAGAAATGTTTGAAGCTACTGACTGAATGAAAGGAGCTGGCATCTCACTCTCTTTGAATCTTCTTTATCATGCTAAGAGGAGCAGGAAAAAGCAAAAAATTTCAGAATTGCACCTTGCAATGCGGAGAAATTACTGTTTGTGCATTTACAATATTCATTGATTTTTGCCATTGAAAAACGTCCAGAAATGATTGAAGCTACTGACTGAATGAAAGGAGCTGGCATCTCACTCTCTTTGAATCTTGTTTATCATGCTAAGAGGAGCAGGAAAAATCAAAAAATTTCAGAATTGCACCTTGCAATGCGGAGAAATTACTGTTTGTGCATTTACAATATTCATTGATTTTTGCCATTGAAAAACGTCCAGAAATGATTGAAGCTACTGACTGAATGAAAGGGGCTGGCATCTCACTCTCTTTGAATCTTGTTTATCATGCTAAGAGGAGCAGGAAAAAGCAAAAAATTTCAGAATTGCACCTTGAAATGCGGAGAAATTACTGTTTGTGCATTTACAATATTCATTGATTTTTGCCATTGAAAAACGTCCAGAAATGATTGAAGCTACTGACTGAATGAAAGGAGCTGGCATCTCACTCTCTTTGAATCTTCTTTATCATGCTAAGAGGAGCAGGAAAAAGCAAAAAATTTCAGAATTGCACCTTGCAATGCGGAGAAATTACTGTTTGTGCATTTACAATATTCAGTGATTTTTGCCATTGAAAAACATCATGTTATTCATATACCAGAAATGTTTGAAGCTACTGACTGAATGAAAGGAGCTGGCATCTCACTCTCTTTGAATCTTCTTTATCATGCTAAGAGGAGCAGGAAAAAGCAAAAAATTTCAGAATTGCACCTTGCAATGCGGAGAAATTACTGTTTGTGCATTTACAATATTCATTGATTTTTGCCATTGAAAAACGTCCAGAAATGATTGAAGCTACTGACTGAATGAAAGGAGCTGGCATCTCACTCTCTTTGAATCTTGTTTATCATGCTAAGAGGAGCAGGAAAAAGCAAAAAATTTCAGAATTGCACCTTGCAATGCGGAGAAATTACTGTTTGTGCATTTACAATATTCATTGATTTTTGCCATTGAAAAACATCATGTTATTCATATACCAGAAATGATTGAAGCTACTGACTGAATGAAAGGAGCTGGCATCTCACTCTCTTTGAATCTTCTTTATCATGCTAAGAGGAGCAGGAAAAATCAAAAAATTTCAGAATTGCACCTTGCAATGCGGAGAAATTACTGTTTGTGCATTTACAATATTCATTGATTTTTGCCATTGAAAAACATCATGTTATTCATATACCAGAAATGATTGAAGCTACTGACTGAATGAAAGGAGCTGGCATCTCACTCTCTTTGAATCTTCTTTATCATGCTAAGAGGAGCAGGAAAAAGCAAAAAATTTCAGAATTGCACCTTGCAATGCGGAGAAATTACTGTTTGTGCATTTACAATATTCAATGATTTTTGCCATTGAAAAACGTCCAGAAATGATTGAAGCTACTGACTGAATGAAAGGAGCTGGCATCTCACTCTCTTTGAATCTTCTTTATCATGCTAAGAGGAGCAGGAAAAAGCAAAAAATTTCAGAATTGCACCTTGCAATGCGGAGAAATTACTGTTTGTGCATTTACAATATTCATTGATTTTTGCCATTGAAAAACATCATGTTATTCATATACCAGAAATGTTTGAAGCTACTGACAATGAAAGGAGCTGGCATCTCACTCTTTGAATCTTCTTTATCATGCTAGGAGGAGCAGGAAAAAGCAAAAAATTTCAGAATTGCACCTTGCAATGCGGAGAAATTACTCTTTGGGCATTTACAATATTCATTGATTTTTGCCATTGAAAAACGTCCAGAAATGATTGAAGCTACTGACAATGAAAGGAGCTGGCATCTCACTCTCTTTGAATCTTCTTTATCATGCTAAGAGGAGCAGGAAAAAGCAAAAAATTTCAGAATTGCACCTTGCAATGCGGAGAAATTACTGTTTGTGCATTTACAATATTCATTGATTTTTGCCATTGAAAAACGTCCAGAAATGATTGAAGCTACTGACTGAATGAAAGGAGCTGGCATCTCACTCTCTTTGAATATTCTTTATCATGCTAAGAGGAGCAGGAAAAAGCAAAAAATTTCAGAATTGCACCTTGCAATGCGGAGAAATTACTGTTTGTGCATTTACAATATTCATTGATTTTTGCCATTGAAAAACATCATGTTATTCATATACCAGAAATGTTTGAAGCTACTGACTGAATGAAAGGAGCTGGCATCTCACTCTCTTTGAATCTTCTTTATCATGCTAAGAGGAGCAGGAAAAAGCAAAAAATTTCAGAATTGCACCTTGCAATGCGGAGAAATTACTGTTTGTGCATTTACAATATTCATTGATTTTTGCCATTGAAAAACGTCCAGAAATGATTGAAGCTACTGACTGAATGAAAGGAGCTGGCATCTCACTCTCTTTGAATCTTCTTTATCATGCTAAGAGGAGCAGGAAAAAGCAAAAAATTTCAGAATTGCACCTTGCAATGCGGAGAAATTACTGTTTGTGCATTTACAATATTCATTGATTTTTGCCATTGAAAAACATGTTATTCATATACAAGAAATGATTGAAGCTACTGACTGAATGAAAGGAGCTGGCATCTCACTCTCTTTGAATCTTCTTTATCATGCTAAGAGGAGCAGGAAAAAGCAAAAAATTTCAGAATTGCACCTTGCAATGCGGAGAAATTACTCTTTGTGCATTTACAATATTCATTGATTTTTGCCATTGAAAGACGTCCAGAAATGATTGAAGCTACTGACTGAATGAAAGGAGCTGGCATCTCACTCTCTTTGAATCTTCTTTATCATGCTAAGAGGAGCAGGAAAAAGCAAAAAATTTCAGAATTGCACCTTGCAATGCGGAGAAATTACTGTTTGTGCATTTACAATATTCATTGATTTTTGCCATTGAAAAACGTCCAGAAATGATTGAAGCTACTGACTGAATGAAAGGAGCTGGCATCTCACTCTCTTTGAATCTTCTTTATCATGCTAAGAGGAGCAGGAAAAAGCAAAAAATTTCAGAATTGCACCTTGCAATGCGGAGAAATTACTGTTTGTGCATTTACAATATTCATTGATTTTTGCCATTGAAAAACATCATGTTATTCATATACCAGAAATGTTTGAAGCTACTGACTGAATGAAAGGAGCTGGCATCTCACTCTCTTTGAATCTTCTTTATCATGCTACGAGGAGCAGGAAAAAGCAAAAAATTTCAGAATTGCACCTTGCAATGCGGAGAAATTACTGTTTGTGCATTTACAATATTCATTGATTTTTGCCATTGAAAAACGTTCAGAAATGATTGAAGCTACTGACTGAATGAAAGGAGCTGGCATCTCACTCTCTTTGAATCTTGTTTATCATGCTAAGAGGAGCAGGAAAAAGCAAAAAATTTCAGAATTGCACCTTGCAATGCGGAGAAATTACTGTTTGTGCATTTACAATATTCATTGATTTTTGCCATTGAAAAACGTCCAGAAATGATTGAAGCTACTGACTGAATGAAAGGAGCTGGCATCTCACTCTCTTTGAATCTTCTTTATCATGCTAAGAGGAGCAGGAAAAAGCAAAAAATTTCAGAATTGCACCTTGCAATGCGGAGAAATTACTGTTTGTGCATTTACAATATTCATTGATTTTTGCCATTGAAAAACGTCCAGAAATGATTGAAGCTACTGACTGAATGAAAGGAGCTGGCATCTCACTCTCTTTGAATCTTCTTTATCATGCTAAGAGGAGCAGGAAAAAGCAAAAAATTTCAAAATTGCACCTTGCAATGCGGAGAAATTACTGTTTGTGCATTTACAATATTCATTGATTTTTGCCATTGAAAAACATCATGTTATTCATATACCAGAAATGTTTGAAGCTACTGACTGAATGAAAGGAGCTGGCATCTCACTCTCTTTGAATCTTCTTTATCATGCTAAGAGGAGCAGAAAAAAGCAAAAAAATTCAGAATTGCACCTTGCAATGCGGAGAAATTACTGTTTGTGCATTTACAATATTCATTGATTTTTGCCATTGAAAAACATCATGTTATTCATATACCAGAAATGTTTGAAGCTACTGACTGAATGAAAGGAGCTGGCATCTCACTCTCTTTGAATCTTCTTTATCATGCTAAGAGGAGCAGGAAAAAGCAAAAAATTTCAGAATTGCACCTTGCAATGCGGAGAAATTACTGTTTGTGCATTTACAATATTCATTGATTTTTGCCATTGAAAAACGTCCAGAAATGATTGAAGCTACTGACTGAATGAAAGGAGCTGGCATCTCATTCTCTTTGAATCCTGTTTATCATGCTAAGAGGAGCAGGAAAAAGCAAAAAATTTCAGAATTGCACCTTGCAATGCGGAGAAATTACTGTTTGTGCATTTACAATATTCATTGATTTTTGCCATTGAAAAACGTCCAGAAATGATTGAAGCTACTGACTGAATGAAAGGAGCTGGCATCTCACTCTCTTTGAATCTTCTTTATCATGCTTAGAGGAGCAGGAAAAAGCAAAAAATTTCAGAATTGCACCTTGCAATGCGGAGAAATTACTGTTTGTGCATTTACAATATTCATTGATTTTTGCCATTGAAAAACATCATGTTATTCATATACCAGAAATGTTTGAAGCTACTGACTGAATGAAAGGAGCTGGCATCTCACTCTCTTTGAATCTTCTTTATCATGCTAAGAGGAGCAGAAAAAAGCAAAAAATTTCAGAATTGCACCTTGCAATGCGGAGAAATTACTGTTTGTGCATTTACAATATTCATTGATTTTTGCCATTGAAAAACATCCAGAAATGATTGAAGCTACTGACTGAATGAAAGGAGCTGGCATCTCACTCTCTTTGAATCTTCTTTATCATGCTAAGAGGAGCAGGAAAAAGCAAAAAATTTCAGAATTGCACCTTGCAATGCGGAGAAATTACTGTTTGTGCATTTACAATATTCATTGATTTTTGCCATTGAAAAACGTCCAGAAATGATTGAAGCTACTGACTGAATGAAAGGAGCTGGCATCTCACTCTCTTTGAATCTTCTTTATCATGCTAAGAGGAGCAGGAAAAAGCAAAAAATTTCAAAATTGCACCTTGCAATGCGGAGAAATTACTGTTTGTGCATTTACAATATTCATTGATTTTTGCCATTGAAAAACATCATGTTATTCATATACCAGAAATGTTTGAAGCTACTGACTGAATGAAAGGAGCTGGCATCTCACTCTCTTTGAATCTTCTTTATCATGCTAAGAGGAGCAGGAAAAAGCAAAAAATTTCAGAATTGCACCTTGCAATGCGGAGAAATTACTGTTTGTGCATTTACAATATTCATTGATTTTTGCCATTGAAAAACGTCCAGAAATGATTGAAGCTACTGACTGAATGAAAGGAGCTGGCATCTCACTCTCTTTGAATCTTCTTTATCTTGCTAAGAGGAGCAGGAAAAAGCAAAAAATTTCAGAATTGCACCTTGCAATGCGGAGAAATTACTGTTTGTGCATTTACAATATTCATTGATTTTTGCCATTGAAAAACGTCCAGAAATGATTGAAGCTACTGACTGAATGAAAGGAGCTGGCATCTCACTCTCTTTGAATCTTCTTTATCATGCTAAGAGGAGCAGGAAAAAGCAAAAAATTTCAGAATTGCACCTTGCAATGCGGAGAAATTACTGTTTGTGCATTTACAATATTCATTGATTTTTGCCATTGAAAAACGTCCAGAAATGATTGAAGCTACTGACTGAATGAAAAGAGCTGGCATCTCACTCTCTTTGAATCTTGTTTATCTTGCTAAGAGGAGCAGGAAAAAGCAAAAAATTTCAGAATTGCACCTTGCAATGCTTAGAAATTACTGTTTGTGCATTTACAATATTCATTGATTTTTGCCATTGAAAAACGTCCAGAAATGATTGAAGCTACTGACTGAATGAAAGGAGCTGGCATCTCACTCTCTTTGAATCTTCTTTATCATGCTAAGAGGAGCAGGAAAAAGCAAAAAATTTCAGAATTGCACCTTGCAATGCGGAGAAATTACTGTTTGTGCATTTACAATATTCATTGATTTTTGCCATTGAAAAACATCATGTTATTCATATACCAGAAATGTTTGAAGCTACTGACTGAATGAAAGGAGCTGGCATCTCACTCTCTTTGAATCTTCTTTATCATGCTAAGAGGAGCAGAAAAAAGCAAAAAATTTCAGAATTGCACCTTGCAATGTGGAGAAATTACTGTTTGTGCATTTACAATATTCATTGATTTTTGCCATTGAAAAACGTCCAGAAATGATTGAAGCTACTGACTGAATGAAAGGAGCTGGCATCTCACTCTGTTTGAATCTTGTTTATCATGCTAAGAGGAGCAGGAAAAAGCAAAAAATTTCAGAATTGCACCTTGCAATGCGGAGAAATTACTGTTTGTGCATTTACAATATTCATTGATTTTTGCCATTGAAAAACGTCCAGAAATGATTGAAGCTACTGACTGAATGAAAGGAGCTGGCATCTCACTCTCTTTGAATCTTCTTTATCATGCTAAGAGGAGCAGGAAAAAGCAAAAAATTTCAGAATTGCACCTTTCAATGCGGAGAAATTACTGTTTGTGCATTTACAATATTCATTGATTTTTGCCATTGAAAAATATCATGTTATTCATATACCAGAAATGTTTGAAGCTACTGACTGAATGAAAGGAGCTGGCATCTCACTCTCTTTGAATCTTCTTTATCATGCTAAGAGGAGCAGGAAAAAGCAAAAAATTTCAGAATTGCACCTTGCAATGCGGAGAAATTACTGTTTGTGCATTTACAATATTCATTGATTTTTGCCATTGAAAAACGTCCAGAAATGATTGAAGCTACTGACTGAATGAAAGGAGCTGGCATCTCACTCTCTTTGAATCTTCTTTATCATGCTAAGAGGAGCAGGAAAAAGCAAAAAATTTCAAAATTGCACCTTGCAATGCGGAGAAATTACTGTTTGTGCATTTACAATATTCATTGATTTTTGCCATTGAAAAACATCATGTTATTCATATACCAGAAATGTTTGAAGCTACTGACTGAATGAAAGGAGCTGGCATCTCACTCTCTTTGAATCTTCTTTATCATGCTAAGAGGAGCAGGAAAAAGCAAAAAAATTCAGAATTGCACCTTGCAATGCGGAGAAATTACTGTTTGTGCATTTACAATATTCATTGATTTTTGCCATTGAAAAACATCATGTTATTCATATACCAGAAATGTTTGAAGCTACTGACTGAATGAAAGGAGCTGGCATCTCACTCTCTTTGAATCTTCTTTATCATGCTAAGAGGAGGAGGAAAAAGCAAAAAATTTCAGAATTGCACCTTGCAATGCGGAGAAATTACTGTTTGTGCATTTACAATATTCATTGATTTTTGCCATTGAAAAACGTCCAGAAATGATTGAAGCTACTGACTGAATGAAAGGAGCTGGCATCTCATTCTCTTTGAATCTTGTTTATCATGCTAAGAGGAGCAGGAAAAAGCAAAAAATTTCAGAATTGCACCTTGCAATGCGGAGAAATTACTGTTTGTGCATTTACAATATTCATTGATTTTTGCCATTGAAAAACGTCCAGAAATGATTGAAGCTACTGACTGAATGAAAGGAGCTGGCATCTCACTCTCTTTGAATCTTCTTTATCATGCTTAGAGGAGCAGGAAAAAGCAAAAAATTTCAGAATTGCACCTTGCAATGCGGAGAAGTTACTGTTTGTGCATTTACAATATTCATTGATTTTTGCCATTGAAAAACATCATGTTATTCATATACCAGAAATGTTTGAAGCTACTGACTGAATGAAAGGAGCTGGCATCTCACTCTCTTTGAATCTTCTTTATCATGCTAAGAGGAGCAGAAAAAAGCAAAAAATTTCAGAATTGCACCTTGCAATGCGGAGAAATTACTGTTTGTGCATTTACAATATTCATTGATTTTTGCCATTGAAAAACATCCAGAAATGATTGAAGCTACTGACTGAATGAAAGGAGCTGGCATCTCACTCTCTTTGAATCTTGTTTATCATGCTAAGAGGAGCAGGAAAAAGCAAAAAATTTCAGAATTGCACCTTGCAATGCGGAGAAATTACTGTTTGTGCATTTACAATATTCATTGATTTTTGCCATTGAAAAACGTCCAGAAATGATTGAAGCTACTGACTGAATGAAAGGAGCTGGCATCTCACTCTCTTTGAATCTTCTTTATCATGCTAAGAGGAGCAGGAAAAAGCAAAAAATTTCAAAATTGCACCTTGCAATGCGGAGAAATTACTGTTTGTGCATTTACAATATTCATTGATTTTTGCCATTGAAAAACATCATGTTATTCATATACCAGAAATGTTTGAAGCTACTGACTGAATGAAAGGAGCTGGCATCTCACTCTCTTTGAATCTTCTTTATCATGCTAAGAGGAGCAGGAAAAAGCAAAAAATTTCAGAATTGCACCTTGCAATGCGGAGAAATTACTGTTTGTGCATTTACAATATTCATTGATTTTTGCCATTGAAAAACGCCCAGAAATGATTGAAGCTACTGACTGAATGAAAGGAGCTGGCATCTCACTCTCTTTGAATCTTGTTTATCATGCTAAGAGGAGCAGGAAAAAGCAAAAAATTTCAGAATTGCACCTTGCAATGCGGAGAAATTACTGTTTGTGCATTTACAATATTCATTGATTTTTGCCATTGAAAAACGTCCAGAAATGATTGAAGCTACTGACTGAATGAAAGGAGCTGGCATCTCACTCTCTTTGAATCTTCTTTATCATGCTAAGAGGAGCAGGAAAAAGCAAAAAATTTCAGAATTGCACCTTGCAATGCGGAGAAATTACTGTTTGTGCATTTACAATATTCATTGATTTTTGCCATTGAAAAACGTCCAGAAATGATTGAAGCTACTGACTGAATGAAAGGAGCTGGCATCTCACTCTCTTTGAATCTTCTTTATCATGCTAAGAGGAGCAGGAAAAAGCAAAAAATTTCAGAATTGCACCTTGCAATGCGGAGAAATTACTGTTTGTGCATTTACAATATTCATTGATTTTTGCCATTGAAAAACATGTTATTCATATACCAGAAATGATTGAAGCTACTGACTGAATGAAAGGAGCTGGCATCTCACTCTCTTTGAATCTTCTTTATCATGCTAAGAGGAGCAGGAAAAAGCAAAAAATTTCAGAATTGCACCTTGCAATGCGGAGAAATTACTCTTTGTGCATTTACAATATTCATTGATTTTTGCCATTGAAAGACGTCCAGAAATGATTGAAGCTACTGACTGAATGAAAGGAGCTGGCATCTCACTCTCTTTGAATCTTCTTTATCATGCTAAGAGGAGCAGGAAAAAGCAAAAAATTTCAGAATTGCACCTTGCAATGCGGAGAAATTACTGTTTGTGCATTTACAATATTCATTGATTTTTGCCATTGAAAAACGTCCAGAAATGATTGAAGCTACTGACTGAATGAAAGGAGCTGGCATCTCACTCTCTTTGAATCTTCTTTATCATGCTAAGAGGAGCAGGAAAAAGCAAAAAATTTCAGAATTGCACCTTGCAATGCGGAGAAATTACTGTTTGTGCATTTACAATATTCATTGATTTTTGCCATTGAAAAACATCATGTTATTCATATACCAGAAATGTTTGAAGCTACTGACTGAATGAAAGGAGCTGGCATCTCACTCTCTTTGAATCTTCTTTATCATGCTACGAGGAGCAGGAAAAAGCAAAAAATTTCAGAATTGCACCTTGCAATGCGGAGAAATTACTGTTTGTGCATTTACAATATTCATTGATTTTTGCCATTGAAAAACGTTCAGAAATGATTGAAGCTACTGACTGAATGAAAGGAGCTGGCATCTCACTCTCTTTGAATCTTGTTTATCATGCTAAGAGGAGCAGGAAAAAGCAAAAAATTTCAGAATTGCACCTTGCAATGCGGAGAAATTACTGTTTGTGCATTTACAATATTCATTGATTTTTGCCATTGAAAAACGTCCAGAAATTATTGAAGCTACTGACTGAATGAAAGGAGCTGGCATCTCACTCTCTTTGAATCTTCTTTATCATGCTAAGAGGAGCAGGAAAAAGCAAAAAATTTCAGAATTGCACCTTGCAATGCGGAGAAATTACTGTTTGTGCATTTACAATATTCATTGATTTTTGCCATTGAAAAACGTCCAGAAATGATTGAAGCTACTGACTGAATGAAAGGAGCTGGCATCTCACTCTCTTTGAATCTTCTTTATCATGCTAAGAGGAGCAGGAAAAAGCAAAAAATTTCAAAATTGCACCTTGCAATGCGGAGAAATTACTGTTTGTGCATTTACAATATTCATTGATTTTTGCCATTGAAAAACATCATGTTATTCATATACCAGAAATGTTTGAAGCTACTGACTGAATGAAAGGAGCTGGCATCTCACTCTCTTTGAATCTTCTTTATCATGCTAAGAGGAGCAGAAAAAAGCAAAAAAATTCAGAATTGCACCTTGCAATGCGGAGAAATTACTGTTTGTGCATTTACAATATTCATTGATTTTTGCCATTGAAAAACATCATGTTATTCATATACCAGAAATGTTTGAAGCTACTGACTGAATGAAAGGAGCTGGCATCTCACTCTCTTTGAATCTTCTTTATCATGCTAAGAGGAGCAGGAAAAAGCAAAAAATTTCAGAATTGCACCTTGCAATGCGGAGAAATTACTGTTTGTGCATTTACAATATTCATTGATTTTTGCCATTGAAAAACGTCCAGAAATGATTGAAGCTACTGACTGAATGAAAGGAGCTGGCATCTCATTCTCTTTGAATCCTGTTTATCATGCTAAGAGGAGCAGGAAAAAGCAAAAAATTTCAGAATTGCACCTTGCAATGCGGAGAAATTACTGTTTGTGCATTTACAATATTCATTGATTTTTGCCATTGAAAAACGTCCAGAAATGATTGAAGCTACTGACTGAATGAAAGGAGCTGGCATCTCACTCTCTTTGAATCTTCTTTATCATGCTTAGAGGAGCAGGAAAAAGCAAAAAATTTCAGAATTGCACCTTGCAATGCGGAGAAATTACTGTTTGTGCATTTACAATATTCATTGATTTTTGCCATTGAAAAACATCATGTTATTCATATACCAGAAATGTTTGAAGCTACTGACTGAATGAAAGGAGCTGGCATCTCACTCTCTTTGAATCTTCTTTATCATGCTAAGAGGAGCAGAAAAAAGCAAAAAATTTCAGAATTGCACCTTGCAATGCGGAGAAATTACTGTTTGTGCATTTACAATATTCATTGATTTTTGCCATTGAAAAACATCCAGAAATGATTGAAGCTACTGACTGAATGAAAGGAGCTGGCATCTCACTCTCTTTGAATCTTCTTTATCATGCTAAGAGGAGCAGGAAAAAGCAAAAAATTTCAGAATTGCACCTTGCAATGCGGAGAAATTACTGTTTGTGCATTTACAATATTCATTGATTTTTGCCATTGAAAAACGTCCAGAAATGATTGAAGCTACTGACTGAATGAAAGGAGCTGGCATCTCACTCTCTTTGAATCTTCTTTATCATGCTAAGAGGAGCAGGAAAAAGCAAAAAATTTCAAAATTGCACCTTGCAATGCGGAGAAATTACTGTTTGTGCATTTACAATATTCATTGATTTTTGCCATTGAAAAACATCATGTTATTCATATACCAGAAATGTTTGAAGCTACTGACTGAATGAAAGGAGCTGGCATCTCACTCTCTTTGAATCTTCTTTATCATGCTAAGAGGAGCAGGAAAAAGCAAAAAATTTCAGAATTGCACCTTGCAATGCGGAGAAATTACTGTTTGTGCATTTACAATATTCATTGATTTTTGCCATTGAAAAACGTCCAGAAATGATTGAAGCTACTGACTGAATGAAAGGAGCTGGCATCTCACTCTCTTTGAATCTTCTTTATCTTGCTAAGAGGAGCAGGAAAAAGCAAAAAATTTCAGAATTGCACCTTGCAATGCGGAGAAATTACTGTTTGTGCATTTACAATATTCATTGATTTTTGCCATTGAAAAACGTCCAGAAATGATTGAAGCTACTGACTGAATGAAAGGAGCTGGCATCTCACTCTCTTTGAATCTTCTTTATCATGCTAAGAGGAGCAGGAAAAAGCAAAAAATTTCAGAATTGCACCTTGCAATGCGGAGAAATTACTGTTTGTGCATTTACAATATTCATTGATTTTTGCCATTGAAAAACGTCCAGAAATGATTGAAGCTACTGACTGAATGAAAAGAGCTGGCATCTCACTCTCTTTGAATCTTGTTTATCTTGCTAAGAGGAGCAGGAAAAAGCAAAAAATTTCAGAATTGCACCTTGCAATGCTTAGAAATTACTGTTTGTGCATTTACAATATTCATTGATTTTTGCCATTGAAAAACGTCCAGAAATGATTGAAGCTACTGACTGAATGAAAGGAGCTGGCATCTCACTCTCTTTGAATCTTCTTTATCATGCTAAGAGGAGCAGGAAAAAGCAAAAAATTTCAGAATTGCACCTTGCAATGCGGAGAAATTACTGTTTGTGCATTTACAATATTCATTGATTTTTGCCATTGAAAAACATCATGTTATTCATATACCAGAAATGTTTGAAGCTACTGACTGAATGAAAGGAGCTGGCATCTCACTCTCTTTGAATCTTCTTTATCATGCTAAGAGGAGCAGAAAAAAGCAAAAAATTTCAGAATTGCACCTTGCAATGTGGAGAAATTACTGTTTGTGCATTTACAATATTCATTGATTTTTGCCATTGAAAAACGTCCAGAAATGATTGAAGCTACTGACTGAATGAAAGGAGCTGGCATCTCACTCTGTTTGAATCTTGTTTATCATGCTAAGAGGAGCAGGAAAAAGCAAAAAATTTCAGAATTGCACCTTGCAATGCGGAGAAATTACTGTTTGTGCATTTACAATATTCATTGATTTTTGCCATTGAAAAACGTCCAGAAATGATTGAAGCTACTGACTGAATGAAAGGAGCTGGCATCTCACTCTCTTTGAATCTTCTTTATCATGCTAAGAGGAGCAGGAAAAAGCAAAAAATTTCAGAATTGCACCTTTCAATGCGGAGAAATTACTGTTTGTGCATTTACAATATTCATTGATTTTTGCCATTGAAAAATATCATGTTATTCATATACCAGAAATGTTTGAAGCTACTGACTGAATGAAAGGAGCTGGCATCTCACTCTCTTTGAATCTTCTTTATCATGCTAAGAGGAGCAGGAAAAAGCAAAAAATTTCAGAATTGCACCTTGCAATGCGGAGAAATTACTGTTTGTGCATTTACAATATTCATTGATTTTTGCCATTGAAAAACGTCCAGAAATGATTGAAGCTACTGACTGAATGAAAGGAGCAGGCATCTCACTCTCTTTGAATCTTCTTTATCATGCTAAGAGGAGCAGGAAAAAGCAAAAAATTTCAAAATTGCACCTTGCAATGCGGAGAAATAACTGTTTGTGCATTTACAATATTCATTGATTTTTGCCATTGAAAAACATCATGTTATTCATATACCAGAAATGTTTGAAGCTACTGACTGAATGAAAGGAGCTGGCATCTCACTCTCTTTGAATCTTCTTTATCATGCTAAGAGGAGCAGGAAAAAGCAAAAAAATTCAGAATTGCACCTTGCAATGCGGAGAAATTACTGTTTGTGCATTTACAATATTCATTGATTTTTGCCATTGAAAAACATCATGTTATTCATATACCAGAAATGTTTGAAGCTACTGACTGAATGAAAGGAGCTGGCATCTCACTCTCTTTGAATCTTCTTTATCATGCTAAGAGGAGGAGGAAAAAGCAAAAAATTTCAGAATTGCACCTTGCAATGCGGAGAAATTACTGTTTGTGCATTTACAATATTCATTGATTTTTGCCATTGAAAAACGTCCAGAAATGATTGAAGCTACTGACTGAATGAAAGGAGCTGGCATCTCATTCTCTTTGAATCTTGTTTATCATGCTAAGAGGAGCAGGAAAAAGCAAAAAATTTCAGAATTGCACCTTGCAATGCGGAGAAATTACTGTTTGTGCATTTACAATATTCATTGATTTTTGCCATTGAAAAACGTCCAGAAATGATTGAAGCTACTGACTGAATGAAAGGAGCTGGCATCTCACTCTCTTTGAATCTTCTTTATCATGCTTAGAGGAGCAGGAAAAAGCAAAAAATTTCAGAATTGCACCTTGCAATGCAGAGAAGTTACTGTTTGTGCATTTACAATATTCATTGATTTTTGCCATTGAAAAACATCATGTTATTCATATACCAGAAATGTTTGAAGCTACTGACTGAATGAAAGGAGCTGGCATCTCACTCTCTTTGAATCTTCTTTATCATGCTAAGAGGAGCAGAAAAAAGCAAAAAATTTCAGAATTGCACCTTGCAATGCGGAGAAATTACTGTTTGTGCATTTACAATATTCATTGATTTTTGCCATTGAAAAACATCCAGAAATGATTGAAGCTACTGACTGAATGAAAGGAGCTGGCATCTCACTCTCTTTGAATCTTGTTTATCATGCTAAGAGGAGCAGGAAAAAGCAAAAAATTTCAGAATTGCACCTTGCAATGCGGAGAAATTACTGTTTGTGCATTTACAATATTCATTGATTTTTGCCATTGAAAAACGTCCAGAAATGATTGAAGCTACTGACTGAATGAAAGGAGCTGGCATCTCACTCTCTTTGAATCTTCTTTATCATGCTAAGAGGAGCAGGAAAAAGCAAAAAATTTCAAAATTGCACCTTGCAATGCGGAGAAATTACTGTTTGTGCATTTACAATATTCATTGATTTTTGCCATTGAAAAACATCATGTTATTCATATACCAGAAATGTTTGAAGCTACTGACTGAATGAAAGGAGCTGGCATCTCACTCTCTTTGAATCTTCTTTATCATGCTAAGAGGAGCAGGAAAAAGCAAAAAATTTCAGAATTGCACCTTGCAATGCGGAGAAATTACTGTTTGTGCATTTACAATATTCATTGATTTTTGCCATTGAAAAACGCCCAGAAATGATTGAAGCTACTGACTGAATGAAAGGAGCTGGCATCTCACTCTCTTTGAATCTTGTTTATCTTGCTAAGAGGAGCAGGAAAAAGCAAAAAATTTCAGAATTGCACCTTGCAATGCGGAGAAATTACTGTTTGTGCATTTACAATATTCATTGATTTTTGCCATTGAAAAACGTCCAGAAATGATTGAAGCTACTGACTGAATGAAAGGAGCTGGCATCTCACTCTCTTTGAATCTTCTTTATCATGCTAAGAGGAGCAGGAAAAAGCAAAAAATTTCAGAATTGCACCTTGCAATGCGGAGAAATTACTGTTTGTGCATTTACAATATTCATTGATTTTTGCCATTGAAAAACGTCCAGAAATGATTGAAGCTACTGACTTAATGAAAGGAGCTGGCATCTCACTCTCTTTGAATCTTGTTTATCTTGCTAAGAGGAGCAGGAAAAAGCAAAAAATTTCAGAATTGCACCTTGCAATGCGGAGAAATTACTGTTTGTGCATTTACAATATTCATTGATTTTTGCCATTGAAAAACGTCCAGAAATGATTGAAGCTACTGACTGAATGAAAGGAGCTGGCATCTCACTCTCTTTGAATCTTCTTTATCATGCTAAGAGGAGCAGGAAAAAGCAAAAAATTTCAAAATTGCACCTTGCAATGCGGAGAAATTACTGTTTGTGCATTTACAATATTCATTGATTTTTGCCATTGAAAAACATCATGTTATTCATATACCAGAAAGGTTTGAAGCTACTGACTGAATGAAAGGAGCTGGCATCTCACTCTCTTTGAATCTTCTTTATCATGCTAAGAGGAGCAGGAAAAAGCAAAAAAATTCAGAATTGCACCTTGCAATGCGGAGAAATTACTGTTTGTGCATTTACAATATTCATTGATTTTTGCCATTGAAAAACATCATGTTATTCATATACCAGAAATGTTTGAAGCTACTGACTGAATGAAAGGAGCTGGCATCTCACTCTCTTTGAATCGTCTTTATCATGCTAAGAGGAGCAGGAAAAAGCAAAAAATTTCAGAATTGCACCTTGCAATGCGGAGAAATTACTGTTTGTGCATTTACAATATTCATTGATTTTTGCCATTGAAAAACGTCCAGAAATGATTGAAGCTACTGACTGAATGAAAGGAGCTGGCATCTCATTCTCTTTGAATCTTGTTTATCATGCTAAGAGGAGCAGGAAAAAGCAAAAAATTTCAGAATTGCACCTTGCAATGCGGAGAAATTACTGTTTGTGCATTTACAATATTCATTGATTTTTGCCATTGAAAAACGTCCAGAAATGATTGAAGCTACTGACTGAATGAAAGGAGCTGGCATCTCACTCTCTTTGAATCTTCTTTATCATGCTTAGAGGAGCAGGAAAAAGCAAAAAATTTCAGAATTGCACCTTGCAATGCGGAGAAATTACTGTTTGTGCATTTACAATATTCATTGATTTTTGCCATTGAAAAACATCATGTTATTCATATACCAGAAATGTTTGAAGCTACTGACTGAATGAAAGGAGCTGGCATCTCACTCTCTTTGAATCTTCTTTATCATGCTAAGAGGAGCAGAAAAAAGCAAAAAATTTCAGAATTGCACCTTGCAATGCGGAGAAATTACTGTTTGTGCATTTACAATATTCATTGATTTTTGCCATTGAAAAACATCCAGAAATGATTGAAGCTACTGACTGAATGAAAGGAGTTGGCATCTCACTCTCTTTGAATCTTCTTTATCATGCTAAGAGGAGCAGGAAAAAGCAAAAAATTTCAGAATTGCACCTTGCAATGCGGAGAAATTACTGTTTGTGCATTTACAATATTCATTGATTTTTGCCATTGAAAAACGTCCAGAAATGATTGAAGCTACTGACTGAATGAAAGGAGCTGGCATCTCACTCTCTTTGAATCTTCTTTATCATGCTAAGAGGAGCAGGAAAAAGCAAAAAATTTCAAAATTGCACCTTGCAATGCGGAGAAATTACTGTTTGTGCATTTACAATATTCATTGATTTTTGCCATTGAAAAACATCATGTTATTCATATACCAGAAATGTTTGAAGCTACTGACTGAATGAAAGGAGCTGGCATCTCACTCTCTTTGAATCTTCTTTATCATGCTAAGAGGAGCAGGAAAAAGCAAAAAATTTCAGAATTGCACCTTGCAATGCGGAGAAATTACTGTTTGTGCATTTACAATATTCATTGATTTTTGCCATTGAAAAACGTCCAGAAATGATTGAAGCTACTGACTGAATGAAAGGAGCTGGCATCTCACTCTCTTTGAATCTTGTTTATCTTGCTAAGAGGAGCAGGAAAAAGCAAAAAATTTCAGAATTGCACCTTGCAATGCGGAGAAATTACTGTTTGTGCATTTACAATATTCATTGATTTTTGCCATTGAAAAACGTCCAGAAATGATTGAAGCTACTGACTGAATGAAAGGAGCTGGCATCTCACTCTCTTTGAATCTTCTTTATCATGCTAAGAGGAGCAGGAAAAAGCAAAAAATTTCAAAATTGCACCTTGCAATGCGGAGAAATTACTGTTTGTGCATTTACAATATTCATTGATTTTTGCCATTGAAAAACATCATGTTATTCATATACCAGAAATGTTTGAAGCTACTGACTGAATGAAAGGAGCTGGCATCTCACTCTCTTTGAATCTTCTTTATCATGCTAAGAGGAGCAGGAAAAAGCAAAAAATTTCAGAATTGCACCTTGCAATGCGGAGAAATTACTGTTTGTGCATTTACAATATTCATTGATTTTTGCCATTGAAAAACGTCCAGAAATGATTGAAGCTACTGACTGAATGAAAGGAGCTGGCATCTCACTCTCTTTGAATCTTGTTTATCTTGCTAAGAGGAGCAGGAAAAAGCAAAAAATTTCAGAATTGCACCTTGCAATGCGGAGAAATTACTGTTTGTGCATTTACAATATTCATTGATTTTTGCCATTGAAAAACGTCCAGAAATGATTGAAGCTACTGACTGAATGAAAGGAGCTGGCATCTCACTCTCTTTGAATCTTCTTTATCATGCTAAGAGGAGCAGGAAAAAGCAAAAAATTTCAGAATTGCACCTTGCAATGCGGAGAAATTACTGTTTGTGCATTTACAATATTCATTGATTTTTGCCATTGAAAAACATCATGTTATTCATATACCAGAAATGTTTGAAGCTACTGACTGAATGAAAGGAGCTGGCATCTCACTCTCTTTGAATCTTCTTTATCATGCTAAGAGGAGCAGGAAAAAGCAAAAAATTTCAGAATTGCACCTTGCAATGCGGAGAAATTACTGTTTGTGCATTTACAATATTCATTGATTTTTGCCATTGAAAAACGTCCAGAAATGATTGAAGCTACTGACTGAATGAAAGGAGCTGGCATCTCACTCTCTTTGAATCTTCTTTATCTTGCTAAGAGGAGCAGGAAAAAGCAAAAAATTTCAGAATTGCACCTTGCAATGCGGAGAAATTACTGTTTGTGCATTTACAATATTCATTGATTTTTGCCATTGAAAAACGTCCAGAAATGATTGAAGCTACTGACTGAATGAAAGGAGCTGGCATCTCACTCTCTTTGAATCTTCTTTATCATGCTAAGAGGAGCAGGAAAAAGCAAAAAATTTCAGAATTGCACCTTGCAATGCGGAGAAATTACTGTTTGTGCATTTACAATATTCATTGATTTTTGCCATTGAAAAACATCATGTTATTCATATACCAGAAATGTTTGAAGCTACTGACTGAATGAAAGGAGCTGGCATCTCACTCTCTTTGAATCTTCTTTATCATGCTAAGAGGAGCAGAAAAAAGCAAAAAATTTCAGAATTGCACCTTGCAATGCGGAGAAATTACTGTTTGTGCATTTACAATATTCATTGATTTTTGCCATTGAAAAACGTCCAGAAATGATTGAAGCTACTGACTGAATGAAAGGAGCTGGCATCTCACTCTGTTTGAATCTTGTTTATCATGCTAAGAGGAGCAGGAAAAAGCAAAAAATTTCAAAATTGCACCTTGCAATGCGGAGAAATTACTGTTTGTGCATTTACAATATTCATTGATTTTTGCCATTGAAAAACGTCCAGAAATGATTGAAGCTACTGACTGAATGAAAGGAGCTGGCATCTCACTCTCTTTGAATCTTCTTTATCATGCTAAGAGGAGCAGGAAAAAGCAAAAAATTTCAGAATTGCACCTTTCAATGCGGAGAAATTACTGTTTGTGCATTTACAATATTCATTGATTTTTGCCATTGAAAAATATCATGTTATTCATATACCAGAAATGTTTGAAGCTACTGACTGAATGAAAGGAGCTGGCATCTCACTCTCTTTGAATCTTCTTTATCATGCTAAGAGGAGCAGGAAAAAGCAAAAAATTTCAGAATTGCACCTTGCAATGCGGAGAAATTACTGTTTGTGCATTTACAATATTCATTGATTTTTGCCATTGAAAAACGTCCAGAAATGATTGAAGCTACTGACTGAATGAAAGGAGCTGGCATCTCACTCTCTTTGAATCTTCTTTATCATGCTAAGAGGAGCAGGAAAAAGCAAAAAAATTCAGAATTGCACCTTGCAATGCGGAGAAATTACTGTTTGTGCATTTACAATATTCATTGATTTTTGCCATTGAAAAACATCATGTTATTCATATACCAGAAATGTTTGAAGCTACTGACTGAATGAAAGGAGCTGGCATCTCACTCTCTTTGAATCTTCTTTATCATGCTAAGAGGAGCAGGAAAAAGCAAAAAATTTCAGAATTGCACCTTGCAATGCGGAGAAATTACTGTTTGTGCATTTACAATATTCATTGATTTTTGCCATTGAAAAACGTCCAGAAATGATTGAAGCTACTGACTGAATGAAAGGAGCTGGCATCTCATTCTCTTTGAATCTTGTTTATCATGCTAAGAGGAGCAGGAAAAAGCAAAAAATTTCAGAATTGCACCTTGCAATGCGGAGAAATTACTGTTTGTGCATTTACAATATTCATTGATTTTTGCCATTGAAAAACGTCCAGAAATGATTGAAGCTACTGACTGAATGAAAGGAGCTGGCATCTCACTCTCTTTGAATCTTCTTTATCATGCTTAGAGGAGCAGGAAAAAGCAAAAAATTTCAGAATTGCACCTTGCAATGCGGAGAAATTACTGTTTGTGCATTTACAATATTCATTGATTTTTGCCATTGAAAAACATCATGTTATTCATATACCAGAAATGTTTGAAGCTACTGACTGAATGAAAGGAGCTGGCATCTCACTCTCTTTGAATCTTCTTTATCATGCTAAGAGGAGCAGAAAAAAGCAAAAAATTTCAGAATTGCACCTTGCAATGCGGAGAAATTACTGTTTGTGCATTTACAATATTCATTGATTTTTGCCATTGAAAAACATCCAGAAATGATTGAAGCTACTGACTGAATGAAAGGAGCTGGCATCTCACTCTCTTTGAATCTTGTTTATCATGCTAAGAGGAGCAGGAAAAAGCAAAAAATTTCAGAATTGCACCTTGCAATGCGGAGAAATTACTGTTTGTGCATTTACAATATTCATTGATTTTTGCCATTGAAAAACGTCCAGAAATGATTGAAGCTACTGACTGAATGAAAGGAGCTGGCATCTCACTCTCTTTGAATCTTCTTTATCATGCTAAGAGGAGCAGGAAAAAGCAAAAAATTTCAAAATTGCACCTTGCAATGCGGAGAAATTACTGTTTGTGCATTTACAATATTCATTGATTTTTGCCATTGAAAAACATCATGTTATTCATATACCAGAAATGTTTGAAGCTACTGACTGAATGAAAGGAGCTGGCATCTCACTCTCTTTGAATCTTCTTTATCATGCTAAGAGGAGCAGGAAAAAGCAAAAAATTTCAGAATTGCACCTTGCAATGCGGAGAAATTACTGTTTGTGCATTTACAATATTCATTGATTTTTGCCATTGAAAAACGTCCAGAAATGATTGAAGCTACTGACTGAATGAAAGGAGCTGGCATCTCACTCTCTTTGAATCTTGTTTATCTTGCTAAGAGGAGCAGGAAAAAGCAAAAAATTTCAGAATTGCACCTTGCAATGCGGAGAAATTACTGTTTGTGCATTTACAATATTCATTGATTTTTGCCATTGAAAAACGTCCAGAAATGATTGAAGCTACTGACTGAATGAAAGGAGCTGGCATCTCACTCTCTTTGAATCTTCTTTATCATGCTAAGAGGAGCAGGAAAAAGCAAAAAATTTCAAAATTGCACCTTGCAATGCGGAGAAATTACTGTTTGTGCATTTACAATATTCATTGATTTTTGCCATTGAAAAACATCATGTTATTCATATACCAGAAATGTTTGAAGCTACTGACTGAATGAAAGGAGCTGGCATCTCACTCTCTTTGAATCTTCTTTATCATGCTAAGAGGAGCAGGAAAAAGCAAAAAAATTCAGAATTGCACCTTGCAATGCGGAGAAATTACTGTTTGTGCATTTACAATATTCATTGATTTTTGCCATTGAAAAACATCATGTTATTCATATACCAGAAATGTTTGAAGCTACTGACTGAATGAAAGGAGCTGGCATCTCACTCTCTTTGAATCGTCTTTATCATGCTAAGAGGAGCAGGAAAAAGCAAAAAATTTCAGAATTGCACCTTGCAATGCGGAGAAATTACTGTTTGTGCATTTACAATATTCATTGATTTTTGCCATTGAAAAACATCCAGAAATGATTGAAGCTACTGACTGAATGAAAGGAGCTGGCATCTCACTCTCTTTGAATCTTCTTTATCATGCTAAGAGGAGCAGGAAAAAGCAAAAAATTTCAGAATTGCACCTTGCAATGCGGAGAAATTACTGTTTGTGCATTTACAATATTCATTGATTTTTGCCATTGAAAAACGTCCAGAAATGATTGAAGCTACTGACTGAATGAAAGCAGCTGGCATCTCACTCTCTTTGAATCTTCTTTATCATGCTAAGAGGAGCAGGAAAAAGCAAAAAATTTCAAAATTGCACCTTGCAATGCGGAGAAATTACTGTTTGTGCATTTACAATATTCATTGATTTTTGCCATTGAAAAACATCATGTTATTCATATACCAGAAATGTTTGAAGCTACTGACTGAATGAAAGGAGCTGGCATCTCACTCTCTTTGAATCTTCTTTATCATGCTAAGAGGAGCAGGAAAAAGCAAAAAATTTCAGAATTGCACCTTGCAATGCGGAGAAATTACTGTTTGTGCATTTACAATATTCATTGATTTTTGCCATTGAAAAACGTCCAGAAATGATTGAAGCTACTGACTGAATGAAAGGAGCTGGTATCTCACTCTCTTTGAATCTTGTTTATCTTGCTAAGAGGAGCAGGAAAAAGCAAAAAATTTCAGAATTGCACCTTGCAATGCGGAGAAATTACTGTTTGTGCATTTACAATATTCATTGATTTTTGCCATTGAAAAACGTCCAGAAATGATTGAAGCTACTGACTGAATGAAAGGAGCTGGCATCTCACTCTCTTTGAATCTTCTTTATCATGCTAAGAGGAGCAGGAAAAAGCAAAAAATTTCAGAATTGCACCTTGCAATGCGGAGAAATTACTGTTTGTGCATTTACAATATTCATTGATTTTTGCCATTGAAAAACGTCCAGAAATGATTGAAGCTACTGACTGAATGAAAGGAGCTGGCATCTCACTCTCTTTTAATCTTGTTTATCTTGCTAAGAGGAGCAGGAAATAGCAAAAAATTTCAGAATTGCACCTTGCAATGCGGAGAAATTACTGTTTGTGCATTTACAATATTCATTGATTTTTGCCATTGAAAAACGTCCAGAAATGATTGAAGCTACTGACTGAATGAAAGGAGCTGGCATCTCACTCTCTTTGAATCTTCTTTATCATGCTAAGAGGAGCAGGAAAAAGCAAAAAATTTCAGAATTGCACCTTACAATGCGGAGAAATTACTGTTTGTGCATTTACAATATTCATTGATTTTTGCCATTGAAAAACATCATGTTATTCATATACCAGAAATGTTTGAAGCTACTGACTGAATGAAAGGAGCTGGCATCTCACTCTCTTTGAATCTTCTTTATCATGCTAAGAGGAGCAGAAAAAAGCAAAAAATTTCAGAATTGCACCTTGCAATGCGGAGAAATTACTGTTTGTGCATTTACAATATTCATTGATTTTTGCCATTGAAAAACGTCCAGAAATGATTGAAGCTACTGACTGAATGAAAGGAGCTGGCATCTCACTCTGTTTGAATCTTGTTTATCATGCGAAGAGGAGCAGGAAAAAGCAAAAAATTTCAGAATTGCACCTTGCAATGCGGAGAAATTACTGTTTGTGCATTTACAATATTCATTGATTTTTGCCATTGAAAAACGTCCAGAAATGATTGAAGCTACTGACTGAATGAAAGGAGCTGGCATCTCACTCTCTTTGAATCTTCTTTATCATGCTAAGAGGAGCAGGAAAAAGCAAAAAATTTCAGAATTGCACCTTGCAATGCGGAGAAATTACTGTTTGTGCATTTACAATATTCATTGATTTTTGCCATTGAAAAACGTCCAGAAATGATTGAAGCTACTGACTGAATGAAAGGAGCTGGCATCTCACTCTCTTTGAATCTTCTTTATCATGCTAAGAGGAGCAGGAAAAAGCAAAAAATTTCAAAATTGCACCTTGCAATGCGGAGAAATTACTGTTTGTGCATTTACAATATTCATTGATTTTTGCCATTGAAAAACATCATGTTATTCATATACCAGAAATGTTTGAAGCTACTGACTGAATGAAAGGAGCTGGCATCTCACTCTCTTTGAATCTTCTTTATCATGCTAAGAGGAGCAGGAAAAAGCAAAAAATTTCAGAATTGCACCTTGCAATGCGGAGAAATTACTGTTTGTGCATTTACAATATTCATTGATTTTTGCCATTGAAAAACGTCCAGAAATGATTGAAGCTACTGACTGAATGAAAGGAGCTGGCATCTCACTCTCTTTGAATCTTCTTTATCTTGCTAAGAGGAGCAGGAAAAAGCAAAAAATTTCAGAATTGCACCTTGCAATGCGGAGAAATTACTGTTTGTGCATTTACAATATTCATTGATTTTTGCCATTGAAAAATGTCCAGAAATGATTGAAGCTACTGACTGAATGAAAGGAGCTGGCATCTCACTCTCTTTGAATCTTCTTTATCATGCTAAGAGGAGCAGGAAAAAGCAAAAAATTTCAGAATTGCACCTTGCAATGCGGAGAAATTACTGTTTGTGCATTTACAATATTCATTGATTTTTGCCATTGAAAAACGTCCAGAAATGATTGAAGCTACTGACTGAATGAAAGGAGCTGGCATCTCACTCTCTTTGAATCTTGTTTATCTTGCTAAGCGGAGCAGGAAAAAGCAAAAAATTTCAGAATTGCACCTTGCAATGCTTAGAAATTACTGTTTGTGCATTTACAATATTCATTGATTTTTGCCATTGAAAAACGTCCAGAAATGATTGAAGCTACTGACTGAATGAAAGGAGCTGGCATCTCACTCTCTTTGAATCTTCTTTATCATGCTAAGAGGAGCAGGAAAAAGCAAAAAATTTCAGAATTGCACCTTGTAATGCGGAGAAATTACTGTTTGTGCATTTACAATATTCATTGATTTTTGCCATTGAAAAACATCATGTTATTCATATACCAGAAATGTTTGAAGCTACTGACTGAATGAAAGGAGCTGGCATCTCACTCTCTTTGAATCTTCTTTATCATGCTAAGAGGAGCAGAAAAAAGCAAAAAATTTCAGAATTGCACCTTGCAATGCGGAGAAATTACTGTTTGTGCATTTACAATATTCATTGATTTTTGCCATTGAAAAACGTCCAGAAATGATTGAAGCTAGTGACTGAATGAAAGGAGCTGGCATCTCACTCTGTTTGAATCTTGTTTATCATGCTAAGAGGAGCAGGAAAAAGCAAAAAATTTCAGAATTGCACCTTGCAATGCGGAGAAATTACTGTTTGTGCATTTACAATATTCATTGATTTTTGCCATTGAAAAACGTCCAGAAATGATTGAAGTTACTGACTGAATGAAAGGAGCTGGCATCTCACTCTCTTTGAATCTTCTTTATCATGCTAAGAGGAGCAGGAAAAAGCAAAAAATTTCAGAATTGCACCTTTCAATGCGGAGAAATTACTGTTTGTGCATTTACAATATTCATTGATTTTTGCCATTGAAAAATATCATGTTATTCATATACCAGAAATGTTTGAAGCTACTGACTGAATGAAAGGAGCTGGCATCTCACTCTCTTTGAATCTTCTTTATCATGCTAAGAGGAGCAGGAAAAAGCAAAAAATTTCAGAATTGCACCTTGCAATGCGGAGAAATTACTGTTTGTGCATTTACAATATTCATTGATTTTTGCCATTGAAAAACGTCCAGAAATGATTGAAGCTACTGACTGAATGAAAGGAGCTGGCATCTCACTCTCTTTGAATCTTCTTTATCATGCTAAGAGGAGCAGGAAAAGCAAAAAAATTCAGAATTGCACCTTGCAATGCGGAGAAATTACTGTTTGTGCATTTACAATATTCATTGATTTTTGCCATTGAAAAACATCATGTTATTCATATACCAGAAATGTTTGAAGCTACTGACTGAATGAAAGGAGCTGGCATCTCACTCTCTTTGAATCTTCTTTATCATGCTAAGAGGAGCAGGAAAAAGCAAAAAATTTCAGAATTGCACCTTGCAATGCGGAGAAATTACTGTTTGTGCATTTACAATATTCATTGATTTTTGCCATTGAAAAACGTCCAGAAATGATTGAAGCTACTGACTGAATGAAAGGAGCTGGCATCTCATTCTCTTTGAATCTTGTTTATCATGCTAAGAGGAGCAGGAAAAAGCAAAAAATTTCAGAATTGCACCTTGCAATGCGGAGAAATTACTGTTTGTGCATTTACAATATTCATTGATTTTTGCCATTGAAAAACGTCCAGAAATGATTGAAGCTACTGACTGAATGAAAGGAGCTGGCATCTCACTCTCTTTGAATCTTCTTTATCATGCTTAGAGGAGCAGGAAAAAGCAAAAAATTTCAGAATTGCACCTTGCAATGCGGAGAAATTACTGTTTGTGCATTTACAATATTCATTGATTTTTGCCATTGAAAAACATCATGTTATTCATATACCAGAAATGTTTGAAGCTACTGACTGAATGAAAGGAGCTGGCATCTCACTCTCTTTGAATCTTCTTTATCATGCTAAGAGGAGCAGAAAAAAGCAAAAAATTTCAGAATTGCACCTTGCAATGCGGAGAAATTACTGTTTGTGCATTTACAATATTCATTGATTTTTGCCATTGAAAAACATCCAGAAATGATTGAAGCTACTGACTGAATGAAAGGAGCTGGCATCTCACTCTCTTTGAATCTTCTTTATCATGCTAAGAGGAGCAGGAAAAAGCAAAAAATTTCAGAATTGCACCTTGCAATGCGGAGAAATTACTGTTTGTGCATTTACAATATTCATTGATTTTTGCCATTGAAAAACGTCCAGAAATGATTGAAGCTACTGACTGAATGAAAGCAGCTGGCATCTCACTCTCTTTGAATCTTCTTTATCATGCTAAGAGGAGCAGGAAAAAGCAAAAAATTTCAAAATTGCACCTTGCAATGCGGAGAAATTACTGTTTGTGCATTTACAATATTCATTGATTTTTGCCATTGAAAAACATCATGTTATTCATATACCAGAAATGTTTGAAGCTACTGACTGAATGAAAGGAGCTGGCATCTCACTCTCTTTGAATCTTCTTTATCATGCTAAGAGGAGCAGAAAAAAGCAAAAAATTTCAGAATTGCACCTTGCAATGCGGAGAAATTACTGTTTGTGCATTTACAATATTCATTGATTTTTGCCATTGAAAAACGTCCAGAAATGATTGAAGCTACTGACTGAATGAAAGGAGCTGGCATCTCACTCTGTTTGAATCTTGTTTATCATGCTAAGAGGAGCAGGAAAAAGCAAAAAATTTCAAAATTGCACCTTGCAATGCGGAGAAATTACTGTTTGTGCATTTACAATATTCATTGATTTTTGCCATTGAAAAACGTCCAGAAATGATTGAAGCTACTGACTGAATGAAAGGAGCTGGCATCTCACTCTCTTTGAATCTTCTTTATCATGCTAAGAGGAGCAGGAAAAAGCAAAAAATTTCAGAATTGCACCTTTCAATGCGGAGAAATTACTGTTTGTGCATTTACAATATTCATTGATTTTTGCCATTGAAAAATATCATGTTATTCATATACCAGAAATGTTTGAAGCTACTGACTGAATGAAAGGAGCTGGCATCTCACTCTCTTTGAATCTTCTTTATCATGCTAAGAGGAGCAGGAAAAAGCAAAAAATTTCAGAATTGCACCTTGCAATGCGGAGAAATTACTGTTTGTGCATTTACAATATTCATTGATTTTTGCCATTGAAAAACGTCCAGAAATGATTGAAGCTACTGACTGAATGAAAGGAGCTGGCATCTCACTCTCTTTGAATCTTCTTTATCATGCTAAGAGGAGCAGGAAAAAGCAAAAAAATTCAGAATTGCACCTTGCAATGCGGAGAAATTACTGTTTGTGCATTTACAATATTCATTGATTTTTGCCATTGAAAAACATCATGTTATTCATATACCAGAAATGTTTGAAGCTACTGACTGAATGAAAGGAGCTGGCATCTCACTCTCTTTGAATCTTCTTTATCATGCTAAGAGGAGCAGGAAAAAGCAAAAAATTTCAGAATTGCACCTTGCAATGCGGAGAAATTACTGTTTGTGCATTTACAATATTCATTGATTTTTGCCATTGAAAAACGTCCAGAAATGATTGAAGCTACTGACTGAATGAAAGGAGCTGGCATCTCATTCTCTTTGAATCTTGTTTATCATGCTAAGAGGAGCAGGAAAAAGCAAAAAATTTCAGAATTGCACCTTGCAATGCGGAGAAATTACTGTTTGTGCATTTACAATATTCATTGATTTTTGCCATTGAAAAACGTCCAGAAATGATTGAAGCTACTGACTGAATGAAAGGAGCTGGCATCTCACTCTCTTTGAATCTTCTTTATCATGCTTAGAGGAGCAGGAAAAAGCAAAAAATTTCAGAATTGCACCTTGCAATGCGGAGAAATTACTGTTTGTGCATTTACAATATTCATTGATTTTTGCCATTGAAAAACATCATGTTATTCATATACCAGAAATGTTTGAAGCTACTGACTGAATGAAAGGAGCTGGCATCTCACTCTCTTTGAATATTCTTTATCATGCTAAGAGGAGCAGAAAAAAGCAAAAAATTTCAGAATTGCACCTTGCAATGCGGAGAAATTACTGTTTGTGCATTTACAATATTCATTGATTTTTGCCATTGAAAAACATCCAGAAATGATTGAAGCTACTGACTGAATGAAAGGAGCTGGCATCTCACTCTCTTTGAATCTTGTTTATCATGCTAAGAGGAGCAGGAAAAAGCAAAAAATTTCAGAATTGCACCTTGCAATGCGGAGAAATTACTGTTTGTGCATTTACAATATTCATTGATTTTTGCCATTGAAAAACGTCCAGAAATGATTGAAGCTACTGACTGAATGAAAGGAGCTGGCATCTCACTCTCTTTGAATCTTCTTTATCATGCTAAGAGGAGCAGGAAAAAGCAAAAAATTTCAAAATTGCACCTTGCAATGCGGAGAAATTACTGTTTGTGCATTTACAATATTCATTGATTTTTGCCATTGAAAAACATCATGTTATTCATATACCAGAAATGTTTGAAGCTACTGACTGAATGAAAGGAGCTGGCATCTCACTCTCTTTGAATCTTCTTTATCATGCTAAGAGGAGCAGGAAAAAGCAAAAAATTTCAGAATTGCACCTTGCAATGCAGAGAAATTACTGTTTGTGCATTTACAATATTCATTGATTTTTGCCATTGAAAAACGTCCAGAAATGATTGAAGCTACTGACTGAATGAAAGGAGCTGGCATCTCACTCTCTTTGAATCTTGTTTATCTTGCTAAGAGGAGCAGGAAAAAGCAAAAAATTTCAGAATTGCACCTTGCAATGCGGAGAAATTACTGTTTGTGCATTTACAATATTCATTGATTTTTGCCATTGAAAAACGTCCAGAAATGATTGAAGCTACTGACTGAATGAAAGGAGCTGGCATCTCACTCTCTTTGAATCTTCTTTATCATGCTAAGAGGAGCAGGAAAAAGCAAAAAATTTCAGAATTGCACCTTGCAATGCGGAGAAATTACTGTTTGTGCATTTACAATATTCATTGATTTTTGCCATTGAAAAACGTCCAGAAATGATTGAAGCTACTGACTGAATGAAAGGAGCTGGCATCTCACTCTCTTTGAATCTTGTTTATCTTGCTAAGAGGAGCAGGAAAAAGCAAAAAATTTCAGAATTGCACCTTGCAATGCGGAGAAATTACTGTTTGTGCATTTACAATATTCATTGATTTTTGCCATTGAAAAACGTCCAGAAATGATTGAAGCTACTGACTGAATGAAAGGAGCTGGCATCTCACTCTCTTTGAATCTTCTTTATCATGCTAAGAGGAGCAGGAAAAAGCAAAAAATTTCAAAATTGCACCTTGCAATGCGGAGAAATTACTGTTTGTGCATTTACAATATTCATTGATTTTTGCCATTGAAAAACATCATGTTATTCATATACCAGAAATGTTTGAAGCTACTGACTGAATGAAAGGAGCTGGCATCTCACTCTCTTTGAATCTTCTTTATCATGCTAAGAGGAGCAGGAAAAAGCAAAAAAATTCAGAATTGCACCTTGCAATGCGGAGAAATTACTGTTTGTGCATTTACAATATTCATTGATTTTTGCCATTGAAAAACATCATGTTATTCATATACCAGAAATGTTTGAAGCTACTGACTGAATGAAAGGAGCTGGCATCTCACTCTCTTTGAATCGTCTTTATCATGCTAAGAGGAGCAGGAAAAAGCAAAAAATTTCAGAATTGCACCTTGCAATGCGGAGAAATTACTGTTTGTGCATTTACAATATTCATTGATTTTTGCCATTGAAAAACATCCAGAAATGATTGAAGCTACTGACTGAATGAAAGGAGCTGGCATCTCACTCTCTTTGAATCTTCTTTATCATGCTAAGAGGAGCAGGAAAAAGCAAAAAATTTCAGAATTGCACCTTGCAATGCGGAGAAATTACTGTTTGTGCATTTACAATATTCATTGATTTTTGCCATTGAAAAACGTCCAGAAATGATTGAAGCTACTGACTGAATGAAAGCAGCTGGCATCTCACTCTCTTTGAATCTTCTTTATCATGCTAAGAGGAGCAGGAAAAAGCAAAAAATTTCAAAATTGCACCTTGCAATGCGGAGAAATTACTGTTTGTGCATTTACAATATTCATTGATTTTTGCCATTGAAAAACATCATGTTATTCATATACCAGAAATGTTTGAAGCTACTGACTGAATGAAAGGAGCTGGCATCTCACTCTCTTTGAATCTTCTTTATCATGCTAAGAGGAGCAGGAAAAAGCAAAAAATTTCAGAATTGCACCTTGCAATGCGGAGAAATTACTGTTTGTGCATTTACAATATTCATTGATTTTTGCCATTGAAAAACGTCCAGAAATGATTGAAGCTACTGACTGAATGAAAGGAGCTGGCATCTCACTCTCTTTGAATCTTGTTTATCTTGCTAAGAGGAGCAGGAAAAAGCAAAAAATTTCAGAATTGCACCTTGCAATGCGGAGAAATTACTGTTTGTGCATTTACAATATTCATTGATTTTTGCCATTGAAAAACGTCCAGAAATGATTGAAGCTACTGACTGAATGAAAGGAGCTGGCATCTCACTCTCTTTGAATCTTCTTTATCATGCTAAGAGGAGCAGGAAAAAGCAAAAAATTTCAGAATTGCACCTTGCAATGCGGAGAAATTACTGTTTGTGCATTTACAATATTCATTGATTTTTGCCATTGAAAAACGTCCAGAAATGATTGAAGCTACTGACTGAATGAAAGGAGCTGGCATCTCACTCTCTTTGAATCTTGTTTATCTTGCTAAGAGGAGCAGGAAATAGCAAAAAATTTCAGAATTGCACCTTGCAATGCGGAGAAATTACTGTTTGTGCATTTACAATATTCATTGATTTTTGCCATTGAAAAACGTCCAGAAATGATTGAAGCTACTGACTGAATGAAAGGAGCTGGCATCTCACTCTCTTTGAATCTTCTTTATCATGCTAAGAGGAGCAGGAAAAAGCAAAAAATTTCAGAATTGCACCTTACAATGCGGAGAAATTACTGTTTGTGCATTTACAATATTCATTGATTTTTGCCATTGAAAAACATCATGTTATTCATATACCAGAAATGTTTGAAGCTACTGACTGAATGAAAGGAGCTGGCATCTCACTCTCTTTGAATCTTCTTTATCATGCTAAGAGGAGCAGAAAAAAGCAAAAAATTTCAGAATTGCACCTTGCAATGCGGAGAAATTACTGTTTGTGCATTTACAATATTCATTGATTTTTGCCATTGAAAAACGTCCAGAAATGATTGAAGCTACTGACTGAATGAAAGGAGCTGGCATCTCACTCTGTTTGAATCTTGTTTATCATGCGAAGAGGAGCAGGAAAAAGCAAAAAATTTCAGAATTGCACCTTGCAATGCGGAGAAATTACTGTTTGTGCATTTACAATATTCATTGATTTTTGCCATTGAAAAACGTCCAGAAATGATTGAAGCTACTGACTGAATGAAAGGAGCTGGCATCTCACTCTCTTTGAATCTTCTTTATCATGCTAAGAGGAGCAGGAAAAAGCAAAAAATTTCAGAATTGCACCTTGCAATGCGGAGAAATTACTGTTTGTGCATTTACAATATTCATTGATTTTTGCCATTGAAAAACGTCCAGAAATGATTGAAGCTACTGACTGAATGAAAGGAGCTGGCATCTCACTCTCTTTGAATCTTCTTTATCATGCTAAGAGGAGCAGGAAAAAGCAAAAAATTTCAAAATTGCACCTTGCAATGCGGAGAAATTACTGTTTGTGCATTTACAATATTCATTGATTTTTGCCATTGAAAAACATCATGTTATTCATATACCAGAAATGTTTGAAGCTACTGACTGAATGAAAGGAGCTGGCATCTCACTCTCTTTGAATCTTCTTTATCATGCTAAGAGGAGCAGGAAAAAGCAAAAAATTTCAGAATTGCACCTTGCAATGCGGAGAAATTACTGTTTGTGCATTTACAATATTCATTGATTTTTGCCATTGAAAAACGTCCAGAAATGATTGAAGCTACTGACTGAATGAAAGGAGCTGGCATCTCACTCTCTTTGAATCTTCTTTATCTTGCTAAGAGGAGCAGGAAAAAGCAAAAAATTTCAGAATTGCACCTTGCAATGCGGAGAAATTACTGTTTGTGCATTTACAATATTCATTGATTTTTGCCATTGAAAAACGTCCAGAAATGATTGAAGCTACTGACTGAATGAAAGGAGCTGGCATCTCACTCTCTTTGAATCTTCTTTATCATGCTAAGAGGAGCAGGAAAAAGCAAAAAATTTCAGAATTGCACCTTGCAATGCGGAGAAATTACTGTTTGTGCATTTACAATATTCATTGATTTTTGCCATTGAAAAACGTCCAGAAATGATTGAAGCTACTGACTGAATGAAAGGAGCTGGCATCTCACTCTCTTTGAATCTTGTTTATCTTGCTAAGAGGAGCAGGAAAAAGCAAAAAATTTCAGAATTGCACCTTGCAATGCTTAGAAATTACTGTTTGTGCATTTACAATATTCATTGATTTTTGCCATTGAAAAACGTCCAGAAATGATTGAAGCTACTGACTGAATGAAAGGAGCTGGCATCTCACTCTCTTTGAATCTTCTTTATCATGCTAAGAGGAGCAGGAAAAAGCAAAAAATTTCAGAATTGCACCTTGTAATGCGGAGAAATTACTGTTTGTGCATTTACAATATTCATTGATTTTTGCCATTGAAAAACATCATGTTATTCATATACCAGAAATGTTTGAAGCTACTGACTGAATGAAAGGAGCTGGCATCTCACTCTCTTTGAATCTTCTTTATCATGCTAAGAGGAGCAGAAAAAAGCAAAAAATTTCAGAATTGCACCTTGCAATGCGGAGAAATTACTGTTTGTGCATTTACAATATTCATTGATTTTTGCCATTGAAAAACGTCCAGAAATGATTGAAGCTAGTGACTGAATGAAAGGAGCTGGCATCTCACTCTGTTTGAATCTTGTTTATCATGCTAAGAGGAGCAGGAAAAAGCAAAAAATTTCAGAATTGCACCTTGCAATGCGGAGAAATTACTGTTTGTGCATTTACAATATTCATTGATTTTTGCCATTGAAAAACGTCCAGAAATGATTGAAGTTACTGACTGAATGAAAGGAGCTGGCATCTCACTCTCTTTGAATCTTCTTTATCATGCTAAGAGGAGCAGGAAAAAGCAAAAAATTTCAGAATTGCACCTTTCAATGCGGAGAAATTACTGTTTGTGCATTTACAATATTCATTGATTTTTGCCATTGAAAAATATCATGTTATTCATATACCAGAAATGTTTGAAGCTACTGACTGAATGAAAGGAGCTGGCATCTCACTCTCTTTGAATCTTCTTTATCATGCTAAGAGGAGCAGGAAAAAGCAAAAAATTTCAGAATTGCACCTTGCAATGCGGAGAAATTACTGTTTGTGCATTTACAATATTCATTGATTTTTGCCATTGAAAAACGTCCAGAAATGATTGAAGCTACTGACTGAATGAAAGGAGCTGGCATCTCACTCTCTTTGAATCTTCTTTATCATGCTAAGAGGAGCAGGAAAAAGCAAAAAAATTCAGAATTGCACCTTGCAATGCGGAGAAATTACTGTTTGTGCATTTACAATATTCATTGATTTTTGCCATTGAAAAACATCATGTTATTCATATACCAGAAATGTTTGAAGCTACTGACTGAATGAAAGGAGCTGGCATCTCACTCTCTTTGAATCTTCTTTATCATGCTAAGAGGAGCAGGAAAAAGCAAAAAATTTCAGAATTGCACCTTGCAATGCGGAGAAATTACTGTTTGTGCATTTACAATATTCATTGATTTTTGCCATTGAAAAACGTCCAGAAATGATTGAAGCTACTGACTGAATGAAAGGAGCTGGCATCTCATTCTCTTTGAATCTTGTTTATCATGCTAAGAGGAGCAGGAAAAAGCAAAAAATTTCAGAATTGCACCTTGCAATGCGGAGAAATTACTGTTTGTGCATTTACAATATTCATTGATTTTTGCCATTGAAAAACGTCCAGAAATGATTGAAGCTACTGACTGAATGAAAGGAGCTGGCATCTCACTCTCTTTGAATCTTCTTTATCATGCTTAGAGGAGCAGGAAAAAGCAAAAAATTTCAGAATTGCACCTTGCAATGCGGAGAAATTACTGTTTGTGCATTTACAATATTCATTGATTTTTGCCATTGAAAAACATCATGTTATTCATATACCAGAAATGTTTGAAGCTACTGACTGAATGAAAGGAGCTGGCATCTCACTCTCTTTGAATCTTCTTTATCATGCTAAGAGGAGCAGAAAAAAGCAAAAAATTTCAGAATTGCACCTTGCAATGCGGAGAAATTACTGTTTGTGCATTTACAATATTCATTGATTTTTGCCATTGAAAAACATCCAGAAATGATTGAAGCTACTGACTGAATGAAAGGAGCTGGCATCTCACTCTCTTTGAATCTTCTTTATCATGCTAAGAGGAGCAGGAAAAAGCAAAAAATTTCAGAATTGCACCTTGCAATGCGGAGAAATTACTGTTTGTGCATTTACAATATTCATTGATTTTTGCCATTGAAAAACGTCCAGAAATGATTGAAGCTACTGACTGAATGAAAGCAGCTGGCATCTCACTCTCTTTGAATCTTCTTTATCATGCTAAGAGGAGCAGGAAAAAGCAAAAAATTTCAAAATTGCACCTTGCAATGCGGAGAAATTACTGTTTGTGCATTTACAATATTCATTGATTTTTGCCATTGAAAAACATCATGTTATTCATATACCAGAAATGTTTGAAGCTACTGACTGAATGAAAGGAGCTGGCATCTCACTCTCTTTGAATCTTCTTTATCATGCTAAGAGGAGCAGGAAAAAGCAAAAAATTTCAGAATTGCACCTTGCAATGCGGAGAAATTACTGTTTGTGCCTTTACAATATTCATTGATTTTTGCCATTGAAAAACGTCCAGAAATGATTGAAGCTACTGACTGAATGAAAGGAGCTGGCATCTCACTCTCTTTGAATCTTGTTTATCTTGCTAAGAGGAGCAGGAAAAAGCAAAAAATTTCAGAATTGCACCTTGCAATGCGGAGAAATTACTGTTTGTGCATTTACAATATTCATTGATTTTTGCCATTGAAAAACGTCCAGAAATGATTGAAGCTACTGACTGAATGAAAGGAGCTGGCATCTCACTCTCTTTGAATCTTCTTTATCATGCTAAGAGGAGCAGGAAAAAGCAAAAAATTTCAGAATTGCACCTTGCAATGCGGAGAAATTACTGTTTGTGCATTTACAATATTCATTGATTTTTGCCATTGAAAAACGTCCAGAAATGATTGAAGCTACTGACTGAATGAAAGGAGCTGGCATCTCACTCTCTTTGAATCTTGTTTATCTTGCTAAGAGGAGCAGGAAATAGCAAAAAATTTCAGAATTGCACCTTGCAATGCGGAGAAATTACTGTTTGTGCATTTACAATATTCATTGATTTTTGCCATTGAAAAACGTCCAGAAATGATTGAAGCTACTGACTGAATGAAAGGAGCTGGCATCTCACTCTCTTTGAATCTTGTTTATCTTGCTAAGAGGAGCAGGAAAAAGCAAAAAATTTCAGAATTGCACCTTGCAATGCGGAGAAATTACTGTTTGTGCATTTACAATATTCATTGATTTTTGCCATTGAAAAACGTCCAGAAATGATTGAAGCTACTGACTGAATGAAAGGAGCTGGCATCTCACTCTCTTTGAATCTTCTTTATCATGCTAAGAGGAGCAGGAAAAAGCAAAAAATTTCAGAATTGCACCTTGCAATGCGGAGAAATTACTGTTTGTGCATTTACAATATTCATTGATTTTTGCCATTGAAAAACGTCCAGAAATGATTGAAGCTACTGACTGAATGAAAGGAGCTGGCATCTCACTCTCTTTGAATCTTGTTTATCTTGCTAAGAGGAGCAGGAAATAGCAAAAAATTTCAGAATTGCACCTTGCAATGCGGAGAAATTACTGTTTGTGCATTTACAATATTCATTGATTTTTGCCATTGAAAAACGTCCAGAAATGATTGAAGCTACTGACTGAATGAAAGGAGCTGGCATCTCACTCTCTTTGAATCTTCTTTATCATGCTAAGAGGAGCAGGAAAAAGCAAAAAATTTCAGAATTGCACCTTACAATGCGGAGAAATTACTGTTTGTGCATTTACAATATTCATTGATTTTTGCCATTGAAAAACATCATGTTATTCATATACCAGAAATGTTTGAAGCTACTGACTGAATGAAAGGAGCTGGCATCTCACTCTCTTTGAATCTTCTTTATCATGCTAAGAGGAGCAGAAAAAAGCAAAAAATTTCAGAATTGCACCTTGCAATGCGGAGAAATTACTGTTTGTGCATTTACAATATTCATTGATTTTTGCCATTGAAAAACGTCCAGAAATGATTGAAGCTACTGACTGAATGAAAGGAGCTGGCATCTCACTCTGTTTGAATCTTGTTTATCATGCGAAGAGGAGCAGGAAAAAGCAAAAAATTTCAGAATTGCACCTTGCAATGCGGAGAAATTACTGTTTGTGCATTTACAATATTCATTGATTTTTGCCATTGAAAAACGTCCAGAAATGATTGAAGCTACTGACTGAATGAAAGGAGCTGGCATCTCACTCTCTTTGAATCTTCTTTATCATGCTAAGAGGAGCAGGAAAAAGCAAAAAATTTCAGAATTGCACCTTGCAATGCGGAGAAATTACTGTTTGTGCATTTACAATATTCATTGATTTTTGCCATTGAAAAACGTCCAGAAATGATTGAAGCTACTGACTGAATGAAAGGAGCTGGCATCTCACTCTCTTTGAATCTTCTTTATCATGCTAAGAGGAGCAGGAAAAAGCAAAAAATTTCAAAATTGCACCTTGCAATGCGGAGAAATTACTGTTTGTGCATTTACAATATTCATTGATTTTTGCCATTGAAAAACATCATGTTATTCATATACCAGAAATGTTTGAAGCTACTGACTGAATGAAAGGAGCTGGCATCTCACTCTCTTTGAATCTTCTTTATCATGCTAAGAGGAGCAGGAAAAAGCAAAAAATTTCAGAATTGCACCTTGCAATGCGGAGAAATTACTGTTTGTGCATTTACAATATTCATAGATTTTTGCCATTGAAAAACGTCCAGAAATGATTGAAGCTACTGACTGAATGAAAGGAGCTGGCATCTCACTCTCTTTGAATCTTCTTTATCTTGCTAAGAGGAGCAGGAAAAAGCAAAAAATTTCAGAATTGCACCTTGCAATGCGGAGAAATTACTGTTTGTGCATTTACAATATTCATTGATTTTTGCCATTGAAAAACGTCCAGAAATGATTGAAGCTACTGACTGAATGAAAGGAGCTGGCATCTCACTCTCTTTGAATCTTCTTTATCATGCTAAGAGGAGCAGGAAAAAGCAAAAAATTTCAGAATTGCACCTTGCAATGTGGAGAAATTACTGTTTGTGCATTTACAATATTCATTGATTTTTGCCATTGAAAAACGTCCAGAAATGATTGAAGCTACTGACTGAATGAAAGGAGCTGGCATCTCACTCTCTTTGAATCTTGTTTATCTTGCTAAGAGGAGCAGGAAAAAGCAAAAAATTTCAGAATTGCACCTTGCAATGCTTAGAAATTACTGTTTGTGCATTTACAATATTCATTGATTTTTGCCATTGAAAAACGTCCAGAAATGATTGAAGCTACTGACTGAATGAAAGGAGCTGGCATCTCACTCTCTTTGAATCTTCTTTATCATGCTAAGAGGAGCAGGAAAAAGCAAAAAATTTCAGAATTGCACCTTGTAATGCGGAGAAATTACTGTTTGTGCATTTACAATATTCATTGATTTTTGCCATTGAAAAACATCATGTTATTCATATACCAGAAATGTTTGAAGCTACTGACTGAATGAAAGGAGCTGGCATCTCACTCTCTTTGAATCTTCTTTATCATGCTAAGAGGAGCAGAAAAAAGCAAAAAATTTCAGAATTGCACCTTGCAATGCGGAGAAATTACTGTTTGTGCATTTACAATATTCATTGATTTTTGCCATTGAAAAACGTCCAGAAATGATTGAAGCTAGTGACTGAATGAAAGGAGCTGGCATCTCACTCTGTTTGAATCTTGTTTATCATGCTAAGAGGAGCAGGAAAAAGCAAAAAATTTCAGAATTGCACCTTGCAATGCGGAGAAATTACTGTTTGTGCATTTACAATATTCATTGATTTTTGCCATTGAAAAACGTCCAGAAATGATTGAAGTTACTGACTGAATGAAAGGAGCTGGCATCTCACTCTCTTTGAATCTTCTTTATCATGCTAAGAGGAGCAGGAAAAAGCAAAAAATTTCAGAATTGCACCTTTCAATGCGGAGAAATTACTGTTTGTGCATTTACAATATTCATTGATTTTTGCCATTGAAAAATATCATGTTATTCATATACCAGAAATGTTTGAAGCTACTGACTGAATGAAAGGAGCTGGCATCTCACTCTCTTTGAATCTTCTTTATCATGCTAAGAGGAGCAGGAAAAAGCAAAAAATTTCAGAATTGCACCTTGCAATGCGGAGAAATTACTGTTTGTGCATTTACAATATTCATTGATTTTTGCCATTGAAAAACGTCCAGAAATGATTGAAGCTACTGACTGAATGAAAGGAGCTGGCATCTCACTCTCTTTGAATCTTCTTTATCATGCTAAGAGGAGCAGGAAAAAGCAAAAAAATTCAGAATTGCACCTTGCAATGCGGAGAAATTACTGTTTGTGCATTTACAATATTCATTGATTTTTGCCATTGAAAAACATCATGTTATTCATATACCAGAAATGTTTGAAGCTACTGACTGAATGAAAGGAGCTGGCATCTCACTCTCTTTGAATCTTCTTTATCATGCTAAGAGGAGCAGGAAAAAGCAAAAAATTTCAGAATTGCACCTTGCAATGCGGAGAAATTACTGTTTGTGCATTTACAATATTCATTGATTTTTGCCATTGAAAAACGTCCAGAAATGATTGAAGCTACTGACTGAATGAAAGGAGCTGGCATCTCATTCTCTTTGAATCTTGTTTATCATGCTAAGAGGAGCAGGAAAAAGCAAAAAATTTCAGAATTGCACCTTGCAATGCGGAGAAATTACTGTTTGTGCATTTACAATATTCATTGATTTTTGCCATTGAAAAACGTCCAGAAATGATTGAAGCTACTGACTGAATGAAAGGAGCTGGCATCTCACTCTCTTTGAATCTTCTTTATCATGCTTAGAGGAGCAGGAAAAAGCAAAAAATTTCAGAATTGCACCTTGCAATGCGGAGAAATTACTGTTTGTGCATTTACAATATTCATTGATTTTTGCCATTGAAAAACATCATGTTATTCATATACCAGAAATGTTTGAAGCTACTGACTGAATGAAAGGAGCTGGCATCTCACTCTCTTTGAATCTTCTTTATCATGCTAAGAGGAGCAGAAAAAAGCAAAAAATTTCAGAATTGCACCTTGCAATGCGGAGAAATTACTGTTTGTGCATTTACAATATTCATTGATTTTTGCCATTGAAAAACATCCAGAAATGATTGAAGCTACTGACTGAATGAAAGGAGCTGGCATCTCACTCTCTTTGAATCTTCTTTATCATGCTAAGAGGAGCAGGAAAAAGCAAAAAATTTCAGAATTGCACCTTGCAATGCGGAGAAATTACTGTTTGTGCATTTACAATATTCATTGATTTTTGCCATTGAAAAACGTCCAGAAATGATTGAAGCTACTGACTGAATGAAAGCAGCTGGCATCTCACTCTCTTTGAATCTTCTTTATCATGCTAAGAGGAGCAGGAAAAAGCAAAAAATTTCAAAATTGCACCTTGCAATGCGGAGAAATTACTGTTTGTGCATTTACAATATTCATTGATTTTTGCCATTGAAAAACATCATGTTATTCATATACCAGAAATGTTTGAAGCTACTGACTGAATGAAAGGAGCTGGCATCTCACTCTCTTTGAATCTTCTTTATCATGCTAAGAGGAGCAGGAAAAAGCAAAAAATTTCAGAATTGCACCTTGCAATGCGGAGAAATTACTGTTTGTGCATTTACAATATTCATTGATTTTTGCCATTGAAAAACGTCCAGAAATGATTGAAGCTACTGACTGAATGAAAGGAGCTGGCATCTCACTCTCTTTGAATCTTGTTTATCTTGCTAAGAGGAGCAGGAAAAAGCAAAAAATTTCAGAATTGCACCTTGCAATGCGGAGAAATTACTGTTTGTGCATTTACAATATTCATTGATTTTTGCCATTGAAAAACGTCCAGAAATGATTGAAGCTACTGACTGAATGAAAGGAGCTGGCATCTCACTCTCTTTGAATCTTCTTTATCATGCTAAGAGGAGCAGGAAAAAGCAAAAAATTTCAGAATTGCACCTTGCAATGCGGAGAAATTACTGTTTGTGCATTTACAATATTCATTGATTTTTGCCATTGAAAAACGTCCAGAAATGATTGAAGCTACTGACTGAATGAAAGGAGCTGGCATCTCACTCTCTTTGAATCTTGTTTATCTTGCTAAGAGGAGCAGGAAATAGCAAAAAATTTCAGAATTGCACCTTGCAATGCGGAGAAATTACTGTTTGTGCATTTACAATATTCATTGATTTTTGCCATTGAAAAACGTCCAGAAATGATTGAAGCTACTGACTGAATGAAAGGAGCTGGCATCTCACTCTCTTTGAATCTTCTTTATCATGCTAAGAGGAGCAGGAAAAAGCAAAAAATTTCAGAATTGCACCTTACAATGCGGAGAAATTACTGTTTGTGCATTTACAATATTCATTGATTTTTGCCATTGAAAAACATCATGTTATTCATATACCAGAAATGTTTGAAGCTACTGACTGAATGAAAGGAGCTGGCATCTCACTCTCTTTGAATCTTCTTTATCATGCTAAGAGGAGCAGAAAAAAGCAAAAAATTTCAGAATTGCACCTTGCAATGCGGAGAAATTACTGTTTGTGCATTTACAATATTCATTGATTTTTGCCATTGAAAAACGTCCAGAAATGATTGAAGCTACTGACTGAATGAAAGGAGCTGGCATCTCACTCTGTTTGAATCTTGTTTATCATGCGAAGAGGAGCAGGAAAAAGCAAAAAATTTCAGAATTGCACCTTGCAATGCGGAGAAATTACTGTTTGTGCATTTACAATATTCATTGATTTTTGCCATTGAAAAACGTCCAGAAATGATTGAAGCTACTGACTGAATGAAAGGAGCTGGCATCTCACTCTCTTTGAATCTTCTTTATCATGCTAAGAGGAGCAGGAAAAAGCAAAAAATTTCAGAATTGCACCTTGCAATGCGGAGAAATTACTGTTTGTGCATTTACAATATTCATTGATTTTTGCCATTGAAAAACGTCCAGAAATGATTGAAGCTACTGACTGAATGAAAGGAGCTGGCATCTCACTCTCTTTGAATCTTCTTTATCATGCTAAGAGGAGCAGGAAAAAGCAAAAAATTTCAAAATTGCACCTTGCAATGCGGAGAAATTACTGTTTGTGCATTTACAATATTCATTGATTTTTGCCATTGAAAAACATCATGTTATTCATATACCAGAAATGTTTGAAGCTACTGACTGAATGAAAGGAGCTGGCATCTCACTCTCTTTGAATCTTCTTTATCATGCTAAGAGGAGCAGGAAAAAGCAAAAAATTTCAGAATTGCACCTTGCAATGCGGAGAAATTACTGTTTGTGCATTTACAATATTCATTGATTTTTGCCATTGAAAAACGTCCAGAAATGATTGAAGCTACTGACTGAATGAAAGGAGCTGGCATCTCACTCTCTTTGAATCTTCTTTATCTTGCTAAGAGGAGCAGGAAAAAGCAAAAAATTTCAGAATTGCACCTTGCAATGCGGAGAAATTACTGTTTGTGCATTTACAATATTCATTGATTTTTGCCATTGAAAAACGTCCAGAAATGATTGAAGCTACTGACTGAATGAAAGGAGCTGGCATCTCACTCTCTTTGAATCTTCTTTATCATGCTAAGAGGAGCAGGAAAAAGCAAAAAATTTCAGAATTGCACCTTGCAATGCGGAGAAATTACTGTTTGTGCATTTACAATATTCATTGATTTTTGCCATTGAAAAACGTCCAGAAATGATTGAAGCTACTGACTGAATGAAAGGAGCTGGCATCTCACTCTCTTTGAATCTTGTTTATCTTGCTAAGAGGAGCAGGAAAAAGCAAAAAATTTCAGAATTGCACCTTGCAATGCTTAGAAATTACTGTTTGTGCATTTACAATATTCATTGATTTTTGCCATTGAAAAACGTCCAGAAATGATTGAAGCTACTGACTGAATGAAAGGAGCTGGCATCTCACTCTCTTTGAATCTTCTTTATCATGCTAAGAGGAGCAGGAAAAAGCAAAAAATTTCAGAATTGCACCTTGTAATGCGGAGAAATTACTGTTTGTGCATTTACAATATTCATTGATTTTTGCCATTGAAAAACATCATGTTATTCATATACCAGAAATGTTTGAAGCTACTGACTGAATGAAAGGAGCTGGCATCTCACTCTCTTTGAATCTTCTTTATCATGCTAAGAGGAGCAGAAAAAAGCAAAAAATTTCAGAATTGCACCTTGCAATGCGGAGAAATTACTGTTTGTGCATTTACAATATTCATTGATTTTTGCCATTGAAAAACGTCCAGAAATGATTGAAGCTAGTGACTGAATGAAAGGAGCTGGCATCTCACTCTGTTTGAATCTTGTTTATCATGCTAAGAGGAGCAGGAAAAAGCAAAAAATTTCAGAATTGCACCTTGCAATGCGGAGAAATTACTGTTTGTGCATTTACAATATTCATTGATTTTTGCCATTGAAAAACGTCCAGAAATGATTGAAGTTACTGACTGAATGAAAGGAGCTGGCATCTCACTCTCTTTGAATCTTCTTTATCATGCTAAGAGGAGCAGGAAAAAGCAAAAAATTTCAGAATTGCACCTTTCAATGCGGAGAAATTACTGTTTGTGCATTTACAATATTCATTGATTTTTGCCATTGAAAAATATCATGTTATTCATATACCAGAAATGTTTGAAGCTACTGACTGAATGAAAGGAGCTGGCATCTCACTCTCTTTGAATCTTCTTTATCATGCTAAGAGGAGCAGGAAAAAGCAAAAAATTTCAGAATTGCACCTTGCAATGCGGAGAAATTACTGTTTGTGCATTTACAATATTCATTGATTTTTGCCATTGAAAAACGTCCAGAAATGATTGAAGCTACTGACTGAATGAAAGGAGCTGGCATCTCACTCTCTTTGAATCTTCTTTATCATGCTAAGAGGAGCAGGAAAAAGCAAAAAAATTCAGAATTGCACCTTGCAATGCGGAGAAATTACTGTTTGTGCATTTACAATATTCATTGATTTTTGCCATTGAAAAACATCATGTTATTCATATACCAGAAATGTTTGAAGCTACTGACTGAATGAAAGGAGCTGGCATCTCACTCTCTTTGAATCTTCTTTATCATGCTTAGAGGAGCAGGAAAAAGCAAAAAATTTCAGAATTGCACCTTGCAATGCGGAGAAATTACTGTTTGTGCATTTACAATATTCATTGATTTTTGCCATTGAAAAACATCATGTTATTCATATACCAGAAATGTTTGAAGCTACTGACTGAATGAAAGGAGCTGGCATCTCACTCTCTTTGAATCTTCTTTATCATGCTAAGAGGAGCAGAAAAAAGCAAAAAATTTCAGAATTGCACCTTGCAATGCGGAGAAATTACTGTTTGTGCATTTACAATATTCATTGATTTTTGCCATTGAAAAACATCCAGAAATGATTGAAGCTACTGACTGAATGAAAGGAGCTGGCATCTCACTCTCTTTGAATCTTGTTTATCATGCTAAGAGGAGCAGGAAAAAGCAAAAAATTTCAGAATTGCACCTTGCAATGCGGAGAAATTACTGTTTGTGCATTTACAATATTCATTGATTTTTGCCATTGAAAAACGTCCAGAAATGATTGAAGCTACTGACTGAATGAAAGGAGCTGGCATCTCACTCTCTTTGAATCTTCTTTATCATGCTAAGAGGAGCAGGAAAAAGCAAAAAATTTCAAAATTGCACCTTGCAATGCGGAGAAATTACTGTTTGTGCATTTACAATATTCATTGATTTTTGCCATTGAAAAACATCATGTTATTCATATACCAGAAATGTTTGAAGCTACTGACTGAATGAAAGGAGCTGGCATCTCACTCTCTTTGAATCTTCTTTATCATGCTAAGAGGAGCAGGAAAAAGCAAAAAATTTCAGAATTGCACCTTGCAATGCGGAGAAATTACTGTTTGTGCATTTACAATATTCATTGATTTTTGCCATTGAAAAACGTCCAGAAATGATTGAAGCTACTGACTGAATGAAAGGAGCTGGCATCTCACTCTCTTTGAATCTTGTTTATCTTGCTAAGAGGAGCAGGAAAAAGCAAAAAATTTCAGAATTGCACCTTGCAATGCGGAGAAATTACTGTTTGTGCATTTACAATATTCATTGATTTTTGCCATTGAAAAACGTCCAGAAATGATTGAAGCTACTGACTGAATGAAAGGAGCTGGCATCTCACTCTCTTTGAATCTTCTTTATCATGCTAAGAGGAGCAGGAAAAAGCAAAAAATTTCAGAATTGCACCTTGCAATGCGGAGAAATTACTGTTTGTGCATTTACAATATTCATTGATTTTTGCCATTGAAAAACGTCCAGAAATGATTGAAGCTACTGACTGAATGAAAGGAGCTGGCATCTCACTCTCTTTGAATCTTGTTTATCTTGCTAAGAGGAGCAGGAAAAAGCAAAAAATTTCAGAATTGCACCTTGCAATGCGGAGAAATTACTGTTTGTGCATTTACAATATTCATTGATTTTTGCCATTGAAAAACGTCCAGAAATGATTGAAGCTACTGACTGAATGAAAGGAGCTGGCATCTCACTCTCTTTGAATCTTGTTTATCTTGCTAAGAGGAGCAGGAAAAAGCAAAAAATTTCAGAATTGCACCTTGCAATGCTTAGAAATTACTGTTTGTGCATTTACAATATTCATTGATTTTTGCCATTGAAAAACGTCCAGAAATGATTGAAGCTACTGACTGAATGAAAGGAGCTGGCATCTCACTCTCTTTGAATCTTCTTTATCATGCTAAGAGGAGCAGGAAAAAGCAAAAAATTTCAGAATTGCACCTTGTAATGCGGAGAAATTACTGTTTGTGCATTTACAATATTCATTGATTTTTGCCATTGAAAAACATCATGTTATTCATATACCAGAAATGTTTGAAGCTACTGACTGAATGAAAGGAGCTGGCATCTCACTCTCTTTGAATCTTCTTTATCATGCTAAGAGGAGCAGAAAAAAGCAAAAAATTTCAGAATTGCACCTTGCAATGCGGAGAAATTACTGTTTGTGCATTTACAATATTCATTGATTTTTGCCATTGAAAAACGTCCAGAAATGATTGAAGCTAGTGACTGAATGAAAGGAGCTGGCATTTCACTCTGTTTGAATCTTGTTTATCATGCTAAGAGGAGCAGGAAAAAGCAAAAAATTTCAGAATTGCACCTTGCAATGCGGAGAAATTACTGTTTGTGCATTTACAATATTCATTGATTTTTGCCATTGAAAAACGTCCAGAAATGATTGAAGTTACTGACTGAAAGAAAGGAGCTGGCATCTCACTCTCTTTGAATCTTCTTTATCATGCTAAGAGGAGCAGGAAAAAGCAAAAAATTTCAGAATTGCACCTTTCAATGCGGAGAAATTACTGTTTGTGCATTTACAATATTCATTGATTTTTGCCATTGAAAAATATCATGTTATTCATATACCAGAAATGTTTGAAGCTACTGACTGAATGAAAGGAGCTGGCATCTCACTCTCTTTGAATCTTCTTTATCATGCTAAGAGGAGCAGGAAAAAGCAAAAAATTTCAGAATTGCACCTTGCAATGCGGAGAAATTACTGTTTGTGCATTTACAATATTCATTGATTTTTGCCATTGAAAAACGTCCAGAAATGATTGAAGCTACTGACTGAATGAAAGGAGCTGGCATCTCACTCTCTTTGAATCTTCTTTATCATGCTAAGAGGAGCAGGAAAAAGCAAAAAAATTCAGAATTGCACCTTGCAATGCGGAGAAATTACTGTTTGTGCATTTACAATATTCATTGATTTTTGCCATTGAAAAACATCATGTTATTCATATACCAGAAATGTTTGAAGCTACTGACTGAATGAAAGGAGCTGGCATCTCACTCTCTTTGAATCTTCTTTATCATGCTAAGAGGAGCAGGAAAAAGCAAAAAATTTCAGAATTGCACCTTGCAATGCGGAGAAATTACTGTTTGTGCATTTACAATATTCATTGATTTTTGCCATTGAAAAACGTCCAGAAATGATTGAAGCTACTGACTGAATGAAAGGAGCTGGCATCTCATTCTCTTTGAATCTTGTTTATCATGCTAAGAGGAGCAGGAAAAAGCAAAAAATTTCAGAATTGCACCTTGCAATGCGGAGAAATTACTGTTTCTGCATTTACAATATTCATTGATTTTTGCCATTGAAAAACGTCCAGAAATGATTGAAGCTACTGACTGAATGAAAGGAGCTGGCATCTCACTCTCTTTGAATCTTCTTTATCATGCTTAGAGGAGCAGGAAAAAGCAAAAAATTTCAGAATTGCACCTTGCAATGCGGAGAAATTACTGTTTGTGCATTTACAATATTCATTGATTTTTGCCATTGAAAAACATCATGTTATTCATATACCAGAAATGTTTGAAGCTACTGACTGAATGAAAGGAGCTGGCATCTCACTCTCTTTGAATCTTCTTTATCATGCTAAGAGGAGCAGAAAAAAGCAAAAAATTTCAGAATTGCACCTTGCAATGCGGAGAAATTACTGTTTGTGCATTTACAATATTCATTGATTTTTGCCATTGAAAAACATCCAGAAATGATTGAAGCTACTGACTGAATGAAAGGAGCTGGCATCTCACTCTCTTTGAATCTTGTTTATCATGCTAAGAGGAGCAGGAAAAAGCAAAAAATTTCAGAATTGCACCTTGCAATGCGGAGAAATTACTGTTTGTGCATTTACAATATTCATTGATTTTTGCCATTGAAAAACGTCCAGAAATGATTGAAGCTACTGACTGAATGAAAGGAGCTGGCATCTCACTCTCTTTGAATCTTCTTTATCATGCTAAGAGGAGCAGGAAAAAGCAAAAAATTTCAAAATTGCACCTTGCAATGCGGAGAAATTACTGTTTGTGCATTTACAATATTCATTGATTTTTGCCATTGAAAAACATCATGTTATTCATATACCAGAAATGTTTGAAGCTACTGACTGAATGAAAGGAGCTGGCATCTCACTCTCTTTGAATCTTCTTTATCATGCTAAGAGGAGCAGGAAAAAGCAAAAAATTTCAGAATTGCACCTTGCAATGCGGATAAATTACTGTTTGTGCATTTACAATATTCATTGATTTTTGCCATTGAAAAACGTCCAGAAATGATTGAAGCTACTGACTGAATGAAAGGAGCTGGCATCTCACTCTCTTTGAATCTTGTTTATCTTGCTAAGAGGAGCAGGAAAAAGCAAAAAATTTCAGAATTGCACCTTGCAATGCGGAGAAATTACTGTTTGTGCATTTACAATATTCATTGATTTTTGCCATTGAAAAACGTCCAGAAATGATTGAAGCTACTGACTGAATGAAAGGAGCTGGCATCTCACTCTCTTTGAATCTTCTTTATCATGCTAAGAGGAGCAGGAAAAAGCAAAAAATTTCAGAATTGCACCTTGCAATGCGGAGAAATTACTGTTTGTGCATTTACAATATTCATTGATTTTTGCCATTGAAAAACGTCCAGAAATGATTGAAGCTACTGACTGAATGAAAGGAGCTGGCATCTCACTCTCTTTGAATCTTGTTTATCTTGCTAAGAGGAGCAGGAAAAAGCAAAAAATTTCAGAATTGCACCTTGCAATGCGGAGAAATTACTGTTTGTGCATTTACAATATTCATTGATTTTTGCCATTGAAAAACGTCCAGAAATGATTGAAGCTACTGACTGAATGAAAGGAGCTGGCATCTCACTCTCTTTGAATCTTCTTTATCATGCTAAGAGGAGCAGGAAAAAGCAAAAAATTTCAAAATTGCACCTTGCAATGCGGAGAAATTACTGTTTGTGCATTTACAATATTCATTGATTTTTGCCATTGAAAAACGTCCAGAAATGATTGAAGCTACTGACTGAATGAAAGGAGCTGGCATCTCATTCTCTTTGAATCTTGTTTATCATGCTAAGAGGAGCAGGAAAAAGCAAAAAATTTCAGAATTGCACCTTGCAATGCGGAGAAATTACTGTTTCTGCATTTACAATATTCATTGATTTTTGCCATTGAAAAACGTCCAGAAATGATTGAAGCTACTGACTGAATGAAAGGAGCTGGCATCTCACTCTCTTTGAATCTTCTTTATCATGCTTAGAGGAGCAGGAAAAAGCAAAAAATTTCAGAATTGCACCTTGCAATGCGGAGAAATTACTGTTTGTGCATTTACAATATTCATTGATTTTTGCCATTGAAAAACATCATGTTATTCATATACCAGAAATGTTTGAAGCTACTGACTGAATGAAAGGAGCTGGCATCTCACTCTCTTTGAATCTTCTTTATCATGCTAAGAGGAGCAGAAAAAAGCAAAAAATTTCAGAATTGCACCTTGCAATGCGGAGAAATTACTGTTTGTGCATTTACAATATTCATTGATTTTTGCCATTGAAAAACATCCAGAAATGATTGAAGCTACTGACTGAATGAAAGGAGCTGGCATCTCACTCTCTTTGAATCTTGTTTATCATGCTAAGAGGAGCAGGAAAAAGCAAAAAATTTCAGAATTGCACCTTGCAATGCGGAGAAATTACTGTTTGTGCATTTACAATATTCATTGATTTTTGCCATTGAAAAACGTCCAGAAATGATTGAAGCTACTGACTGAATGAAAGGAGCTGGCATCTCACTCTCTTTGAATCTTCTTTATCATGCTAAGAGGAGCAGGAAAAAGCAAAAAATTTCAAAATTGCACCTTGCAATGCGGAGAAATTACTGTTTGTGCATTTACAATATTCATTGATTTTTGCCATTGAAAAACATCATGTTATTCATATACCAGAAATGTTTGAAGCTACTGACTGAATGAAAGGAGCTGGCATCTCACTCTCTTTGAATCTTCTTTATCATGCTAAGAGGAGCAGGAAAAAGCAAAAAATTTCAGAATTGCACCTTGCAATGCGGATAAATTACTGTTTGTGCATTTACAATATTCATTGATTTTTGCCATTGAAAAACGTCCAGAAATGATTGAAGCTACTGACTGAATGAAAGGAGCTGGCATCTCACTCTCTTTGAATCTTGTTTATCTTGCTAAGAGGAGCAGGAAAAAGCAAAAAATTTCAGAATTGCACCTTGCAATGCGGAGAAATTACTGTTTGTGCATTTACAATATTCATTGATTTTTGCCATTGAAAAACGTCCAGAAATGATTGAAGCTACTGACTGAATGAAAGGAGCTGGCATCTCACTCTCTTTGAATCTTCTTTATCATGCTAAGAGGAGCAGGAAAAAGCAAAAAATTTCAGAATTGCACCTTGCAATGCGGAGAAATTACTGTTTGTGCATTTACAATATTCATTGATTTTTGCCATTGAAAAACGTCCAGAAATGATTGAAGCTACTGACTGAATGAAAGGAGCTGGCATCTCACTCTCTTTGAATCTTGTTTATCTTGCTAAGAGGAGCAGGAAAAAGCAAAAAATTTCAGAATTGCACCTTGCAATGCGGAGAAATTACTGTTTGTGCATTTACAATATTCATTGATTTTTGCCATTGAAAAACGTCCAGAAATGATTGAAGCTACTGACTGAATGAAAGGAGCTGGCATCTCACTCTCTTTGAATCTTCTTTATCATGCTAAGAGGAGCAGGAAAAAGCAAAAAATTTCAAAATTGCACCTTGCAATGCGGAGAAATTACTGTTTGTGCATTTACAATATTCATTGATTTTTGCCATTGAAAAACATCATGTTATTCATATACCAGAAATGTTTGAAGCTACTGACTGAATGAAAGGAGCTGGCATCTCACTCTCTTTGAATCTTCTTTATCATGCTAAGAGGAGCAGGAAAAAGCAAAAAAATTCAGAATTGCACCTTGCAATGCGGAGAAATTACTGTTTGTGCATTTACAATATTCATTGATTTTTGCCATTGAAAAACATCATGTTATTCATATACCAGAAATGTTTGAAGCTACTGACTGAATGAAAGGAGCTGGCATCTCACTCTCTTTGAATCGTCTTTATCATGCTAAGAGGAGCAGGAAAAAGCAAAAAATTTCAGAATTGCACCTTGCAATGCGGAGAAATTACTGTTTGTGCATTTACAATATTCATTGATTTTTGCCATTGAAAAACGTCCAGAAATGATTGAAGCTACTGACTGAATGAAAGGAGCTGGCATCTCATTCTCTTTGAATCTTGTTTATCATGCTAAGAGGAGCAGGAAAAAGCAAAAAATTTCAGAATTGCACCTTGCAATGCGGAGAAATTACTGTTTGTGCATTTACAATATTCATTGATTTTTGCCATTGAAAAACGTCCAGAAATGATTGAAGCTACTGACTGAATGAAAGGAGCTGGCATCTCACTCTCTTTGAATCTTCTTTATCATGCTTAGAGGAGCAGGAAAAAGCAAAAAATTTCAGAATTGCACCTTGCAATGCGGAGAAATTACTGTTTGTGCATTTACAATATTCATTGATTTTTGCCATTGAAAAACATCATGTTATTCATATACCAGAAATGTTTGAAGCTACTGACTGAATGAAAGGAGCTGGCATCTCACTCTCTTTGAATCTTCTTTATCATGCTAAGAGGAGCAGAAAAAAGCAAAAAATTTCAGAATTGCACCTTGCAATGCGGAGAAATTACTGTTTGTGCATTTACAATATTCATTGATTTTTGCCATTGAAAAACATCCAGAAATGATTGAAGCTACTGACTGAATGAAAGGAGCTGGCATCTCACTCTCTTTGAATCTTCTTTATCATGCTAAGAGGAGCAGGAAAAAGCAAAAAATTTCAGAATTGCACCTTGCAATGCGGAGAAATTACTGTTTGTGCATTTACAATATTCATTGATTTTTGCCATTGAAAAACGTCCAGAAATGATTGAAGCTACTGACTGAATGAAAGCAGCTGGCATCTCACTCTCTTTGAATCTTCTTTATCATGCTAAGAGGAGCAGGAAAAAGCAAAAAATTTCAAAATTGCACCTTGCAATGCGGAGAAATTACTGTTTGTGCATTTACAATATTCATTGATTTTTGCCATTGAAAAACATCATGTTATTCATATACCAGAAATGTTTGAAGCTACTGACTGAATGAAAGGAGCTGGCATCTCACTCTCTTTGAATCTTCTTTATCATGCTAAGAGGAGCAGGAAAAAGCAAAAAATTTCAGAATTGCACCTTGCAATGCGGAGAAATTACTGTTTGTGCATTTACAATATTCATTGATTTTTGCCATTGAAAAACGTCCAGAAATGATTGAAGCTACTGACTGAATGAAAGGAGCTGGCATCTCACTCTCTTTGAATCTTGTTTATCTTGCTAAGAGGAGCAGGAAAAAGCAAAAAATTTCAGAATTGCACCTTGCAATGCGGAGAAATTACTGTTTGTGCATTTACAATATTCATTGATTTTTGCCATTGAAAAACGTCCAGAAATGATTGAAGCTACTGACTGAATGAAAGGAGCTGGCATCTCACTCTCTTTGAATCTTCTTTATCATGCTAAGAGGAGCAGGAAAAAGCAAAAAATTTCAGAATTGCACCTTGCAATGCGGAGAAATTACTGTTTGTGCATTTACAATATTCATTGATTTTTGCCATTGAAAAACGTCCAGAAATGATTGAAGCTACTGACTGAATGAAAGGAGCTGGCATCTCACTCTCTTTGAATCTTGTTTATCTTGCTAAGAGGAGCAGGAAATAGCAAAAAATTTCAGAATTGCACCTTGCAATGCGGAGAAATTACTGTTTGTGCATTTACAATATTCATTGATTTTTGCCATTGAAAAACGTCCAGAAATGATTGAAGCTACTGACTGAATGAAAGGAGCTGGCATCTCACTCTCTTTGAATCTTCTTTATCATGCTAAGAGGAGCAGGAAAAAGCAAAAAATTTCAGAATTGCACCTTACAATGCGGAGAAATTACTGTTTGTGCATTTACAATATTCATTGATTTTTGCCATTGAAAAACATCATGTTATTCATATACCAGAAATGTTTGAAGCTACTGACTGAATGAAAGGAGCTGGCATCTCACTCTCTTTGAATCTTCTTTATCATGCTAAGAGGAGCAGAAAAAAGCAAAAAATTTCAGAATTGCACCTTGCAATGCGGAGAAATTACTGTTTGTGCATTTACAATATTCATTGATTTTTGCCATTGAAAAACGTCCAGAAATGATTGAAGCTACTGACTGAATGAAAGGAGCTGGCATCTCACTCTGTTTGAATCTTGTTTATCATGCGAAGAGGAGCAGGAAAAAGCAAAAAATTTCAGAATTGCACCTTGCAATGCGGAGAAATTACTGTTTGTGCATTTACAATATTCATTGATTTTTGCCATTGAAAAACGTCCAGAAATGATTGAAGCTACTGACTGAATGAAAGGAGCTGGCATCTCACTCTCTTTGAATCTTCTTTATCATGCTAAGAGGAGCAGGAAAAAGCAAAAAATTTCAGAATTGCACCTTGCAATGCGGAGAAATTACTGTTTGTGCATTTACAATATTCATTGATTTTTGCCATTGAAAAACGTCCAGAAATGATTGAAGCTACTGACTGAATGAAAGGAGCTGGCATCTCACTCTCTTTGAATCTTCTTTATCATGCTAAGAGGAGCAGGAAAAAGCAAAAAATTTCAAAATTGCACCTTGCAATGCGGAGAAATTACTGTTTGTGCATTTACAATATTCATTGATTTTTGCCATTGAAAAACATCATGTTATTCATATACCAGAAATGTTTGAAGCTACTGACTGAATGAAAGGAGCTGGCATCTCACTCTCTTTGAATCTTCTTTATCATGCTAAGAGGAGCAGGAAAAAGCAAAAAATTTCAGAATTGCACCTTGCAATGCGGAGAAATTACTGTTTGTGCATTTACAATATTCATTGATTTTTGCCATTGAAAAACGTCCAGAAATGATTGAAGCTACTGACTGAATGAAAGGAGCTGGCATCTCACTCTCTTTGAATCTTCTTTATCTTGCTAAGAGGAGCAGGAAAAAGCAAAAAATTTCAGAATTGCACCTTGCAATGCGGAGAAATTACTGTTTGTGCATTTACAATATTCATTGATTTTTGCCATTGAAAAACGTCCAGAAATGATTGAAGCTACTGACTGAATGAAAGGAGCTGGCATCTCACTCTCTTTGAATCTTCTTTATCATGCTAAGAGGAGCAGGAAAAAGCAAAAAATTTCAGAATTGCACCTTGCAATGCGGAGAAATTACTGTTTGTGCATTTACAATATTCATTGATTTTTGCCATTGAAAAACGTCCAGAAATGATTGAAGCTACTGACTGAATGAAAGGAGCTGGCATCTCACTCTCTTTGAATCTTGTTTATCTTGCTAAGAGGAGCAGGAAAAAGCAAAAAATTTCAGAATTGCACCTTGCAATGCTTAGAAATTACTGTTTGTGCATTTACAATATTCATTGATTTTTGCCATTGAAAAACGTCCAGAAATGATTGAAGCTACTGACTGAATGAAAGGAGCTGGCATCTCACTCTCTTTGAATCTTCTTTATCATGCTAAGAGGAGCAGGAAAAAGCAAAAAATTTCAGAATTGCACCTTGTAATGCGGAGAAATTACTGTTTGTGCATTTACAATATTCATTGATTTTTGCCATTGAAAAACATCATGTTATTCATATACCAGAAATGTTTGAAGCTACTGACTGAATGAAAGGAGCTGGCATCTCACTCTCTTTGAATCTTCTTTATCATGCTAAGAGGAGCAGAAAAAAGCAAAAAATTTCAGAATTGCACCTTGCAATGCGGAGAAATTACTGTTTGTGCATTTACAATATTCATTGATTTTTGCCATTGAAAAACGTCCAGAAATGATTGAAGCTAGTGACTGAATGAAAGGAGCTGGCATCTCACTCTGTTTGAATCTTGTTTATCATGCTAAGAGGAGCAGGAAAAAGCAAAAAATTTCAGAATTGCACCTTGCAATGCGGAGAAATTACTGTTTGTGCATTTACAATATTCATTGATTTTTGCCATTGAAAAACGTCCAGAAATGATTGAAGTTACTGACTGAATGAAAGGAGCTGGCATCTCACTCTCTTTGAATCTTCTTTATCATGCTAAGAGGAGCAGGAAAAAGCAAAAAATTTCAGAATTGCACCTTTCAATGCGGAGAAATTACTGTTTGTGCATTTACAATATTCATTGATTTTTGCCATTGAAAAATATCATGTTATTCATATACCAGAAATGTTTGAAGCTACTGACTGAATGAAAGGAGCTGGCATCTCACTCTCTTTGAATCTTCTTTATCATGCTAAGAGGAGCAGGAAAAAGCAAAAAATTTCAGAATTGCACCTTGCAATGCGGAGAAATTACTGTTTGTGCATTTACAATATTCATTGATTTTTGCCATTGAAAAACGTCCAGAAATGATTGAAGCTACTGACTGAATGAAAGGAGCTGGCATCTCACTCTCTTTGAATCTTCTTTATCATGCTAAGAGGAGCAGGAAAAAGCAAAAAATTTCAAAATTGCACCTTGCAATGCGGAGAAATTACTGTTTGTGCATTTACAATATTCATTGATTTTTGCCATTGAAAAACATCATGTTATTCATATACCAGAAATGTTTGAAGCTACTGACTGAATGAAAGGAGCTGGCATCTCACTCTCTTTGAATCTTCTTTATCATGCTAAGAGGAGCAGGAAAAAGCAAAAAAATTCAGAATTGCACCTTGCAATGCGGAGAAATTACTGTTTGTGCATTTACAATATTCATTGATTTTTGCCATTGAAAAACATCATGTTATTCATATACCAGAAATGTTTGAAGCTACTGACTGAATGAAAGGAGCTGGCATCTCACTCTCTTTGAATCTTCTTTATCATGCTAAGAGGAGCAGGAAAAAGCAAAAAATTTCAGAATTGCACCTTGCAATGCGGAGAAATTACTGTTTGTGCATTTACAATATTCATTGATTTTTGCCATTGAAAAACGTCCAGAAATGATTGAAGCTACTGACTGAATGAAAGGAGCTGGCATCTCATTCTCTTTGAATCTTGTTTATCATGCTAAGAGGAGCAGGAAAAAGCAAAAAATTTCAGAATTGCACCTTGCAATGCGGAGAAATTAATGTTTGTGCATTTACAATATTCATTGATTTTTGCCATTGAAAAACGTCCAGAAATGATTGAAGCTACTGACTGAATGAAAGGAGCTGGCATCTCACTCTCTTTGAATCTTCTTTATCATGCTTAGAGGAGCAGGAAAAAGCAAAAAATTTCAGAATTGAACCTTGCAATGCGGAGAAATTACTGTTTGTGCATTTACAATATTCATTGATTTTTGCCATTGAAAAACATCATGTTATTCATATACCAGAAATGTTTGAAGCTACTGACTGAATGAAAGGAGCTGGCATCTCACTCTCTTTGAATCTTCTTTATCATGCTAAGAGGAGCAGAAAAAAGCAAAAAATTTCAGAATTTCACCTTGCAATGCGGAGAAATTACTGTTTGTGCATTTACAATATTCATTGATTTTTGCCATTGAAAAACATCCAGAAATGATTGAAGCTACTGACTGAATGAAAGGAGCTGGCATCTCACTCTCTTTGAATCTTGTTTATCATGCTAAGAGGAGCAGGAAAAAGCAAAAAATTTCAGAATTGCACCTTGCAATGCGGAGAAATTACTGTTTGTGCATTTACAATATTCATTGATTTTTGCCATTGAAAAACGTCCAGAAATGATTGAAGCTACTGACTGAATGAAAGGAGCTGGCATCTCACTCTCTTTGAATCTTCTTTATCATGCTAAGAGGAGCAGGAAAAAGCAAAAAAATTCAGAATTGCACCTTGCAATGCGGAGAAATTACTGTTTGTGCATTTACAATATTCATTGATTTTTGCCATTGAAAAACATCATGTTATTCATATACCAGAAATGTTTGAAGCTACTGACTGAATGAAAGGAGCTGGCATCTCACTCTCTTTGAATCTTCTTTATCATGCTAAGAGGAGCAGGAAAAAGCAAAAAATTTCAGAATTGCACCTTGCAATGCGGAGAAATTACTGTTTGTGCATTTACAATATTCATTGATTTTTGCCATTGAAAAACGTCCAGAAATGATTGAAGCTACTGACTGAATGAAAGGAGCTGGCATCTCATTCTCTTTGAATCTTGTTTATCATGCTAAGAGGAGCAGGAAAAAGCAAAAAATTTCAGAATTGCACCTTGCAATGCGGAGAAATTACTGTTTGTGCATTTACAATATTCATTGATTTTTGCCATTGAAAAACGTCCAGAAATGATTGAAGCTACTGACTGAATGAAAGGAGCTGGCATCTCACTCTCTTTGAATCTTCTTTATCATGCTTAGAGGAGCAGGAAAAAGCAAAAAATTTCAGAATTGCACCTTGCAATGCGGAGAAATTACTGTTTGTGCATTTACAATATTCATTGATTTTTGCCATTGAAAAACATCATGTTATTCATATACCAGAAATGTTTGAAGCTACTGACTGAATGAAAGGAGCTGGCATCTCACTCTCTTTGAATCTTCTTTATCATGCTAAGAGGAGCAGAAAAAAGCAAAAAATTTCAGAATTTCACCTTGCAATGCGGAGAAATTACTGTTTGTGCATTTACAATATTCATTGATTTTTGCCATTGAAAAACATCCAGAAATGATTGCAGCTACTGACTGAATGAAAGGAGCTGGCATCTCACTCTCTTTGAATCTTGTTTATCATGCTAAGAGGAGCAGGAAAAAGCAAAAAATTTCAGAATTGCACCTTGCAATGCGGAGAAATTACTGTTTGTGCATTTACAATATTCATTGATTTTTGCCATTGAAAAACGTCCAGAAATGATTGAAGCTACTGACTGAATGAAAGGAGCTGGCATCTCACTCTCTTTGAATCTTCTTTATCATGCTAAGAGGAGCAGGAAAAAGCAAAAAATTTCAAAATTGCACCTTGCAATGCGGAGAAATTACTGTTTGTGCATTTACAATATTCATTGATTTTTGCCATTGAAAAACATCATGTTATTCATATACCAGAAATGTTTGAAGCTACTGACTGAATGAAAGGAGCTGGCATCTCACTCTCTTTGAATCTTCTTTATCATGCTAAGAGGAGCAGGAAAAAGCAAAAAAATTCAGAATTGCACCTTGCAATGCGGAGAAATTACTGTTTGTGCATTTACAATATTCATTGATTTTTGCCATTGAAAAACATCATGTTATTCATATACCAGAAATGTTTGAAGCTACTGACTGAATGAAAGGAGCTGGCATCTCACTCTCTTTGAATCTTCTTTATCTTGCTAAGAGGAGCAGGAAAAAGCAAAAAATTTCAGAATTGCACCTTGCAATGCGGAGAAATTACTGTTTGTGCATTTACAATATTCATTGATTTTTGCCATTGAAAAACGTCCAGAAATGATTGAAGCTACTGACTGAATGAAAGGAGCTGGCATCTCATTCTCTTTGAATCTTGTTTATCATGCTAAGAGGAGCAGGAAAAAGCAAAAAATTTCAGAATTGCACCTTGCAATGCGGAGAAATTACTGTTTGTGCATTTACAATATTCATTGATTTTTGCCATTGAAAAACGTCCAGAAATGATTGAAGCTACTGACTGAATGAAAGGAGCTGGCATCTCACTCTCTTTGAATCTTCTTTATCATGCTTAGAGGAGCAGGAAAAAGCAAAAAATTTCAGAATTGCACCTTGCAATGCGGAGAAATTACTGTTTGTGCATTTACAATATTCATTGATTTTTGCCATTGAAAAACATCATGTTATTCATATACCAGAAATGTTTGAAGCTACTGACTGAATGAAAGGAGCTGGCATCTCACTCTCTTTGAATCTTCTTTATCATGCTAAGAGGAGCAGAAAAAAGCAAAAAATTTCAGAATTGCACCTTGCAATGCGGAGAAATTACTGTTTGTGCATTTACAATATTCATTGATTTTTGCCATTGAAAAACATCCAGAAATGATTGAAGCTACTGACTGAATGAAAGGAGCTGGCATCTCACTCTCTTTGAATCTTCTTTATCATGCTAAGAGGAGCAGGAAAAAGCAAAAAATTTCAGAATTGCACCTTGCAATGCGGAGAAATTACTGTTTGTGCATTTACAATATTCATTGATTTTTGCCATTGAAAAACGTCCAGAAATGATTGAAGCTACTGACTGAATGAAAGGAGCTGGCATCTCACTCTCTTTGAATCTTCTTTATCATGCTAAGAGGAGCAGGAAAAAGCAAAAAATTTCAAAATTGCACCTTGCAATGCGGAGAAATTACTGTTTGTGCATTTACAATATTCATTGATTTTTGCCATTGAAAAACATCATGTTATTCATATACCAGAAATGTTTGAAGCTACTGACTGAATGAAAGGAGCTGGCATCTCACTCTCTTTGAATCTTCTTTATCATGCTAAGAGGAGCAGGAAAAAGCAAAAAATTTCAGAATTGCACCTTGCAATGCGGAGAAATTACTGTTTGTGCATTTACAATATTCATTGATTTTTGCCATTGAAAAACGTCCAGAAATGATTGAAGCTACTGACTGAATGAAAGGAGCTGGCATCTCACTCTCTTTGAATCTTGTTTATCTTGCTAAGAGGAGCAGGAAAAAGCAAAAAATTTCAGAATTGCACCTTGCAATGCGGAGAAATTACTGTTTGTGCATTTACAATATTCATTGATTTTTGCCATTGAAAAACGTCCAGAAATGATTGAAGCTACTGACTGAATGAAAGGAGCTGGCATCTCACTCTCTTTGAATCTTCTTTATCATGCTAAGAGGAGCAGGAAAAAGCAAAAAATTTCAGAATTGCACCTTGCAATGCGGAGAAATTACTGTTTGTGCATTTACAATATTCATTGATTTTTGCCATTGAAAAACGTCCAGAAATGATTGAAGCTACTGACTGAATGAAAGGAGCTGGCATCTCACTCTCTTTGAATCTTGTTTATCTTGCTAAGAGGAGCAGGAAAAAGCAAAAAATTTCAGAATTGCACCTTGCAATGCGGAGAAATTACTGTTTGTGCATTTACAATATTCATTGATTTTTGCCATTGAAAAACGTCCAGAAATGATTGAAGCTACTGACTGAATGAAAGGAGCTGGCATCTCACTCTCTTTGAATCTTCTTTATCATGCTAAGAGGAGCAGAAAAAAGCAAAAAATTTCAGAATTTCACCTTGCAATGCGGAGAAATTACTGTTTGTGCATTTACAATATTCATTGATTTTTGCCATTGAAAAACATCCAGAAATGATTGAAGCTACTGACTGAATGAAAGGAGCTGGCATCTCACTCTCTTTGAATCTTGTTTATCATGCTAAGAGGAGCAGGAAAAAGCAAAAAATTTCAGAATTGCACCTTGCAATGCGGAGAAATTACTGTTTGTGCATTTACAATATTCATTGATTTTTGCCATTGAAAAACGTCCAGAAATGATTGAAGCTACTGACTGAATGAAAGGAGCTGGCATCTCACTCTCTTTGAATCTTCTTTATCATGCTAAGAGGAGCAGGAGAAAGCAAAAAATTTCAAAATTGCACCTTGCAATGCGGAGAAATTACTGTTTGTGCATTTACAATATTCATTGATTTTTGCCATTGAAAAACATCATGTTATTCATATACCAGAAATGTTTGAAGCTACTGACTGAATGAAAGGAGCTGGCATCTCACTCTCTTTGAATCTTCTTTATCATGCTAAGAGGAGCAGGAAAAAGCAAAAAATTTCAGAATTGCACCTTGCAATGCGGAGAAATTACTGTTTGTGCATTTACAATATTCATTGATTTTTGCCATTGAAAAACGTCCAGAAATGATTGAAGCTACTGACTGAATGAAAGGAGCTGGCATCTCACTCTCTTTGAATCTTGTTTATCTTGCTAAGAGGAGCAGGAAAAAGCAAAAAATTTCAGAATTGCACCTTGCAATGCGGAGAAATTACTGTTTGTGCATTTACAATATTCATTGATTTTTGCCATTGAAAAACGTCCAGAAATGATTGAAGCTACTGACTGAATGAAAGGAGCTGGCATCTCACTCTCTTTGAATCTTCTTTATCATGCTAAGAGGAGCAGGAAAAAGCAAAAAATTTCAAAATTGCACCTTGCAATGCGGAGAAATTACTGTTTGTGCATTTACAATATTCATTGATTTTTGCCATTGAAAAACATCATGTTATTCATATACCAGAAATGTTTGAAGCTACTGACTGAATGAAAGGAGCTGGCATCTCACTCTCTTTGAATCTTCTTTATCATGCTAAGAGGAGCAGGAAAAAGCAAAAAAATTCAGAATTGCACCTTGCAATGCGGAGAAATTACTGTTTGTGCATTTACAATATTCATTGATTTTTGCCATTGAAAAACATCATGTTATTCATATACCAGAAATGTTTGAAGCTACTGACTGAATGAAAGGAGCTGGCATCTCACTCTCTTTGAATCTTCTTTATCTTGCTAAGAGGAGCAGGAAAAAGCAAAAAATTTCAGAATTGCACCTTGCAATGCGGAGAAATTACTGTTTGTGCATTTACAATATTCATTGATTTTTGCCATTGAAAAACGTCCAGAAATGATTGAAGCTACTGACTGAATGAAAGGAGCTGGCATCTCATTCTCTTTGAATCTTGTTTATCATGCTAAGAGGAGCAGGAAAAAGCAAAAAATTTCAGAATTGCACCTTGCAATGCGGAGAAATTACTGTTTGTGCATTTACAATATTCATTGATTTTTGCCATTGAAAAACGTCCAGAAATGATTGAAGCTACTGACTGAATGAAAGGAGCTGGCATCTCACTCTCTTTGAATCTTCTTTATCATGCTTAGAGGAGCAGGAAAAAGCAAAAAATTTCAGAATTGCACCTTGCAATGCGGAGAAATTACTGTTTGTGCATTTACAATATTCATTGATTTTTGCCATTGAAAAACATCATGTTATTCATATACCAGAAATGTTTGAAGCTACTGACTGAATGAAAGGAGCTGGCATCTCACTCTCTTTGAATCTTCTTTATCATGCTAAGAGGAGCAGAAAAAAGCAAAAAATTTCAGAATTGCACCTTGCAATGCGGAGAAATTACTGTTTGTGCATTTACAATATTCATTGATTTTTGCCATTGAAAAACATCCAGAAATGATTGAAGCTACTGACTGAATGAAAGGAGCTGGCATCTCACTCTCTTTGAATCTTCTTTATCATGCTAAGAGGAGCAGGAAAAAGCAAAAAATTTCAGAATTGCACCTTGCAATGCGGAGAAATTACTGTTTGTGCATTTACAATATTCATTGATTTTTGCCATTGAAAAACGTCCAGAAATGATTGAAGCTACTGACTGAATGAAAGGAGCTGGCATCTCACTCTCTTTGAATCTTCTTTATCATGCTAAGAGGAGCAGGAAAAAGCAAAAAATTTCAAAATTGCACCTTGCAATGCGGAGAAATTACTGTTTGTGCATTTACAATATTCATTGATTTTTGCCATTGAAAAACATCATGTTATTCATATACCAGAAATGTTTGAAGCTACTGACTGAATGAAAGGAGCTGGCATCTCACTCTCTTTGAATCTTCTTTATCATGCTAAGAGGAGCAGGAAAAAGCAAAAAATTTCAGAATTGCACCTTGCAATGCGGAGAAATTACTGTTTGTGCATTTACAATATTCATTGATTTTTGCCATTGAAAAACGTCCAGAAATGATTGAAGCTACTGACTGAATGAAAGGAGCTGGCATCTCACTCTCTTTGAATCTTGTTTATCTTGCTAAGAGGAGCAGGAAAAAGCAAAAAATTTCAGAATTGCACCTTGCAATGCGGAGAAATTACTGTTTGTGCATTTACAATATTCATTGATTTTTGCCATTGAAAAACGTCCAGAAATGATTGAAGCTACTGACTGAATGAAAGGAGCTGGCATCTCACTCTCTTTGAATCTTCTTTATCATGCTAAGAGGAGCAGGAAAAAGCAAAAAATTTCAGAATTGCACCTTGCAATGCGGAGAAATTACTGTTTGTGCATTTACAATATTCATTGATTTTTGCCATTGAAAAACGTCCAGAAATGATTGAAGCTACTGACTGAATGAAAGGAGCTGGCATCTCACTCTCTTTGAATCTTGTTTATCTTGCTAAGAGGAGCAGGAAAAAGCAAAAAATTTCAGAATTGCACCTTGCAATGCGGAGAAATTACTGTTTGTGCATTTACAATATTCATTGATTTTTGCCATTGAAAAACGTCCAGAAATGATTGAAGCTACTGACTGAATGAAAGGAGCTGGCATCTCACTCTCTTTGAATCTTCTTTATCATGCTAAGAGGAGCAGGAAAAAGCAAAAAATTTCAGAATTGCACCTTACAATGCGGAGAAATTACTGTTTGTGCATTTACAATATTCATTGATTTTTGCCATTGAAAAACATCATGTTATTCATATACCAGAAATGTTTGAAGCTACTGACTGAATGAAAGGAGCTGGCATCTCACTCTCTTTGAATCTTCTTTATCATGCTAAGAGGAGCAGAAAAAAGCAAAAAATTTCAGAATTGCACCTTGCAATGCGGAGAAATTACTGTTTGTGCATTTACAATATTCATTGATTTTTGCCATTGAAAAACGTCCAGAAATGATTGAAGCTACTGACTGAATGAAAGGAGCTGGCATCTCACTCTGTTTGAATCTTGTTTATCATGCTAAGAGGAGCAGGAAAAAGCAAAAAATTTCAGAATTGCACCTTGCAATGCGGAGAAATTACTGTTTGTGCATTTACAATATTCATTGATTTTTGCCATTGAAAAACGTCCAGAAATGATTGAAGCTACTGACTGAATGAAAGGAGCTGGCATCTCACTCTCTTTGAATCTTCTTTATCATGCTAAGGGGAGCAGGAAAAAGCAAAAAATTTCAGAATTGCACCTTGCAATGCGGAGAAATTACTGTTTGTGCATTTACAATATTCATTGATTTTTGCCATTGAAAAACGTCCAGAAATGATTGAAGCTACTGACTGAATGAAAGGAGCTGGCATCTCACTCTCTTTGAATCTTCTTTATCATGCTAAGAGGAGCAGGAAAAAGCAAAAAATTTCAAAATTGCACCTTGCAATGCGGAGAAATTACTGTTTGTGCATTTACAATATTCATTGATTTTTGCCATTGAAAAACATCATGTTATTCATATACCAGAAATGTTTGAAGCTACTGACTGAATGAAAGGAGCTGGCATCTCACTCTCTTTGAATCTTCTTTATCATGCTAAGAGGAGCAGGAAAAAGCAAAAAATTTCAGAATTGCACCTTGCAATGCGGAGAAATTACTGTTTGTGCATTTACAATATTCATTGATTTTTGCCATTGAAAAACGTCCAGAAATGATTGAAGCTACTGACTGAATGAAAGGAGCTGGCATCTCACTCTCTTTGAATCTTCTTTATCTTGCTAAGAGGAGCAGGAAAAAGCAAAAAATTTCAGAATTGCACCTTGCAATGCGGAGAAATTACTGTTTGTGCATTTACAATATTCATTGATTTTTGCCATTGAAAAACGTCCAGAAATGATTGAAGCTACTGACTGAATGAAAGGAGCTGGCATCTCACTCTCTTTGAATCTTCTTTATCATGCTAAGAGGAGCAGGAAAAAGCAAAAAATTTCAGAATTGCACCTTGCAATGCTTAGAAATTACTGTTTGTGCATTTACAATATTCATTGATTTTTGCCATTGAAAAACGTCCAGAAATGATTGAAGCTACTGACTGAATGAAAGGAGCTGGCATCTCACTCTCTTTGAATCTTCTTTATCATGCTAAGAGGAGCAGGAAAAAGCAAAAAATTTCAGAATTGCACCTTGTAATGCGGAGAAATTACTGTTTGTGCATTTACAATATTCATTGATTTTTGCCATTGAAAAATATCATGTTATTCATATACCAGAAATGTTTGAAGCTACTGACTGAATGAAAGGAGCTGGCATCTCACTCTCTTTGAATCTTCTTTATCATGCTAAGAGGAGCAGAAAAAAGCAAAAATTTCAGAATTGCACCTTGCAATGCGGAGAAATTACTGTTTGTGCATTTACAATATTCATTGATTTTTGCCATTGAAAAACGTCCAGAAATGATTGAAGCTAGTGACTGAATGAAAGGAGCTGGCATCTCACTCTGTTTGAATCTTGTTTATCATGCTAAGAGGAGCAGGAAAAAGCAAAAAATTTCAGAATTGCACCTTGCAATGCGGAGAAATTACTGTTTGTGCATTTACAATATTCATTGATTTTTGCCATTGAAAAACGTCCAGAAATGATTGAAGTTACTGACTGAATGAAAGGAGCTGGCATCTCACTCTCTTTGAATCTTCTTTATCATGCTAAGAGGAGCAGGAAAAAGCAAAAAATTTCAGAATTGCACCTTTCAATGCGGAGAAATTACTGTTTGTGCATTTACAATATTCATTGATTTTTGCCATTGAAAAATATCATGTTATTCATATACCAGAAATGTTTGAAGCTACTGACTGAATGAAAGGAGCTGGCATCTCACTCTCTTTGAATCTTCTTTATCATGCTAAGAGGAGCAGGAAAAAGCAAAAAATTTCAGAATTGCACCTTGCAATGCGGAGAAATTACTGTTTGTGCATTTACAATATTCATTGATTTTTGCCATTGAAAAACGTCCAGAAATGATTGAAGCTACTGACTGAATGAAAGGAGCTGGCATCTCACTCTCTTTGAATCTTCTTTATCATGCTAAGAGGAGCAGGAAAAAGCAAAAAAATTCAGAATTGCACCTTGCAATGCGGAGAAATTACTGTTTGTGCATTTACAATATTCATTGATTTTTGCCATTGAAAAACATCATGTTATTCATATACCAGAAATGTTTGAAGCTACTGACTGAATGAAAGGAGCTGGCATCTCACTCTCTTTGAATCTTCTTTATCATGCTAAGAGGAGCAGGAAAAAGCAAAAAATTTCAGAATTGCACCTTGCAATGCGGAGAAATTACTGTTTGTGCATTTACAATATTCATTGATTTTTGCCATTGAAAAACGTCCAGAAATGATTGAAGCTACTGACTGAATGAAAGGAGCTGGCATCTCATTCTCTTTGAATCTTGTTTATCATGCTAAGAGGAGCAGGAAAAAGCAAAAAATTTCAGAATTGCACCTTGCAATGCGGAGAAATTACTGTTTGTGCATTTACAATATTCATTGATTTTTGCCATTGAAAAACGTCCAGAAATGATTGAAGCTACTGACTGAATGAAAGGAGCTGGCATCTCACTCTCTTTGAATCTTCTTTATCATGCTTAGAGGAGCAGGAAAAAGCAAAAAATTTCTGAATTGCACCTTGCAATGCGGAGAAATTACTGTTTGTGCATTTACAATATTCATTGATTTTTGCCATTGAAAAACATCATGTTATTCATATACCAGAAATGTTTGAAGCTACTGACTGAATGAAAGGAGCTGGCATCTCACTCTCTTTGAATCTTCTTTATCATGCTAAGAGGAGCAGAAAAAAGCAAAAAATTTCAGAATTGCACCTTGCAATGCGGAGAAATTACTGTTTGTGCATTTACAATATTCATTGATTTTTGCCATTGAAAAACATCCAGAAATGATTGAAGCTACTGACTGAATGAAAGGAGCTGGCATCTCACTCTCTTTGAATCTTCTTTATCATGCTAAGAGGAGCAGGAAAAAGCAAAAAATTTCAGAATTGCACCTTGCAATGCGGAGAAATTACTGTTTGTGCATTTACAATATTCATTGATTTTTGCCATTGAAAAACGTCCAGAAATGATTGAAGCTACTGACTGAATGAAAGGAGCTGGCATCTCACTCTCTTTGAATCTTCTTTATCATGCTAAGAGGAGCAGGAAAAAGCAAAAAATTTCAAAATTGCACCTTGCAATGCGGAGAAATTACTGTTTGTGCATTTACAATATTCATTGATTTTTGCCATTGAAAAACATCATGTTATTCATATACCAGAAATGTTTGAAGCTACTGACTGAATGAAAGGAGCTGGCATCTCACTCTCTTTGAATCTTCTTTATCATGCTAAGAGGAGCAGGAAAAAGCAAAAAATTTCAGAATTGCACCTTGCAATGCGGAGAAATTACTGTTTGTGCATTTACAATATTCATTGATTTTTGCCATTGAAAAACGTCCAGAAATGATTGAAGCTACTGACTGAATGAAAGGAGCTGGCATCTCACTCTCTTTGAATCTTCTTTATCATGCTAAGAGGAGCAGGAAAAAGCAAAAAATTTCAAAATTGCACCTTGCAATGCGGAGAAATTACTGTTTGTGCATTTACAATATTCATTGATTTTTGCCATTGAAAAACATCATGTTATTCATATACCAGAAATGTTTGAAGCTACTGACTGAATGAAAGGAGCTGGCATCTCACTCTCTTTGAATCTTCTTTATCATGCTAAGAGGAGCAGGAAAAAGCAAAAAATTTCAGAATTGCACCTTGCAATGCGGAGAAATTACTGTTTGTGCATTTACAATATTCATTGATTTTTGCCATTGAAAAACGTCCAGAAATGATTGAAGCTACTGACTGAATGAAAGGAGCTGGCATCTCACTCTCTTTGAATCTTGTTTATCTTGCTAAGAGGAGCAGGAAAAAGCAAAAAATTTCAGAATTGCACCTTGCAATGCGGAGAAATTACTGTTTGTGCATTTACAATATTCATTGATTTTTGCCATTGAAAAACGTCCAGAAATGATTGAAGCTACTGACTGAATGAAAGGAGCTGGCATCTCACTCTCTTTGAATCTTCTTTATCATGCTAAGAGGAGCAGGAAAAAGCAAAAAATTTCAGAATTGCACCTTGCAATGCGGAGAAATTACTGTTTGTGCATTTACAATATTCATTGATTTTTGCCATTGAAAAACGTCCAGAAATGATTGAAGCTACTGACTGAATGAAAGGAGCTGGCATCTCACTCTCTTTGAATCTTGTTTATCTTGCTAAGAGGAGCAGGAAAAAGCAAAAAATTTCAGAATTGCACCTTGCAATGCGGAGAAATTACTGTTTGTGCATTTACAATATTCATTGATTTTTGCCATTGAAAAACGTCCAGAAATGATTGAAGCTACTGACTGAATGAAAGGAGCTGGCATCTCACTCTCTTTGAATCTTCTTTATCATGCTAAGAGGAGCAGGAAAAAGCAAAAAATTTCAGAATTGCACCTTACAATGCGGAGAAATTACTGTTTGTGCATTTACAATATTCATTGATTTTTGCCATTGAAAAACATCATGTTATTCATATACCAGAAATGTTTGAAGCTACTGACTGAATGAAAGGAGCTGGCATCTCACTCTCTTTGAATCTTCTTTATCATGCTAAGAGGAGCAGAAAAAAGCAAAAAATTTCAGAATTGCACCTTGCAATGCGGAGAAATTACTGTTTGTGCATTTACAATATTCATTGATTTTTGCCATTGAAAAACGTCCAGAAATGATTGAAGCTACTGACTGAATGAAAGGAGCTGGCATCTCACTCTGTTTGAATCTTGTTTATCATGCTAAGAGGAGCAGGAAAAAGCAAAAAATTTCAGAATTGCACCTTGCAATGCGGAGAAATTACTGTTTGTGCATTTACAATATTCATTGATTTTTGCCATTGAAAAACGTCCAGAAATGATTGAAGCTACTGACTGAATGAAAGGAGCTGGCATCTCACTCTCTTTGAATCTTCTTTATCATGCTAAGGGGAGCAGGAAAAAGCAAAAAATTTCAGAATTGCACCTTGCAATGCGGAGAAATTACTGTTTGTGCATTTACAATATTCATTGATTTTTGCCATTGAAAAACGTCCAGAAATGATTGAAGCTACTGACTGAATGAAAGGAGCTGGCATCTCACTCTCTTTGAATCTTCTTTATCATGCTAAGAGGAGCAGGAAAAAGCAAAAAATTTCAAAATTGCACCTTGCAATGCGGAGAAATTACTGTTTGTGCATTTACAATATTCATTGATTTTTGCCATTGAAAAATATCATGTTATTCATATACCAGAAATGTTTGAAGCTACTGACTGAATGAAAGGAGCTGGCATCTCACTCTCTTTGAATCTTCTTTATCATGCTAAGAGGAGCAGGAAAAAGCAAAAAATTTCAGAATTGCACCTTGCAATGCGGAGAAATTACTGTTTGTGCATTTACAATATTCATTGATTTTTGCCATTGAAAAACGTCCAGAAATGATTGAAGCTACTGACTGAATGAAAGGAGCTGGCATCTCACTCTCTTTGAATCTTCTTTATCTTGCTAAGAGGAGCAGGAAAAAGCAAAAAATTTCAGAATTGCACCTTGCAATGCGGAGAAATTACTGTTTGTGCATTTACAATATTCATTGATTTTTGCCATTGAAAAACGTCCAGAAATGATTGAAGCTACTGACTGAATGAAAGGAGCTGGCATCTCACTCTCTTTGAATCTTCTTTATCATGCTAAGAGGAGCAGGAAAAAGCAAAAAATTTCAGAATTGCACCTTGCAATGCTTAGAAATTACTGTTTGTGCATTTACAATATTCATTGATTTTTGCCATTGAAAAACGTCCAGAAATGATTGAAGCTACTGACTGAATGAAAGGAGCTGGCATCTCACTCTCTTTGAATCTTCTTTATCATGCTAAGAGGAGCAGGAAAAAGCAAAAAATTTCAGAATTGCACCTTGTAATGCGGAGAAATTACTGTTTGTGCATTTACAATATTCATTGATTTTTGCCATTGAAAAATATCATGTTATTCATATACCAGAAATGTTTGAAGCTACTGACTGAATGAAAGGAGCTGGCATCTCACTCTCTTTGAATCTTCTTTATCATGCTAAGAGGAGCAGAAAAAAGCAAAAATTTCAGAATTGCACCTTGCAATGCGGAGAAATTACTGTTTGTGCATTTACAATATTCATTGATTTTTGCCATTGAAAAACGTCCAGAAATGATTGAAGCTAGTGACTGAATGAAAGGAGCTGGCATCTCACTCTGTTTGAATCTTGTTTATCATGCTAAGAGGAGCAGGAAAAAGCAAAAAATTTCAGAATTGCACCTTGCAATGCGGAGAAATTACTGTTTGTGCATTTACAATATTCATTGATTTTTGCCATTGAAAAACGTCCAGAAATGATTGAAGTTACTGACTGAATGAAAGGAGCTGGCATCTCACTCTCTTTGAATCTTCTTTATCATGCTAAGAGGAGCAGGAAAAAGCAAAAAATTTCAGAATTGCACCTTTCAATGCGGAGAAATTACTGTTTGTGCATTTACAATATTCATTGATTTTTGCCATTGAAAAATATCATGTTATTCATATACCAGAAATGTTTGAAGCTACTGACTGAATGAAAGGAGCTGGCATCTCACTCTCTTTGAATCTTCTTTATCATGCTAAGAGGAGCAGGAAAAAGCAAAAAATTTCAGAATTGCACCTTGCAATGCGGAGAAATTACTGTTTGTGCATTTACAATATTCATTGATTTTTGCCATTGAAAAACGTCCAGAAATGATTGAAGCTACTGACTGAATGAAAGGAGCTGGCATCTCACTCTCTTTGAATCTTCTTTATCATGCTAAGAGGAGCAGGAAAAAGCAAAAAAATTCAGAATTGCACCTTGCAATGCGGAGAAATTACTGTTTGTGCATTTACAATATTCATTGATTTTTGCCATTGAAAAACATCATGTTATTCATATACCAGAAATGTTTGAAGCTACTGACTGAATGAAAGGAGCTGGCATCTCACTCTCTTTGAATCTTCTTTATCATGCTAAGAGGAGCAGGAAAAAGCAAAAAATTTCAGAATTGCACCTTGCAATGCGGAGAAATTACTGTTTGTGCATTTACAATATTCATTGATTTTTGCCATTGAAAAACGTCCAGAAATGATTGAAGCTACTGACTGAATGAAAGGAGCTGGCATCTCATTCTCTTTGAATCTTGTTTATCATGCTAAGAGGAGCAGGAAAAAGCAAAAAATTTCAGAATTGCACCTTGCAATGCGGAGAAATTAATGTTTGTGCATTTACAATATTCATTGATTTTTGCCATTGAAAAACGTCCAGAAATGATTGAAGCTACTGACTGAATGAAAGGAGCTGGCATCTCACTCTCTTTGAATCTTCTTTATCATGCTTAGAGGAGCAGGAAAAAGCAAAAAATTTCAGAATTGCACCTTGCAATGCGGAGAAATTACTGTTTGTGCATTTACAATATTCATTGATTTTTGCCATTGAAAAACATCATGTTATTCATATACCAGAAATGTTTGAAGCTACTGACTGAATGAAAGGAGCTGGCATCTCACTCTCTTTGAATCTTCTTTATCATGCTAAGAGGAGCAGAAAAAAGCAAAAAATTTCAGAATTTCACCTTGCAATGCGGAGAAATTACTGTTTGTGCATTTACAATATTCATTGATTTTTGCCATTGAAAAACATCCAGAAATGATTGAAGCTACTGACTGAATGAAAGGAGCTGGCATCTCACTCTCTTTGAATCTTGTTTATCATGCTAAGAGGAGCAGGAAAAAGCAAAAAATTTCAGAATTGCACCTTGCAATGCGGAGAAATTACTGTTTGTGCATTTACAATATTCATTGATTTTTGCCATTGAAAAACGTCCAGAAATGATTGAAGCTACTGACTGAATGAAAGGAGCTGGCATCTCACTCTCTTTGAATCTTCTTTATCATGCTAAGAGGAGCAGGAAAAAGCAAAAAATTTCAAAATTGCACCTTGCAATGCGGAGAAATTACTGTTTGTGCATTTACAATATTCATTGATTTTTGCCATTGAAAAACATCATGTTATTCATATACCAGAAATGTTTGAAGCTACTGACTGAATGAAAGGAGCTGGCATCTCACTCTCTTTGAATCTTCTTTATCATGCTAAGAGGAGCAGGAAAAAGCAAAAAATTTCAGCATTGCACCTTGCAATGCGGAGAAATTACTGTTTGTGCATTTACAATATTCATTGATTTTTGCCATTGAAAAACGTCCAGAAATGATTGAAGCTACTGACTGAATGAAAGGAGCTGGCATCTCACTCTCTTTGAATCTTGTTTATCTTGCTAAGAGGAGCAGGAAAAAGCAAAAAATTTCAGAATTGCACCTTGCAATGCGGAGAAATTACTGTTTGTGCATTTACAATATTCATTGATTTTTGCCATTGAAAAACGTCCAGAAATGATTGAAGCTACTGACTGAATGAAAGGAGCTGGCATCTCACTCTCTTTGAATCTTCTTTATCATGCTAAGAGGAGCAGGAAAAAGCAAAAAATTTCAAAATTGCACCTTGCAATGCGGAGAAATTACTGTTTGTGCATTTACAATATTCATTGATTTTTGCCATTGAAAAACATCATGTTATTCATATACCAGAAATGTTTGAAGCTACTGACTGAATGAAAGGAGCTGGCATCTCACTCTCTTTGAATCTTCTTTATCATGCTAAGAGGAGCAGGAAAAAGCAAAAAAATTCAGAATTGCACCTTGCAATGCGGAGAAATTACTGTTTGTGCATTTACAATATTCATTGATTTTTGCCATTGAAAAACATCATGTTATTCATATACCAGAAATGTTTGAAGCTACTGACTGAATGAAAGGAGCTGGCATCTCACTCTCTTTGAATCTTCTTTATCTTGCTAAGAGGAGCAGGAAAAAGCAAAAAATTTCAGAATTGCACCTTGCAATGCGGAGAAATTACTGTTTGTGCATTTACAATATTCATTGATTTTTGCCATTGAAAAACGTCCAGAAATGATTGAAGCTACTGACTGAATGAAAGGAGCTGGCATCTCATTCTCTTTGAATCTTGTTTATCATGCTAAGAGGAGCAGGAAAAAGCAAAAAATTTCAGAATTGCACCTTGCAATGCGGAGAAATTACTGTTTGTGCATTTACAATATTCATTGATTTTTGCCATTGAAAAACGTCCAGAAATGATTGAAGCTACTGACTGAATGAAAGGAGCTGGCATCTCACTCTCTTTGAATCTTCTTTATCATGCTTAGAGGAGCAGGAAAAAGCAAAAAATTTCAGAATTGCACTTTGCAATGCGGAGAAATTACTGTTTGTGCATTTACAATATTCATTGATTTTTGCCATTGAAAAACATCATGTTATTCATATACCAGAAATGTTTGAAGCTACTGACTGAATGAAAGGAGCTGGCATCTCACTCTCTTTGAATCTTCTTTATCATGCTAAGAGGAGCAGAAAAAAGCAAAAAATTTCAGAATTGCACCTTGCAATGCGGAGAAATTACTGTTTGTGCATTTACAATATTCATTGATTTTTGCCATTGAAAAACATCCAGAAATGATTGAAGCTACTGACTGAATGAAAGGAGCTGGCATCTCACTCTCTTTGAATCTTCTTTATCATGCTAAGAGGAGCAGGAAAAAGCAAAAAATTTCAGAATTGCACCTTGCAATGCGGAGAAATTACTGTTTGTGCATTTACAATATTCATTGATTTTTGCCATTGAAAAACGTCCAGAAATGATTGAAGCTACTGACTGAATGAAAGGAGCTGGCATCTCACTCTCTTTGAATCTTCTTTATCATGCTAAGAGGAGCAGGAAAAAGCAAAAAATTTCAAAATTGCACCTTGCAATGCGGAGAAATTACTGTTTGTGCATTTACAATATTCATTGATTTTTGCCATTGAAAAACATCATGTTATTCATATACCAGAAATGTTTGAAGCTACTGACTGAATGAAAGGAGCTGGCATCTCACTCTCTTTGAATCTTCTTTATCATGCTAAGAGGAGCAGGAAAAAGCAAAAAATTTCAGAATTGCACCTTGCAATGCGGAGAAATTACTGTTTGTGCATTTACAATATTCATTGATTTTTGCCATTGAAAAACGTCCAGAAATGATTGAAGCTACTGACTGAATGAAAGGAGCTGGCATCTCACTCTCTTTGAATCTTGTTTATCTTGCTAAGAGGAGCAGGAAAAAGCAAAAAATTTCAGAATTGCACCTTGCAATGCGGAGAAATTACTGTTTGTGCATTTACAATATTCATTGATTTTTGCCATTGAAAAACGTCCAGAAATGATTGAAGCTACTGACTGAATGAAAGGAGCTGGCATCTCACTCTCTTTGAATCTTCTTTATCATGCTAAGAGGAGCAGGAAAAAGCAAAAAATTTCAGAATTGCACCTTGCAATGCGGAGAAATTACTGTTTGTGCATTTACAATATTCATTGATTTTTGCCATTGAAAAACGTCCAGAAATGATTGAAGCTACTGACTGAATGAAAGGAGCTGGCATCTCACTCTCTTTGAATCTTGTTTATCTTGCTAAGAGGAGCAGGAAAAAGCAAAAAATTTCAGAATTGCACCTTGCAATGCGGAGAAATTACTGTTTGTGCATTTACAATATTCATTGATTTTTGCCATTGAAAAACGTCCAGAAATGATTGAAGCTACTGACTGAATGAAAGGAGCTGGCATCTCACTCTCTTTGAATCTTCTTTATCATGCTAAGAGGAGCAGGAAAAAGCAAAAAATTTCAGAATTGCACCTTACAATGCGGAGAAATTACTGTTTGTGCATTTACAATATTCATTGATTTTTGCCATTGAAAAACATCATGTTATTCATATACCAGAAATGTTTGAAGCTACTGACTGAATGAAAGGAGCTGGCATCTCACTCTCTTTGAATCTTCTTTATCATGCTAAGAGGAGCAGAAAAAAGCAAAAAATTTCAGAATTGCACCTTGCAATGCGGAGAAATTACTGTTTGTGCATTTACAATATTCATTGATTTTTGCCATTGAAAAACGTCCAGAAATGATTGAAGCTACTGACTGAATGAAAGGAGCTGGCATCTCACTCTGTTTGAATCTTGTTTATCATGCTAAGAGGAGCAGGAAAAAGCAAAAAATTTCAGAATTGCACCTTGCAATGCGGAGAAATTACTGTTTGTGCATTTACAATATTCATTGATTTTTGCCATTGAAAAACGTCCAGAAATGATTGAAGCTACTGACTGAATGAAAGGAGCTGGCATCTCACTCTCTTTGAATCTTCTTTATCATGCTAAGAGGAGCAGGAAAAAGCAAAAAATTTCAGAATTGCACCTTGCAATGCGGAGAAATTACTGTTTGTGCATTTACAATATTCATTGATTTTTGCCATTGAAAAACGTCCAGAAATGATTGAAGCTACTGACTGAATGAAAGGAGCTGGCATCTCACTCTCTTTGAATCTTCTTTATCATGCTAAGAGGAGCAGGAAAAAGCAAAAAATTTCAAAATTGCACCTTGCAATGCGGAGAAATTACTGTTTGTGCATTTACAATATTCATTGATTTTTGCCATTGAAAAACATCATGTTATTCATATACCAGAAATGTTTGAAGCTACTGACTGAATGAAAGGAGCTGGCATCTCACTCTCTTTGAATCTTCTTTATCATGCTAAGAGGAGCAGGAAAAAGCAAAAAATTTCAGAATTGCACCTTGCAATGCGGAGAAATTACTGTTTGTGCATTTACAATATTCATTGATTTTTGCCATTGAAAAACGTCCAGAAATGATTGAAGCTACTGACTGAATGAAAGGAGCTGGCATCTCACTCTCTTTGAATCTTCTTTATCTTGCTAAGAGGAGCAGGAAAAAGCAAAAAATTTCAGAATTGCACCTTGCAATGCGGAGAAATTACTGTTTGTGCATTTACAATATTCATTGATTTTTGCCATTGAAAAACGTCCAGAAATGATTGAAGCTACTGACTGAATGAAAGGAGCTGGCATCTCACTCTCTTTGAATCTTCTTTATCATGCTAAGAGGAGCAGGAAAAAGCAAAAAATTTCAGAATTGCACCTTGCAATGCGGAGAAATTACTGTTTGTGCATTTACAATATTCATTGATTTTTGCCATTGAAAAACGTCCAGAAATGATTGAAGCTACTGACTGAATGAAAGGAGCTGGCATCTCACTCTCTTTGAATCTTGTTTATCTTGCTAAGAGGAGCAGGAAAAAGCAAAAAATTTCAGAATTGCACCTTGCAATGCTTAGAAATTACTGTTTGTGCATTTACAATATTCATTGATTTTTGCCATTGAAAAACGTCCAGAAATGATTGAAGCTACTGACTGAATGAAAGGAGCTGGCATCTCACTCTCTTTGAATCTTCTTTATCATGCTAAGAGGAGCAGGAAAAAGCAAAAAATTTCAGAATTGCACCTTGTAATGCGGAGAAATTACTGTTTGTGCATTTACAATATTCATTGATTTTTGCCATTGAAAAATATCATGTTATTCATATACCAGAAATGTTTGAAGCTACTGACTGAATGAAAGGAGCTGGCATCTCACTCTCTTTGAATCTTCTTTATCATGCTAAGAGGAGCAGAAAAAAGCAAAAAATTTCAGAATTGCACCTTGCAATGCGGAGAAATTACTGTTTGTGCGTTTACAATATTCATTGATTTTTGCCATTGAAAAACGTCCAGAAATGATTGAAGCTAGTGACTGAATGAAAGGAGCTGGCATCTCCCTCTGTTTGAATCTTGTTTATCATGCTAAGAGGAGCAGGAAAAAGCAAAAAATTTCAGAATTGCACCTTGCAATGCGGAGAAATTACTGTTTGTGCATTTACAATATTCATTGATTTTTGCCATTGAAAAATGTCCAGAAATGATTGAAGTTACTGACTGAATGAAAGGAGCTGGCATCTCACTCTCTTTGAATCTTCTTTATCATGCTAAGAGGAGCAGGAAAAAGCAAAAAATTTCAGAATTGCACCTTTCAATGCGGAGAAATTACTGTTTGTGCATTTACAATATTCATTGATTTTTGCCATTGAAAAATATCATGTTATTCATATACCAGAAATGTTTGAAGCTACTGACTGAATGAAAGGAGCTGGCATCTCACTCTCTTTGAATCTTCTTTATCATGCTAAGAGGAGCAGGAAAAAGCAAAAAATTTCAGAATTGCACCTTGCAATGCGGAGAAATTACTGTTTGTGCATTTACAATATTCATTGATTTTTGCCATTGAAAAACGTCCAGAAATGATTGAAGCTACTGACTGAATGAAAGGAGCTGGCATCTCACTCTCTTTGAATCTTCTTTATCATGCTAAGAGGAGCAGGAAAAAGCAAAAAATTTCAAAATTGCACCTTGCAATGCGGAGAAATTACTGTTTGTGCATTTACAATATTCATTGATTTTTGCCATTGAAAAACATCATGTTATTCATATACCAGAAATGTTTGAAGCTACTGACTGAATGAAAGGAGCTGGCATCTCACTCTCTTTGAATCTTCTTTATCATGCTAAGAGGAGCAGGAAAAAGCAAAAAAATTCAGAATTGCACCTTGCAATGCGGAGAAATTACTGTTTGTGCATTTACAATATTCATTGATTTTTGCCATTGAAAAACATCATGTTATTCATATACCAGAAATGTTTGAAGCTACTGACTGAATGAAAGGAGCTGGCATCTCACTCTCTTTGAATCTTCTTTATCATGCTAAGAGGAGCAGGAAAAAGCAAAAAATTTCAGAATTGCACCTTGCAATGCGGAGAAATTACTGTTTGTGCATTTACAATATTCATTGATTTTTGCCATTGAAAAACGTCCAGAAATGATTGAAGCTACTGACTGAATGAAAGGAGCTGGCATCTCATTCTCTTTGAATCTTGTTTATCATGCTAAGAGGAGCAGGAAAAAGCAAAAAATTTCAGAATTGCACCTTGCAATGCGGAGAAATTAATGTTTGTGCATTTACAATATTCATTGATTTTTGCCATTGAAAAACGTCCAGAAATGATTGAAGCTACTGACTGAATGAAAGGAGCTGGCATCTCACTCTCTTTGAATCTTCTTTATCATGCTTAGAGGAGCAGGAAAAAGCAAAAAATTTCAGAATTGCACCTTGCAATGCGGAGAAATTACTGTTTGTGCATTTACAATATTCATTGATTTTTGCCATTGAAAAACATCATGTTATTCATATACCAGAAATGTTTGAAGCTACTGACTGAATGAAAGGAGCTGGCATCTCACTCTCTTTGAATCTTCTTTATCATGCTAAGAGGAGCAGAAAAAAGCAAAAAATTTCAGAATTTCACCTTGCAATGCGGAGAAATTACTGTTTGTGCATTTACAATATTCATTGATTTTTGCCATTGAAAAACATCCAGAAATGATTGAAGCTACTGACTGAATGAAAGGAGCTGGCATCTCACTCTCTTTGAATCTTGTTTATCATGCTAAGAGGAGCAGGAAAAAGCAAAAAATTTCAGAATTGCACCTTGCAATGCGGAGAAATTACTGTTTGTGCATTTACAATATTCATTGATTTTTGCCATTGAAAAACGTCCAGAAATGATTGAAGCTACTGACTGAATGAAAGGAGCTGGCATCTCACTCTCTTTGAATCTTCTTTATCATGCTAAGAGGAGCAGGAAAAAGCAAAAAATTTCAAAATTGCACCTTGCAATGCGGAGAAATTACTGTTTGTGCATTTACAATATTCATTGATTTTTGCCATTGAAAAACATCATGTTATTCATATACCAGAAATGTTTGAAGCTACTGACTGAATGAAAGGAGCTGGCATCTCACTCTCTTTGAATCTTCTTTATCATGCTAAGAGGAGCAGGAAAAAGCAAAAAATTTCAGAATTGCACCTTGCAATGCGGAGAAATTACTGTTTGTGCATTTACAATATTCATTGATTTTTGCCATTGAAAAACGTCCAGAAATGATTGAAGCTACTGACTGAATGAAAGGAGCTGGCATCTCACTCTCTTTGAATCTTGTTTATCTTGCTAAGAGGAGCAGGAAAAAGCAAAAAATTTCAGAATTGCACCTTGCAATGCGGAGAAATTACTGTTTGTGCATTTACAATATTCATTGATTTTTGCCATTGAAAAACGTCCAGAAATGATTGAAGCTACTGACTGAATGAAAGGAGCTGGCATCTCACTCTCTTTGAATCTTCTTTATCATGCTAAGAGGAGCAGGAAAAAGCAAAAAAATTCAGAATTGCACCTTGCAATGCGGAGAAATTACTGTTTGTGCATTTACAATATTCATTGATTTTTGCCATTGAAAAACATCATGTTATTCATATACCAGAAATGTTTGAAGCTACTGACTGAATGAAAGGAGCTGGCATCTCACTCTCTTTGAATCTTCTTTATCTTGCTAAGAGGAGCAGGAAAAAGCAAAAAATTTCAGAATTGCACCTTGCAATGCGGAGAAATTACTGTTTGTGCATTTACAATATTCATTGATTTTTGCCATTGAAAAACGTCCAGAAATGATTGAAGCTACTGACTGAATGAAAGGAGCTGGCATCTCATTCTCTTTGAATCTTGTTTATCATGCTAAGAGGAGCAGGAAAAAGCAAAAAATTTCAGAATTGCACCTTGCAATGCGGAGAAATTACTGTTTGTGCATTTACAATATTCATTGATTTTTGCCATTGAAAAACGTCCAGAAATGATTGAAGCTACTGACTGAATGAAAGGAGCTGGCATCTCACTCTCTTTGAATATTCTTTATCATGCTTAGAGGAGCAGGAAAAAGCAAAAAATTTCAGAATTGCACCTTGCAATGCGGAGAAATTACTGTTTGTGCATTTACAATATTCATTGATTTTTGCCATTGAAAAACATCATGTTATTCATATACCAGAAATGTTTGAAGCTACTGACTGAATGAAAGGAGCTGGCATCTCACTCTCTTTGAATCTTCTTTATCATGCTAAGAGGAGCAGAAAAAAGCAAAAAATTTCAGAATTGCACCTTGCAATGCGGAGAAATTACTGTTTGTGCATTTACAATATTCATTGATTTTTGCCATTGAAAAACATCCAGAAATGATTGAAGCTACTGACTGAATGAAAGGAGCTGGCATCTCACTCTCTTTGAATCTTCTTTATCATGCTAAGAGGAGCAGGAAAAAGCAAAAAATTTCAGAATTGCACCTTGCAATGCGGAGAAATTACTGTTTGTGCATTTACAATATTCATTGATTTTTGCCATTGAAAAACGTCCAGAAATGATTGAAGCTACTGACTGAATGAAAGGAGCTGGCATCTCACTCTCTTTGAATCTTCTTTATCATGCTAAGAGGAGCAGGAAAAAGCAAAAAATTTCAAAATTGCACCTTGCAATGCGGAGAAATTACTGTTTGTGCATTTACAATATTCATTGATTTTTGCCATTGAAAAACATCATGTTATTCATATACCAGAAATGTTTGAAGCTACTGACTGAATGAAAGGAGCTGTCATCTCACTCTCTTTGAATCTTCTTTATCATGCTAAGAGGAGCAGGAAAAAGCAAAAAATTTCAGAATTGCACCTTGCAATGCGGAGAAATTACTGTTTGTGCATTTACAATATTCATTGATTTTTGCCATTGAAAAACGTCCAGAAATGATTGAAGCTACTGACTGAATGAAAGGAGCTGGCATCTCACTCTCTTTGAATCTTGTTTATCTTGCTAAGAGGAGCAGGAAAAAGCAAAAAATTTCAGAATTGCACCTTGCAATGCGGAGAAATTACTGTTTGTGCATTTACAATATTCATTGATTTTTGCCATTGAAAAACGTCCAGAAATGATTGAAGCTACTGACTGAATGAAAGGAGCTGGCATCTCACTCTCTTTGAATCTTCTTTATCATGCTAAGAGGAGCAGGAAAAAGCAAAAAATTTCAGAATTGCACCTTGCAATGCGGAGAAATTACTGTTTGTGCATTTACAATATTCATTGATTTTTGCCATTGAAAAACGTCCAGAAATGATTGAAGCTACTGACTGAATGAAAGGAGCTGGCATCTCACTCTCTTTGAATCTTGTTTATCTTGCTAAGAGGAGCAGGAAAAAGCAAAAAATTTCAGAATTGCACCTTGCAATGCGGAGAAATTACTGTTTGTGCATTTACAATATTCATTGATTTTTGCCATTGAAAAACGTCCAGAAATGATTGAAGCTACTGACTGAATGAAAGGAGCTGGCATCTCACTCTCTTTGAATCTTCTTTATCATGCTAAGAGGAGCAGGAAAAAGCAAAAAATTTCAGAATTGCACCTTACAATGCGGAGAAATTACTGTTTGTGCATTTACAATATTCATTGATTTTTGCCATTGAAAAACATCATGTTATTCATATACCAGAAATGTTTGAAGCTACTGACTGAATGAAAGGAGCTGGCATCTCACTCTCTTTGAATCTTCTTTATCATGCTAAGAGGAGCAGAAAAAAGCAAAAAATTTCAGAATTGCACCTTGCAATGCGGAGAAATTACTGTTTGTGCATTTACAATATTCATTGATTTTTGCCATTGAAAAACGTCCAGAAATGATTGAAGCTACTGACTGAATGAAAGGAGCTGGCATCTCACTCTGTTTGAATCTTGTTTATCATGCTAAGAGGAGCAGGAAAAAGCAAAAAATTTCAGAATTGCACCTTGCAATGCGGAGAAATTACTGTTTGTGCATTTACAATATTCATTGATTTTTGCCATTGAAAAACGTCCAGAAATGATTGAAGCTACTGACTGAATGAAAGGAGCTGGCATCTCACTCTCTTTGAATCTTCTTTATCATGCTAAGAGGAGCAGGAAAAAGCAAAAAATTTCAGAATTGCACCTTGCAATGCGGAGAAATTACTGTTTGTGCATTTACAATATTCATTGATTTTTGCCATTGAAAAACGTCCAGAAATGATTGAAGCTACTGACTGAATGAAAGGAGCTGGCATCTCACTCTCTTTGAATCTTCTTTATCATGCTAAGAGGAGCAGGAAAAAGCAAAAAATTTCAAAATTGCACCTTGCAATGCGGAGAAATTACTGTTTGTGCATTTACAATATTCATTGATTTTTGCCATTGAAAAACATCATGTTATTCATATACCAGAAATGTTTGAAGCTACTGACTGAATGAAAGGAGCTGGCATCTCACTCTCTTTGAATCTTCTTTATCATGCTAAGAGGAGCAGGAAAAAGCAAAAAATTTCAGAATTGCACCTTGCAATGCGGAGAAATTACTGTTTGTGCATTTACAATATTCATTGATTTTTGCCATTGAAAAACGTCCAGAAATGATTGAAGCTACTGACTGAATGAAAGGAGCTGGCATCTCACTCTCTTTGAATCTTCTTTATCTTGCTAAGAGGAGCAGGAAAAAGCAAAAAATTTCAGAATTGCACCTTGCAATGCGGAGAAATTACTGTTTGTGCATTTACAATATTCATTGATTTTTGCCATTGAAAAACGTCCAGAAATGATTGAAGCTACTGACTGAATGAAAGGAGCTGGCATCTCACTCTCTTTGAATCTTCTTTATCATGCTAAGAGGAGCAGGAAAAAGCAAAAAATTTCAGAATTGCACCTTGCAATGCGGAGAAATTACTGTTTGTGCATTTACAATATTCATTGATTTTTGCCATTGAAAAACGTCCAGAAATGATTGAAGCTACTGACTGAATGAAAGGAGCTGGCATCTCACTCTCTTTGAATCTTGTTTATCTTGCTAAGAGGAGCAGGAAAAAGCAAAAAATTTCAGAATTGCACCTTGCAATGCTTAGAAATTACTGTTTGTGCATTTACAATATTCATTGATTTTTGCCATTGAAAAACGTCCAGAAATGATTGAAGCTACTGACTGAATGAAAGGAGCTGGCATCTCACTCTCTTTGAATCTTCTTTATCATGCTAAGAGGAGCAGGAAAAAGCAAAAAATTTCAGAATTGCACCTTGTAATGCGGAGAAATTACTGTTTGTGCATTTACAATATTCATTGATTTTTGCCATTGAAAAACATCATGTTATTCATATACCAGAAATGTTTGAAGCTACTGACTGAATGAAAGGAGCTGGCATCTCACTCTCTTTGAATCTTCTTTATCATGCTAAGAGGAGCAGGAAAAAGCAAAAAATTTCAGAATTGCACCTTGCAATGCGGAGAAATTACTGTTTGTGCATTTACAATATTCATTGATTTTTGCCATTGAAAAACGTCCAGAAATGATTGAAGCTACTGACTGAATGAAAGGAGCTGGCATCTCACTCTCTTTGAATCTTGTTTATCTTGCTAAGAGGAGCAGGAAAAAGCAAAAAATTTCAGAATTGCACCTTGCAATGCGGAGAAATTACTGTTTGTGCATTTACAATATTCATTGATTTTTGCCATTGAAAAACGTCCAGAAATGATTGAAGCTACTGACTGAATGAAAGGAGCTGGCATCTCACTCTCTTTGAATCTTCTTTATCATGCTAAGAGGAGCAGGAAAAAGCAAAAAATTTCAAAATTGCACCTTGCAATGCGGAGAAATTACTGTTTGTGCATTTACAATATTCATTGATTTTTGCCATTGAAAAACATCATGTTATTCATATACCAGAAATGTTTGAAGCTACTGACTGAATGAAAGGAGCTGGCATCTCACTCTCTTTGAATCTTCTTTATCATGCTAAGAGGAGCAGGAAAAAGCAAAAAAATTCAGAATTGCACCTTGCAATGCGGAGAAATTACTGTTTGTGCATTTACAATATTCATTGATTTTTGCCATTGAAAAACATCATGTTATTCATATACCAGAAATGTTTGAAGCTACTGACTGAATGAAAGGAGCTGGCATCTCACTCTCTTTGAATCTTCTTTATCATGCTAAGAGGAGCAGGAAAAAGCAAAAAATTTCAGAATTGCACCTTGCAATGCGGAGAAATTACTGTTTGTGCATTTACAATATTCATTGATTTTTGCCATTGAAAAACGTCCAGAAATGATTGAAGCTACTGACTGAATGAAAGGAGCTGGCATCTCATTCTCTTTGAATCTTGTTTATCATGCTAAGAGGAGCAGGAAAAAGCAAAAAATTTCAGAATTGCACCTTGCAATGCGGAGAAATTACTGTTTGTGCATTTACAATATTCATTGATTTTTGCCATTGAAAAACGTCCAGAAATGATTGAAGCTACTGACTGAATGAAAGGAGCTGGCATCTCACTCTCTTTGAATCTTCTTTATCATGCTTAGAGGAGCAGGAAAAAGCAAAAAATTTCAGAATTGCACCTTGCAATGCGGAGAAATTACTGTTTGTGCATTTACAATATTCATTGATTTTTGCCATTGAAAAACATCATGTTATTCATATACCAGAAATGTTTGAAGCTACTGACTGAATGAAAGGAGCTGGCATCTCACTCTCTTTGAATCTTCTTTATCATGCTAAGAGGAGCAGAAAAAAGCAAAAAATTTCAGAATTGCACCTTGCAATGCGGAGAAATTACTGTTTGTGCATTTACAATATTCATTGATTTTTGCCATTGAAAAACATCCAGAAATGATTGAAGCTACTGACTGAATGAAAGGAGCTGGCATCTCACTCTCTTTGAATCTTCTTTATCATGCTAAGAGGAGCAGGAAAAAGCAAAAAATTTCAGAATTGCACCTTGCAATGCGGAGAAATTACTGTTTGTGCATTTACAATATTCATTGATTTTTGCCATTGAAAAACGTCCAGAAATGATTGAAGCTACTGACTGAATGAAAGGAGCTGGCATCTCACTCTCTTTGAATCTTTATCATGCTAAGAGGAGCAGGAAAAAGCAAAAAATTTCAAAATTGCACCTTGCAATGCGGAGAAATTACTGTTTGTGCATTTACAATATTCATTGATTTTTGCCATTGAAAAACATCATGTTATTCATATACCAGAAATGTTTGAAGCTACTGACTGAATGAAAGGAGCTGGCATCTCACTCTCTTTGAATCTTCTTTATCATGCTAAGAGGAGCAGGAAAAAGCAAAAAATTTCAGAATTGCACCTTGCAATGCGGAGAAATTACTGTTTGTGCATTTACAATATTCATTGATTTTTGCCATTGAAAAACGTCCAGAAATGATTGAAGCTACTGACTGAATGAAAGGAGCTGGCATCTCACTCTCTTTGAATCTTGTTTATCTTGCTAAGAGGAGCAGGAAAAAGCAAAAAATTTCAGAATTGCACCTTGCAATGCGGAGAAATTACTGTTTGTGCATTTACAATATTCATTGATTTTTGCCATTGAAAAACGTCCAGAAATGATTGAAGCTACTGACTGAATGAAAGGAGCTGGCATCTCACTCTCTTTGAATCTTCTTTATCATGCTAAGAGGAGCAGGAAAAAGCAAAAAATTTCAGAATTGCACCTTGCAATGCGGAGAAATTACTGTTTGTGCATTTACAATATTCATTGATTTTTGCCATTGAAAAACGTCCAGAAATGATTGAAGCTACTGACTGAATGAAAGGAGCTGGCATCTCACTCTCTTTGAATCTTGTTTATCTTGCTAAGAGGAGCAGGAAAAGCAAAAAATTTCAGAATTGCACCTTGCAATGCGGAGAAATTACTGTTTGTGCATTTACAATATTCATTGATTTTTGCCATTGAAAAACGTCCAGAAATGATTGAAGCTACTGACTGAATGAAAGGAGCTGGCATCTCACTCTCTTTGAATCTTCTTTATCATGCTGAGGAGCAGGAAAAAGCAAAAAATTTTAGAATTGCACCTTGCAATGCGGAGAAATTACTGTTTGTGCATTTACAATATTCATTGATTTTTGCCATTGAAAAACATCATGTTATTCATATACCAGAAATGTTTGAAGCTACTGACTGAATGAAAGGAGCTGGCATCTCACTCTCTTTGAATCTTCTTTATCATGCTAAGAGGAGCAGAAAAAAGCAAAAAATTTCAGAATTGCACCTTGCAATGCGGAGAAATTACTGTTTGTGCATTTACAATATTCATTGATTTTTGCCATTGAAAAACGTCCAGAAATGATTGAAGCTACTGACTGAATGAAAGGAGCTGGCATCTCACTCTGTTTGAATCTTGTTTATCATGCTAAGAGGAGCAGGAAAAAGCAAAAAATTTCAGAATTGCACCTTGCAATGCGGAGAAATTACTGTTTGTGCATTTACAATATTCATTGATTTTTGCCATTGAAAAACGTCCAGAAATGATTGAAGCTACTGACTGAATGAAAGGAGCTGGCATCTCACTCTCTTTGAATCTTCTTTATCATGCTAAGAGGAGCAGGAAAAAGCAAAAAATTTCAGAATTGCACCTTGCAATGCGGAGAAATTACTGTTTGTGCATTTACAATATTCATTGATTTTTGCCATTGAAAAACGTCCAGAAATGATTGAAGCTACTGACTGAATGAAAGGAGCTGGCATCTCACTCTCTTTGAATCTTCTTTATCATGCTAAGAGGAGCAGGAAAAAGCAAAAAATTTCAAAATTGCACCTTGCAATGCGGAGAAATTACTGTTTGTGCATTTACAATATTCATTGATTTTTGCCATTGAAAAACATCATGTTATTCATATACCAGAAATGTTTGAAGCTACTGACTGAATGAAAGGAGCTGGCATCTCACTCTCTTTGAATCTTCTTTATCATGCTAAGAGGAGCAGGAAAAAGCAAAAAATTTCAGAATTGCACCTTGCAATGCGGAGAAATTACTGTTTGTGCATTTACAATATTCATTGATTTTTGCCATTGAAAAACGTCCAGAAATGATTGAAGCTACTGACTGAATGAAAGGAGCTGGCATCTCACTCTCTTTGAATCTTCTTTATCTTGCTAAGAGGAGCAGGAAAAAGCAAAAAATTTCAGAATTGCACCTTGCAATGCGGAGAAATTACTGTTTGTGCATTTACAATATTCATTGATTTTTGCCATTGAAAAACGTCCAGAAATGATTGAAGCTACTGACTGAATGAAAGGAGCTGGCATCTCACTCTCTTTGAATCTTCTTTATCATGCTAAGAGGAGCAGGAAAAAGCAAAAAATTTCAGAATTGCACCTTGCAATGCGGAGAAATTACTGTTTGTGCATTTACAATATTCATTGATTTTTGCCATTGAAAAACATCCAGAAATGATTGAAGCTACTGACTGAATGAAAGGAGCTGGCATCTCACTCTCTTTGAATCTTGTTTATCTTGCTAAGAGGAGCAGGAAAAAGCAAAAAATTTCAGAATTGCACCTTGCAATGCTTAGAAATTACTGTTTGTGCATTTACAATATTCATTGATTTTTGCCATTGAAAAACGTCCAGAAATGATTGAAGCTACTGACTGAATGAAAGGAGCTGGCATCTCACTCTCTTTGAATCTTCTTTATCATGCTAAGAGGAGCAGGAAAAAGGAAAAAATTTCAGAATTGCACCTTGTAATGCGGAGAAATTACTGTTTGTGCATTTACAATATTCATTGATTTTTGCCATTGAAAAACATCATGTTATTCATATACCAGAAATGTTTGAAGCTACTGACTGAATGAAAGGAGCTGGCATCTCACTCTCTTTGAATCTTCTTTATCATGCTAAGAGGAGCAGAAAAAAGCAAAAAATTTCAGAATTGCACCTTGCAATGCGGAGAAATTACTGTTTGTGCATTTACAATATTCATTGATTTTTGCCATTGAAAAACGTCCAGAAATGATTGAAGCTACTGACTGAATGAAAGGAGCTGGCATCTCACTCTGTTTGAATCTTGTTTATCATGCTAAGAGGAGCAGGAAAAAGCAAAAAATTTCAGAATTGCACCTTGCAATGCGGAGAAATTACTGTTTGTGCATTTACAATATTCATTGATTTTTGCCATTGAAAAACGTCCAGAAATGATTGAAGCTACTGACTGAATGAAAGGAGCTGGCATCTCACTCTCTTTGAATCTTCTTTATCATGCTAAGAGGAGCAGGAAAAAGCAAAAAATTTCAGAATTGCACCTTTCAATGCGGAGAAATTACTGTTTGTGCATTTACAATATTCATTGATTTTTGCCATTGAAAAATATCATGTTATTCATATACCAGAAATGTTTGAAGCTACTGACTGAATGAAAGGAGCTGGCATCTCACTCTCTTTGAATCTTCTTTATCATGCTAAGAGGAGCAGGAAAAAGCAAAAAATTTCAGAATTGCACCTTGCAATGCGGAGAAATTACTGTTTGTGCATTTACAATATTCATTGATTTTTGCCATTGAAAAACGTCCAGAAATGATTGAAGCTACTGACTGCATGAAAGGAGCTGGCATCTCACTCTCTTTGAATCTTCTTTATCATGCTAAGAGGAGCAGGAAAAAGCAAAAAATTTCAAAATTGCACCTTGCAATGCGGAGAAATTACTGTTTGTGCATTTACAATATTCATTGATTTTTGCCATTGAAAAACATCATGTTATTCATATACCAGAAATGTTTGAAGCTACTGACTGAATGAAAGGAGCTGGCATCTCACTCTCTTTGAATCTTCTTTATCATGCTAAGAGGAGCAGGAAAAAGCAAAAAAATTCAGAATTGCACCTTGCAATGCGGAGAAATTACTGTTTGTGCATTTACAATATTCATTGATTTTTGCCATTGAAAAACATCATGTTATTCATATACCAGAAATGTTTGAAGCTACTGACTGAATGAAAGGAGCTGGCATCTCACTCTCTTTGAATCTTCTTTATCATGCTAAGAGGAGCAGGAAAAAGCAAAAAAATTCAGAATTGCACCTTGCAATGCGGAGAAATTACTGTTTGTGCATTTACAATATTCATTGATTTTTGCCATTGAAAAACGTCCAGAAATGATTGAAGCTACTGACTGAATGAAAGGAGCTGGCATCTCATTCTCTTTGAATCTTGTTTATCATGCTAAGAGGAGCAGGAAAAAGCAAAAAATTTCAGAATTGCACCTTGCAATGCGGAGAAATTACTGTTTGTGCATTTACAATATTCATTGATTTTTGCCATTGAAAAACGTCCAGAAATGATTGAAGCTACTGACTGAATGAAAGGAGCTGGCATCTCACTCTCTTTGAATCTTCTTTATCATGCTTAGAGGAGCAGGAAAAAGCAAAAAATTTCAGAATTGCACCTTGCAATGCGGAGAAATTACTGTTTGTGCATTTACAATATTCATTGATTTTTGCCATTGAAAAACATCATGTTATTCATATACCAGAAATGTTTGAAGCTACTGACTGAATGAAAGGAGCTGGCATCTCACTCTCTTTGAATCTTCTTTATCATGCTAAGAGGAGCAGGAAAAAGCAAAAAATTTCAGAATTGCACCTTGCAATGCGGAGAAATTACTGTTTGTGCATTTACAATATTCATTGATTTTTGCCATTGAAAAACGTCCAGAAATGATTGAAGCTACTGACTGAATGAAAGGAGCTGGCATCTCACTCTCTTTGAATCTTCTTTATCTTGCTAAGAGGAGCAGGAAAAAGCAAAAAATTTCAGAATTGCACCTTGCAATGCGGAGAAATTACTGTTTGTGCATTTACAATATTCATTGATTTTTGCCATTGAAAAACGTCCAGAAATGATTGAAGCTACTGACTGAATGAAAGGAGCTGGCATCTCACTCTCTTTGAATCTTCTTTATCATGCTAAGAGGAGCAGGAAAAAGCAAAAAATTTCAGAATTGCACCTTGCAATGCGGAGAAATTACTGTTTGTGCATTTACAATATTCATTGATTTTTGCCATTGAAAAACGTCCAGAAATGATTGAAGCTACTGACTGAATGAAAGGAGCTGGCATCTCACTCTCTTTGAATCTTGTTTATCTTGCTAAGAGGAGCAGGAAAAAGCAAAAAATTTCAGAATTGCACCTTGCAATGCTTAGAAATTACTGTTTGTGCATTTACAATATTCATTGATTTTTGCCATTGAAAAACGTCCAGAAATGATTGAAGCTACTGACTGAATGAAAGGAGCTGGCATCTCACTCTCTTTGAATCTTCTTTATCATGCTAAGAGGAGCAGGAAAAAGCAAAAAATTTCAGAATTGCACCTTGTAATGCGGAGAAATTACTGTTTGTGCATTTACAATATTCATTGATTTTTGCCATTGAAAAACATCATGTTATTCATATACCAGAAATGTTTGAAGCTACTGACTGAATGAAAGGAGCTGGCATCTCACTCTCTTTGAATCTTCTTTATCATGCTAAGAGGAGCAGAAAAAAGCAAAAAATTTCAGAATTGCACCTTGCAATGCGGAGAAATTACTGTTTGTGCATTTACAATATTCATTGATTTTTGCCATTGAAAAACGTCCAGAAATGATTGAAGCTACTGACTGAATGAAAGGAGCTGGCATCTCACTCTGTTTGAATCTTGTTTATCATGCTAAGAGGAGCAGGAAAAAGCAAAAAATTTCAGAATTGCACCTTGCAATGCGGAGAAATTACTGTTTGTGCATTTACAATATTCATTGATTTTTGCCATTGAAAAACGTCCAGAAATGATTGAAGCTACTGACTGAATGAAAGGAGCTGGCATCTCACTCTCTTTGAATCTTCTTTATCATGCTAAGAGGAGCAGGAAAAAGCAAAAAATTTCAGAATTGCACCTTTCAATGCGGAGAAATTACTGTTTGTGCATTTACAATATTCATTGATTTTTGCCATTGAAAAATATCATGTTATTCATATACCAGAAATGTTTGAAGCTACTGACTGAATGAAAGGAGCTGGCATCTCACTCTCTTTGAATCTTCTTTATCATGCTAAGAGGAGCAGGAAAAAGCAAAAAATTTCAGAATTGCACCTTGCAATGCGGAGAAATTACTGTTTGTGCATTTACAATATTCATTGATTTTTGCCATTGAAAAACGTCCAGAAATGATTGAAGCTACTGACTGAATGAAAGGAGCTGGCATCTCACTCTCTTTGAATCTTCTTTATCATGCTAAGAGGAGCAGGAAAAAGCAAAAAATTTCAGAATTGCACCTTGCAATGCGGAGAAATTACTGTTTGTGCATTTACAATATTCATTGATTTTTGCCATTGAAAAACGTCCAGAAATGATTGAAGCTACTGACTGAATGAAAGGAGCTGGCATCTCACTCTCTTTGAATCTTGTTTATCTTGCTAAGAGGAGCAGGAAAAAGCAAAAAATTTCAGAATTGCACCTTGCAATGCTTAGAAATTACTGTTTGTGCATTTACAATATTCATTGATTTTTGCCATTGAAAAACGTCCAGAAATGATTGAAGCTACTGACTGAATGAAAGGAGCTGGCATCTCACTCTCTTTGAATCTTCTTTATCATGCTAAGAGGAGCAGGAAAAAGCAAAAAATTTCAGAATTGCACCTTGTAATGCGGAGAAATTACTGTTTGTGCATTTACAATATTCATTGATTTTTGCCATTGAAAAACATCATGTTATTCATATACCAGAAATGTTTGAAGCTACTGACTGAATGAAAGGAGCTGGCATCTCACTCTCTTTGAATCTTCTTTATCATGCTAAGAGGAGCAGAAAAAAGCAAAAAATTTCAGAATTGCACCTTGCAATGCGGAGAAATTACTGTTTGTGCATTTACAATATTCATTGATTTTTGCCATTGAAAAACGTCCAGAAATGATTGAAGCTACTGACTGAATGAAAGGAGCTGGCATCTCACTCTGTTTGAATCTTGTTTATCATGCTAAGAGGAGCAGGAAAAAGCAAAAAATTTCAGAATTGCACCTTGCAATGCGGAGAAATTACTGTTTGTGCATTTACAATATTCATTGATTTTTGCCATTGAAAAACGTCCAGAAATGATTGAAGCTACTGACTGAATGAAAGGAGCTGGCATCTCACTCTCTTTGAATCTTCTTTATCATGCTAAGAGGAGCAGGAAAAAGCAAAAAATTTCAGAATTGCACCTTTCAATGCGGAGAAATTACTGTTTGTGCATTTACAATATTCATTGATTTTTGCCATTGAAAAATATCATGTTATTCATATACCAGAAATGTTTGAAGCTACTGACTGAATGAAAGGAGCTGGCATCTCACTCTCTTTGAATCTTCTTTATCATGCTAAGAGGAGCAGGAAAAAGCAAAAAATTTCAGAATTGCACCTTGCAATGCGGAGAAATTACTGTTTGTGCATTTACAATATTCATTGATTTTTGCCATTGAAAAACGTCCAGAAATGATTGAAGCTACTGACTGAATGAAAGGAGCTGGCATCTCACTCTCTTTGAATCTTCTTTATCATGCTAAGAGGAGCAGGAAAAAGCAAAAAATTTCAAAATTGCACCTTGCAATGCGGAGAAATTACTGTTTGTGCATTTACAATATTCATTGATTTTTGCCATTGAAAAACATCATGTTATTCATATACCAGAAATGTTTGAAGCTACTGACTGAATGAAAGGAGCTGGCATCTCACTCTCTTTGAATCTTCTTTATCATGCTAAGAGGAGCAGGAAAAAGCAAAAAAATTCAGAATTGCACCTTGCAATGCGGAGAAATTACTGTTTGTGCATTTACAATATTCATTGATTTTTGCCATTGAAAAACGTCCAGAAATGATTGAAGCTACTGACTGAATGAAAGGAGCTGGCATCTCACTCTCTTTGAATCTTCTTTATCATGCTAAGAGGAGCAGGAAAAAGCAAAAAATTTCAGAATTGCACCTTGCAATGCGGAGAAATTACTGTTTGTGCATTTACAATATTCATTGATTTTTGCCATTGAAAAACGTCCAGAAATGATTGAAGCTACTGACTGAATGAAAGGAGCTGGCATCTCACTCTCTTTGAATCTTGTTTATCTTGCTAAGAGGAGCAGGAAAAAGCAAAAAATTTCAGAATTGCACCTTGCAATGCTTAGAAATTACTGTTTGTGCATTTACAATATTCATTGATTTTTGCCATTGAAAAACGTCCAGAAATGATTGAAGCTACTGACTGAATGAAAGGAGCTGGCATCTCATTCTCTTTGAATCTTCTTTATCATGCTAAGAGGAGCAGGAAAAAGCAAAAAATTTCAGAATTGCACCTTGTAATGCGGAGAAATTACTGTTTGTGCATTTACAATATTCATTGATTTTTGCCATTGAAAAACATCATGTTATTCATATACCAGAAATGTTTGAAGCTACTGACTGAATGAAAGGAGCTGGCATCTCACTCTCTTTGAATCTTCTTTATCATGCTAAGAGGAGCAGAAAAAAGCAAAAAATTTCAGAATTGCACCTTGCAATGCGGAGAAATTACTGTTTGTGCATTTACAATATTCATTGATTTTTGCCATTGAAAAACGTCCAGAAATGATTGAAGCTACTGACTGAATGAAAGGAGCTGGCATCTCACTCTGTTTGAATCTTGTTTATCATGCTAAGAGGAGCAGGAAAAAGCAAAAAATTTCAGAATTGCACCTTGCAATGCGGAGAAATTACTGTTTGTGCATTTACAATATTCATTGATTTTTGCCATTGAAAAACGTCCAGAAATGATTGAAGCTACTGACTGAATGAAAGGAGCTGGCATCTCACTCTCTTTGAATCTTCTTTATCATGCTAAGAGGAGCAGGAAAAAGCAAAAAATTTCAGAATTGCACCTTTCAATGCGGAGAAATTACTGTTTGTGCATTTACAATATTCATTGATTTTTGCCATTGAAAAATATCATGTTATTCATATACCAGAAATGTTTGAAGCTACTGACTGAATGAAAGGAGCTGGCATCTCACTCTCTTTGAATCTTCTTTATCATGCTAAGAGGAGCAGGAAAAAGCAAAAAATTTCAGAATTGCACCTTGCAATGCGGAGAAATTACTGTTTGTGCATTTACAATATTCATTGATTTTTGCCATTGAAAAACGTCCAGAAATGATTGAAGCTACTGACTGAATGAAAGGAGCTGGCATCTCACTCTCTTTGAATCTTCTTTATCATGCTAAGAGGAGCAGGAAAAAGCAAAAAATTTCAAAATTGCACCTTGCAATGCGGAGAAATTACTGTTTGTGCATTTACAATATTCATTGATTTTTGCCATTGAAAAACATCATGTTATTCATATACCAGAAATGTTTGAAGCTACTGACTGAATGAAAGGAGCTGGCATCTCACTCTCTTTGAATCTTCTTTATCATGCTAAGAGGAGCAGGAAAAAGCAAAAAAATTCAGAATTGCACCTTGCAATGCGGAGAAATTACTGTTTGTGCATTTACAATATTCATTGATTTTTGCCATTGAAAAACATCATGTTATTCATATACCAGAAATGTTTGAAGCTACTGACTGAATGAAAGGAGCTGGCATCTCACTCTCTTTGAATCTTCTTTATCATGCTAAGAGGAGCAGGAAAAAGCAAAAAAATTCAGAATTGCACCTTGCAATGCGGAGAAATTACTGTTTGTGCATTTACAATATTCATTGATTTTTGCCATTGAAAAACGTCCAGAAATGATTGAAGCTACTGACTGAATGAAAGGAGCTGGCATCTCATTCTCTTTGAATCTTGTTTATCATGCTAAGAGGAGCAGGAAAAAGCAAAAAATTTCAGAATTGCACCTTGCAATGCGGAGAAATTACTGTTTGTGCATTTACAATATTCATTGATTTTTGCCATTGAAAAACGTCCAGAAATGATTGAAGCTACTGACTGAATGAAAGGAGCTGGCATCTCACTCTCTTTGAATCTTCTTTATCATGCTTAGAGGAGCAGGAAAAAGCAAAAAATTTCAGAATTGCACCTTGCAATGCGGAGAAATTACTGTTTGTGCATTTACAATATTCATTGATTTTTGCCATTGAAAAACATCATGTTATTCATATACCAGAAATGTTTGAAGCTACTGACTGAATGAAAGGAGCTGGCATCTCACTCTCTTTGAATCTTCTTTATCATGCTAAGAGGAGCAGGAAAAAGCAAAAAAATTCAGAATTGCACCTTGCAATGCGGAGAAATTACTGTTTGTGCATTTACAATATTCATTGATTTTTGCCATTGAAAAACATCATGTTATTCATATACCAGAAATGTTTGAAGCTACTGACTGAATGAAAGGAGCTGGCATCTCACTCTCTTTGAATCTTCTTTATCATGCTAAGAGGAGCAGGAAAAAGCAAAAAATTTCAGAATTGCACCTTGCAATGCGGAGAAATTACTGTTTGTGCATTTACAATATTCATTGATTTTTGCCATTGAAAAACGTCCAGAAATGATTGAAGCTACTGACTGAATGAAAGGAGCTGGCATCTCATTCTCTTTGAATCTTGTTTATCATGCTAAGAGGAGCAGGAAAAAGCAAAAAATTTCAGAATTGCACCTTGCAATGCGGAGAAATTACTGTTTGTGCATTTACAATATTCATTGATTTTTGCCATTGAAAAACATCATGTTATTCATATACCAGAAATGTTTGAAGCTACTGACTGAATGAAAGGAGCTGGCATCTCACTCTCTTTGAATCTTCTTTATCATGCTAAGAGGAGCAGGAAAAAGCAAAAAAATTCAGAATTGCACCTTGCAATGCGGAGAAATTACTGTTTGTGCATTTACAATATTCATTGATTTTTGCCATTGAAAAACATCATGTTATTCATATACCAGAAATGTTTGAAGCTACTGACTGAATGAAAGGAGCTGGCATCTCACTCTCTTTGAATCTTCTTTATCATGCTAAGAGGAGCAGGAAAAAGCAAAAAATTTCAGAATTGCACCTTGCAATGCGGAGAAATTACTGTTTGTGCATTTACAATATTCATTGATTTTTGCCATTGAAAAACGTCCAGAAATGATTGAAGCTACTGACTGAATGAAAGGAGCTGGCATCTCATTCTCTTTGAATCTTGTTTATCATGCTAAGAGGAGCAGGAAAAAGCAAAAAATTTCAGAATTGCACCTTGCAATGCGGAGAAATTACTGTTTGTGCATTTACAATATTCATTGATTTTTGCCATTGAAAAACGTCCAGAAATGATTGAAGCTACTGACTGAATGAAAGGAGCTGGCATCTCACTCTCTTTGAATCTTCTTTATCATGCTTAGAGGAGCAGGAAAAAGCAAAAAATTTCAGAATTGCACCTTGCAATGCGGAGAAATTACTGTTTGTGCATTTACAATATTCATTGATTTTTGCCATTGAAAAACATCATGTTATTCATATACCAGAAATGTTTGAAGCTACTGACTGAATGAAAGGAGCTGGCATCTCACTCTCTTTGAATCTTCTTTATCATGCTAAGAGGAGCAGAAAAAAGCAAAAAATTTCAGAATTGCACCTTGCAATGCGGAGAAATTACTGTTTGTGCATTTACAATATTCATTGATTTTTGCCATTGAAAAACATCCAGAAATGATTGAAGCTACTGACTGAATGAAAGGAGCTGGCATCTCACTCTCTTTGAATCTTCTTTATCATGCTAAGAGGAGCAGGAAAAAGCAAAAAATTTCAGAATTGCACCTTGCAATGCGGAGAAATTACTGTTTGTGCATTTACAATATTCATTGATTTTTGCCATTGAAAAACGTCCAGAAATGATTGAAGCTACTGACTGAATGAAAGGAGCTGGCATCTCACTCTCTTTGAATCTTTATCATGCTAAGAGGAGCAGGAAAAAGCAAAAAATTTCAAAATTGCACCTTGCAATGCGGAGAAATTACTGTTTGTGCATTTACAATATTCATTGATTTTTGCCATTGAAAAACATCATGTTATTCATATACCAGAAATTTTTGAAGCTACTGACTGAATGAAAGGAGCTGGCATCTCACTCTCTTTGAATCTTCTTTATCATGCTAAGAGGAGCAGGAAAAAGCAAAAAATTTCAGAATTGCACCTTGCAATGCGGAGAAATTACTGTTTGTGCATTTACAATATTCATTGATTTTTGCCATTGAAAAACGTCCAGAAATGATTGAAGCTACTGACTGAATGAAAGGAGCTGGCATCTCATTCTCTTTGAATCTTGTTTATCATGCTAAGAGGAGCAGGAAAAAGCAAAAAATTTCAGAATTGCACCTTGCAATGCGGAGAAATTACTGTTTGTGCATTTACAATATTCATTGATTTTTGCCATTGAAAAACATCATGTTATTCATATACCAGAAATGTTTGAAGCTACTGACTGAATGAAAGGAGCTGGCATCTCACTCTCTTTGAATCTTCTTTATCATGCTAAGAGGAGCAGGAAAAAGCAAAAAAATTCAGAATTGCACCTTGCAATGCGGAGAAATTACTGTTTGTGCATTTACAATATTCATTGATTTTTGCCATTGAAAAACATCATGTTATTCATATACCAGAAATGTTTGAAGCTACTGACTGAATGAAAGGAGCTGGCATCTCACTCTCTTTGAATCTTCTTTATCATGCTAAGAGGAGCAGGAAAAAGCAAAAAATTTCAGAATTGCACCTTGCAATGCGGAGAAATTACTGTTTGTGCATTTACAATATTCATTGATTTTTGCCATTGAAAAACGTCCAGAAATGATTGAAGCTACTGACTGAATGAAAGGAGCTGGCATCTCATTCTCTTTGAATCTTGTTTATCATGCTAAGAGGAGCAGGAAAAAGCAAAAAATTTCAGAATTGCACCTTGCAATGCGGAGAAATTACTGTTTGTGCATTTACAATATTCATTGATTTTTGCCATTGAAAAACGTCCAGAAATGATTGAAGCTACTGACTGAATGAAAGGAGCTGGCATCTCACTCTCTTTGAATCTTCTTTATCATGCTTAGAGGAGCAGGAAAAAGCAAAAAATTTCAGAATTGCACCTTGCAATGCGGAGAAATTACTGTTTGTGCATTTACAATATTCATTGATTTTTGCCATTGAAAAACATCATGTTATTCATATACCAGAAATGTTTGAAGCTACTGACTGAATGAAAGGAGCTGGCATCTCACTCTCTTTGAATCTTCTTTATCATGCTAAGAGGAGCAGAAAAAAGCAAAAAATTTCAGAATTGCACCTTGCAATGCGGAGAAATTACTGTTTGTGCATTTACAATATTCATTGATTTTTGCCATTGAAAAACATCCAGAAATGATTGAAGCTACTGACTGAATGAAAGGAGCTGGCATCTCACTCTCTTTGAATCTTCTTTATCATGCTAAGAGGAGCAGGAAAAAGCAAAAAATTTCAGAATTGCACCTTGCAATGCGGAGAAATTACTGTTTGTGCATTTACAATATTCATTGATTTTTGCCATTGAAAAACGTCCAGAAATGATTGAAGCTACTGACTGAATGAAAGGAGCTGGCATCTCACTCTCTTTGAATCTTTATCATGCTAAGAGGAGCAGGAAAAAGCAAAAAATTTCAAAATTGCACCTTGCAATGCGGAGAAATTACTGTTTGTGCATTTACAATATTCATTGATTTTTGCCATTGAAAAACATCATGTTATTCATATACCAGAAATGTTTGAAGCTACTGACTGAATGAAAGGAGCTGGCATCTCACTCTCTTTGAATCTTCTTTATCATGCTAAGAGGAGCAGGAAAAAGCAAAAAATTTCAGAATTGCACCTTGCAATGCGGAGAAATTACTGTTTGTGCATTTACAATATTCATTGATTTTTGCCATTGAAAAACGTCCAGAAATGATTGAAGCTACTGACTGAATGAAAGGAGCTGGCATCTCACTCTCTTTGAATCTTGTTTATCTTGCTAAGAGGAGCAGGAAAAGCAAAAAATTTCAGAATTGCACCTTGCAATGCGGAGAAATTACTGTTTGTGCATTTACAATATTCATTGATTTTTGCCATTGAAAAACGTCCAGAAATGATTGAAGCTACTGACTGAATGAAAGGAGCTGGCATCTCACTCTCTTTGAATCTTCTTTATCATGCTAAGAGGAGCAGGAAAAAGCAAAAAATTTCAGAATTGCACCTTGCAATGCGGAGAAATTACTGTTTGTGCATTTACAATATTCATTGATTTTTGCCATTGAAAAACGTCCAGAAATGATTGAAGCTACTGACTGAATGAAAGGAGCTGGCATCTCACTCTCTTTGAATCTTGTTTATCTTGCTAAGAGGAGCAGGAAAAGCAAAAAATTTCAGAATTGCACCTTGCAATGCGGAGAAATTACTGTTTGTGCATTTACAATATTCATTGATTTTTGCCATTGAAAAACGTCCAGAAATGATTGAAGCTACTGACTGAATGAAAGGAGCTGGCATCTCACTCTCTTTGAATCTTCTCTATCATGCTGAGGAGCAGGAAAAAGCAAAAAATATTAGAATTGCACCTTGCAATGCGGAGAAATTACTGTTTGTGCATTTACAATATTCATTGATTTTTGCCATTGAAAAACATCATGTTATTCATATACCAGAAATGTTTGAAGCTACTGACTGAATGAAAGGAGCTGGCATCTCACTCTCTTTGAATCTTCTTTATCATGCTAAGAGGAGCAGAAAAAAGCAAAAAATTTCAGAATTGCACCTTGCAATGCGGAGAAATTACTGTTTGTGCATTTACAATATTCATTGATTTTTGCCATTGAAAAACGTCCAGAAATGATTGAAGCTACTGACTGAATGAAAGGAGCTGGCATCTCACTCTGTTTGAATCTTGTTTATCATGCTAAGAGGAGCAGGAAAAAGCAAAAAATTTCAGAATTGCACCTTGCAATGCGGAGAAATTACTGTTTGTGCATTTACAATATTCATTGATTTTTGCCATTGAAAAACGTCCAGAAATGATTGAAGCTACTGACTGAATGAAAGGAGCTGGCATCTCACTCTCTTTGAATCTTCTTTATCATGCTAAGAGGAGCAGGAAAAAGCAAAAAATTTCAGAATTGCACCTTGCAATGCGGAGAAATTACTGTTTGTGCATTTACAATATTCATTGATTTTTGCCATTGAAAAACGTCCAGAAATGATTGAAGCTACTGACTGAATGAAAGGAGCTGGCATCTCACTCTCTTTGAATCTTCTTTATCATGCTAAGAGGAGCAGGAAAAAGCAAAAAATTTCAAAATTGCACCTTGCAATGCGGAGAAATTACTGTTTGTGCATTTACAATATTCATTGATTTTTGCCATTGAAAAACATCATGTTATTCATATACCAGAAATGTTTGAAGCTACTGACTGAATGAAAGGAGCTGGCATCTCACTCTCTTTGAATCTTCTTTATCATGCTAAGAGGAGCAGGAAAAAGCAAAAAATTTCAGAATTGCACCTTGCAATGCGGAGAAATTACTGTTTGTGCATTTACAATATTCATTGATTTTTGCCATTGAAAAACGTCCAGAAATGATTGAAGCTACTGACTGAATGAAAGGAGCTGGCATCTCACTCTCTTTGAATCTTCTTTATCTTGCTAAGAGGAGCAGGAAAAAGCAAAAAATTTCAGAATTGCACCTTGCAATGCGGAGAAATTACTGTTTGTGCATTTACAATATTCATTGATTTTTGCCATTGAAAAACGTCCAGAAATGATTGAAGCTACTGACTGAATGAAAGGAGCTGGCATCTCACTCTCTTTGAATCTTCTTTATCATGCTAAGAGGAGCAGGAAAAAGCAAAAAATTTCAGAATTGCACCTTGCAATGCGGAGAAATTACTGTTTGTGCATTTACAATATTCATTGATTTTTGCCATTGAAAAACGTCCAGAAATGATTGAAGCTACTGACTGAATGAAAGGAGCTGGCATCTCACTCTCTTTGAATCTTGTTTATCTTGCTAAGAGGAGCAGGAAAAAGCAAAAATTTTCAGAATTGCACCTTGCAATGCTTAGAAATTACTGTTTGTGCATTTACAATATTCATTGATTTTTGCCATTGAAAAACGTCCAGAAATGATTGAAGCTACTGACTGAATGAAAGGAGCTGGCATCTCACTCTCTTTGAATCTTCTTTATCATGCTAAGAGGAGCAGGAAAAAGCAAAAAATTTCAGAATTGCACCTTGTAATGCGGAGAAATTACTGTTTGTGCATTTACAATATTCATTGATTTTTGCCATTGAAAAACATCATGTTATTCATATACCAGAAATGTTTGAAGCTACTGACTGAATGAAAGGAGCTGGCATCTCACTCTCTTTGAATCTTCTTTATCATGCTAAGAGGAGCAGAAAAAAGCAAAAAATTTCAGAATTGCACCTTGCAATGCGGAGAAATTACTGTTTGTGCATTTACAATATTCATTGATTTTTGCCATTGAAAAACGTCCAGAAATGATTGAAGCTACTGACTGAATGAAAGGAGCTGGCATCTCACTCTGTTTGAATCTTGTTTATCATGCTAAGAGGAGCAGGAAAAAGCAAAAAATTTCAGAATTGCACCTTGCAATGCGGAGAAATTACTGTTTGTGCATTTACAATATTCATTGATTTTTGCCATTGAAAAACGTCCAGAAATGATTGAAGCTACTGACTGAATGAAAGGAGCTGGCATCTCACTCTCTTTGAATCTTCTTTATCATGCTAAGAGGAGCAGGAAAAAGCAAAAAATTTCAGAATTGCACCTTGCAATGCGGAGAAATTACTGTTTGTGCATTTACAATATTCATTGATTTTTGCCATTGAAAAACGTCCAGAAATGATTGAAGCTACTGACTGAATGAAAGGAGCTGGCATCTCACTCTCTTTGAATCTTCTTTATCATGCTAAGAGGAGCAGGAAAAAGCAAAAAATTTCAGAATTGCACCTTGTAATGCGGAGAAATTACTGTTTGTGCATTTACAATATTCATTGATTTTTGCCATTGAAAAACATCATGTTATTCATATACCAGAAATGTTTGAAGCTACTGACTGAATGAAAGGAGCTGGCATCTCACTCTCTTTGAATCTTCTTTATCATGCTAAGAGGAGCAGAAAAAAGCAAAAAATTTCAGAATTGCACCTTGCAATGCGGAGAAATTACTGTTTGTGCATTTACAATATTCATTGATTTTTGCCATTGAAAAACGTCCAGAAATGATTGAAGCTACTGACTGAATGAAAGGAGCTGGCATCTCACTCTGTTTGAATCTTGTTTATCATGCTAAGAGGAGCAGGAAAAAGCAAAAAATTTCAGAATTGCACCTTGCAATGCGGAGAAATTACTGTTTGTGCATTTACAATATTCATTGATTTTTGCCATTGAAAAACGTCCAGAAATGATTGAAGCTACTGACTGAATGAAAGGAGCTGGCATCTCACTCTCTTTGAATCTTCTTTATCATGCTAAGAGGAGCAGGAAAAAGCAAAAAATTTCAGAATTGCACCTTGCAATGCGGAGAAATTACTGTTTGTGCATTTACAATATTCATTGATTTTTGCCATTGAAAAACGTCCAGAAATGATTGAAGCTACTGACTGAATGAAAGGAGCTGGCATCTCACTCTCTTTGAATCTTCTTTATCATGCTAAGAGGAGCAGGAAAAAGCAAAAAATTTCAAAATTGCACCTTGCAATGCGGAGAAATTACTGTTTGTGCATTTACAATATTCATTGATTTTTGCCATTGAAAAACATCATGTTATTCATATACCAGAAATGTTTGAAGCTACTGACTGAATGAAAGGAGCTGGCATCTCACTCTCTTTGAATCTTCTTTATCATGCTAAGAGGAGCAGGAAAAAGCAAAAAAATTCAGAATTGCACCTTGCAATGCGGAGAAATTACTGTTTGTGCATTTACAATATTCATTGATTTTTGCCATTGAAAAACATCATGTTATTCATATACCAGAAATGTTTGAAGCTACTGACTGAATGAAAGGAGCTGGCATCTCACTCTCTTTGAATCTTCTTTATCATGCTAAGAGGAGCAGGAAAAAGCAAAAAAATTCAGAATTGCACCTTGCAATGCGGAGAAATTACTGTTTGTGCATTTACAATATTCATTGATTTTTGCCATTGAAAAACGTCCAGAAATGATTGAAGCTACTGACTGAATGAAAGGAGCTGGCATCTCATTCTCTTTGAATCTTGTTTATCATGCTAAGAGGAGCAGGAAAAAGCAAAAAATTTCAGAATTGCACCTTGCAATGCGGAGAAATTACTGTTTGTGCATTTACAATATTCATTGATTTTTGCCATTGAAAAACGTCCAGAAATGATTGAAGCTACTGACTGAATGAAAGGAGCTGGCATCTCACTCTCTTTGAATCTTCTTTATCATGCTTAGAGGAGCAGGAAAAAGCAAAAAATTTCAGAATTGCACCTTGCAATGCGGAGAAATTACTGTTTGTGCATTTACAATATTCATTGATTTTTGCCATTGAAAAACATCATGTTATTCATATACCAGAAATGTTTGAAGCTACTGACTGAATGAAAGGAGCTGGCATCTCACTCTCTTTGAATCTTCTTTATCATGCTAAGAGGAGCAGAAAAAAGCAAAAAATTTCAGAATTTCACCTTGCAATGCGGAGAAATTACTGTTTGTGCATTTACAATATTCATTGATTTTTGCCATTGAAAAACATCCAGAAATGATTGAAGCTACTGACTGAATGAAAGGAGCTGGCATCTCACTCTCTTTGAATCTTGTTTATCATGCTAAGAGGAGCAGGAAAAAGCAAAAAATTTCAGAATTGCACCTTGCAATGCGGAGAAATTACTGTTTGTGCATTTACAATATTCATTGATTTTTGCCATTGAAAAACGTCCAGAAATGATTGAAGCTACTGACTGAATGAAAGGAGCTGGCATCTCACTCTCTTTGAATCTTCTTTATCATGCTAAGAGGAGCAGGAAAAAGCAAAAAATTTCAAAATTGCACCTTGCAATGCGGAGAAATTACTGTTTGTGCATTTACAATATTCATTGATTTTTGCCATTGAAAAACATCATGTTATTCATATACCAGAAATGTTTGAAGCTACTGACTGAATGAAAGGAGCTGGCATCTCACTCTCTTTGAATCTTCTTTATCATGCTAAGAGGAGCAGGAAAAAGCAAAAAATTTCAGAATTGCACCTTGCAATGCGGAGAAATTACTGTTTGTGCATTTACAATATTCATTGATTTTTGCCATTGAAAAACGTCCAGAAATGATTGAAGCTACTGACTGAATGAAAGGAGCTGGCATCTCACTCTCTTTGAATCTTGTTTATCTTGCTAAGAGGAGCAGGAAAAAGCAAAAAATTTCAGAATTGCACCTTGCAATGCGGAGAAATTACTGTTTGTGCATTTACAATATTCATTGATTTTTGCCATTGAAAAACGTCCAGAAATGATTGAAGCTACTGACTGAATGAAAGGAGCTGGCATCTCACTCTCTTTGAATCTTCTTTATCATGCTAAGAGGAGCAGGAAAAAGCAAAAAATTTCAGAATTGCACCTTGCAATGCGGAGAAATTACTGTTTGTGCATTTACAATATTCATTGATTTTTGCCATTGAAAAACGTCCAGAAATGATTGAAGCTACTGACTGAATGAAAGGAGCTGGCATCTCACTCTCTTTGAATCTTGTTTATCTTGCTAAGAGGAGCAGGAAAAAGCAAAAAATTTCAGAATTGCACCTTGCAATGCGGAGAAATTACTGTTTGTGCATTTACAATATTCATTGATTTTTGCCATTGAAAAACGTCCAGAAATGATTGAAGCTACTGACTGAATGAAAGGAGCTGGCATCTCACTCTCTTTGAATCTTCTTTATCATGCTAAGAGGAGCAGGAAAAAGCAAAAAATTTCAAAATTGCACCTTGCAATGCGGAGAAATTACTGTTTGTGCATTTACAATATTCATTGATTTTTGCCATTGAAAAACATCATGTTATTCATATACCAGAAATGTTTGAAGCTACTGACTGAATGAAAGGAGCTGGCATCTCACTCTCTTTGAATCTTCTTTATCATGCTAAGAGGAGCAGGAAAAAGCAAAAAAATTCAGAATTGCACCTTGCAATGCGGAGAAATTACTGTTTGTGCATTTACAATATTCATTGATTTTTGCCATTGAAAAACATCATGTTATTCATATACCAGAAATGTTTGAAGCTACTGACTGAATGAAAGGAGCTGGCATCTCACTCTCTTTGAATCTTCTTTATCATGCTAAGAGGAGCAGGAAAAAGCAAAAAATTTCAGAATTGCACCTTGCAATGCGGAGAAATTACTGTTTGTGCATTTACAATATTCATTGATTTTTGCCATTGAAAAACATCCAGAAATGATTGAAGCTACTGACTGAATGAAAGGAGCTGGCATCTCATTCTCTTTGAATCTTGTTTATCATGCTAAGAGGAGCAGGAAAAAGCAAAAAATTTCAGAATTGCACCTTGCAATGCGGAGAAATTACTGTTTGTGCATTTACAATATTCATTGATTTTTGCCATTGAAAAACGTCCAGAAATGATTGAAGCTACTGACTGAATGAAAGGAGCTGGCATCTCACTCTCTTTGAATCTTCTTTATCATGCTTAGAGGAGCAGGAAAAAGCAAAAAATTTCAGAATTGCACCTTGCAATGCGGAGAAATTACTGTTTGTGCATTTACAATATTCATTGATTTTTGCCATTGAAAAACATCATGTTATTCATATACCAGAAATGTTTGAAGCTACTGACTGAATGAAAGGAGCTGGCATCTCACTCTCTTTGAATCTTCTTTATCATGCTAAGAGGAGCAGAAAAAAGCAAAAAATTTCAGAATTGCATCTTGCAATGCGGAGAAATTACTGTTTGTGCATTTACAATATTCATTGATTTTTGCCATTGAAAAACATCCAGAAATGATTGAAGCTACTGACTGAATGAAAGGAGCTGGCATCTCACTCTCTTTGAATCTTCTTTATCATGCTAAGAGGAGCAGGAAAAAGCAGAAAATTTCAGAATTGCACCTTGCAATGCGGAGAAATTACTGTTTGTGCATTTACAATATTCATTGATTTTTGCCATTGAAAAACGTCCAGAAATGATTGAAGCTACTGACTGAATGAAAGGAGCTGGCATCTCACTCTCTTTGAATCTTCTTTATCATGCTAAGAGGAGCAGGAAAAAGCAAAAAATTTCAAAATTGCACCTTGCAATGCGGAGAAATTACTGTTTGTGCATTTACAATATTCATTGATTTTTGCCATTGAAAAACATCATGTTATTCATATACCAGAAATGTTTGAAGCTACTGACTGAATGAAAGGAGCTGGCATCTCACTCTCTTTGAATCTTCTTTATCATGCTAAGAGGAGCAGAAAAAAGCAAAAAATTTCAGAATTGCACCTTGCAATGCGGAGAAATTACTGTTTGTGCATTTACAATATTCATTGATTTTTGCCATTGAAAAACGTCCAGAAATGATTGAAGCTACTGACTGAATGAAAGGAGCTGGCATCTCACTCTGTTTGAATCTTGTTTATCATGCTAAGAGGAGCAGGAAAAAGCAAAAAATTTCAGAATTGCACCTTGCAATGCGGAGAAATTACTGTTTGTGCATTTACAATATTCATTGATTTTTGCCATTGAAAAACGTCCAGAAATGATTGAAGCTACTGACTGAATGAAAGGAGCTGGCATCTCACTCTCTTTGAATCTTCTTTATCATGCTAAGAGGAGCAGGAAAAAGCAAAAAATTTCAGAATTGCACCTTTCAATGCGGAGAAATTACTGTTTGTGCATTTGCAATATTCATTGATTTTTGCCATTGAAAAATATCATGTTATTCATATACCAGAAATGTTTGAAGCTACTGACTGAATGAAAGGAGCTGGCATCTCACTCTCTTTGAATCTTCTTTATCATGCTAAGAGGAGCAGGAAAAAGCAAAAAATTTCAGAATTGCACCTTGCAATGCGGAGAAATTACTGTTTGTGCATTTACAATATTCATTGATTTTTGCCATTGAAAAACGTCCAGAAATGATTGAAGCTACTGACTGAATGAAAGGAGCTGGCATCTCACTCTCTTTGAATCTTCTTTATCATGCTAAGAGGAGCAGGAAAAAGCAAAAAATTTCAAAATTGCACCTTGCAATGCGGAGAAATTACTGTTTGTGCATTTACAATATTCATTGATTTTTGCCATTGAAAAACATCATGTTATTCATATACCAGAAATGTTTGAAGCTACTGACTGAATGAAAGGAGCTGGCATCTCACTCTCTTTGAATCTTCTTTATCATGCTAAGAGGAGCAGGAAAAAGCAAAAAAATTCAGAATTGCACCTTGCAATGCGGAGAAATTACTGTTTGTGCATTTACAATATTCATTGATTTTTGCCATTGAAAAACATCATGTTATTCATATACCAGAAATGTTTGAAGCTACTGACTGAATGAAAGGAGCTGGCATCTCACTCTCTTTGAATCTTCTTTATCATGCTAAGAGGAGCAGGAAAAAGCAAAAAATTTCAGAATTGCACCTTGCAATGCGGAGAAATTACTGTTTGTGCATTTACAATATTCATTGATTTTTGCCATTGAAAAACGTCCAGAAATGATTGAAGCTACTGACTGAATGAAAGGAGCTGGCATCTCATTCTCTTTGAATCTTGTTTATCATGCTAAGAGGAGCAGGAAAAAGCAAAAAATTTCAGAATTGCACCTTGCAATGCGGAGAAATTACTGTTTGTGCATTTACAATATCCATTGATTTTTGCCATTGAAAAACGTCCAGAAATGATTGAAGCTACTGACTGAATGAAAGGAGCTGGCATCTCACTCTCTTTGAATCTTCTTTATCATGCTTAGAGGAGCAGGAAAAAGCAAAAAATTTCAGAATTGCACCTTGCAATGCGGAGAAATTACTGTTTGTGCATTTACAATATTCATTGATTTTTGCCATTGAAAAACATCATGTTATTCATATACCAGAAATGTTTGAAGCTACTGACTGAATGAAAGGAGCTGGCATCTCACTCTCTTTGAATCTTCTTTATCATGCTAAGAGGAGCAGAAAAAAGCAAAAAATTTCAGAATTGCACCTTGCAATGCGGAGAAATTACTGTTTGTGCATTTACAATATTCATTGATTTTTGCCATTGAAAAACATCCAGAAATGATTGAAGCTACTGACTGAATGAAAGGAGCTGGCATCTCACTCTCTTTGAATCTTGTTTATCATGCTAAGAGGAGCAGGAAAAAGCAAAAAATTTCAGAATTGCACCTTGCAATGCGGAGAAATTACTGTTTGTGCATTTACAATATTCATTGATTTTTGCCATTGAAAAACGTCCAGAAATGATTGAAGCTACTGACTGAATGAAAGGAGCTGGCATCTCACTCTCTTTGAATCTTCTTTATCATGCTAAGAGGAGCAGGAAAAAGCAAAAAATTTCAAAATTGCACCTTGCAATGCGGAGAAATTACTGTTTGTGCATTTACAATATTCATTGATTTTTGCCATTGAAAAACATCATGTTATTCATATACCAGAAATGTTTGAAGCTACTGACTGAATGAAAGGAGCTGGCATCTCACTCTCTTTGAATCTTCTTTATCATGCTAAGAGGAGCAGGAAAAAGCAAAAAATTTCAGAATTGCACCTTGCAATGCGGAGAAATTACTGTTTGTGCATTTACAATATTCATTGATTTTTGCCATTGAAAAACGTCCAGAAATGATTGAAGCTACTGACTGAATGAAAGGAGCTGGCATCTCACTCTCTTTGAATCTTGTTATCTTGCTAAGAGGAGCAGGAAAAAGCAAAAAATTTCAGAATTGCACCTTGCAATGCGGAGAAATTACTGTTTGTGCATTTACAATATTCATTGATTTTTGCCATTGAAAAACGTCCAGAAATGATTGAAGCTACTGACTGAATGAAAGGAGCTGGCATCTCACTCTCTTTGAATCTTCTTTATCATGCTAAGAGGAGCAGGAAAAAGCAAAAAATTTCAGAATTGCACCTTGCAATGCGGAGAAATTACTGTTTGTGCATTTACAATATTCATTTATTTTTGCCATTGAAAAACGTCCAGAAATGATTGAAGCTACTGACTGAATGAAAGGAGCTGGCATCTCACTCTCTTTGAATCTTGTTTATCTTGCTAAGAGGAGCAGGAAAAAGCAAAAAATTTCAGAATTGCACCTTGCAATGCGGAGAAATTACTGTTTGTGCATTTACAATATTCATTGATTTTTGCCATTGAAAAACGTCCAGAAATGATTGAAGCTACTGACTGAATGAAAGGAGCTGGCATCTCACTCTCTTTGAATCTTCTTTATCATGCTAAGAGGAGCAGGAAAAAGCAAAAAATTTCAGAATTGCACCTTGCAATGCGGAGAAATTACTGTTTGTGCATTTACAATATTCATTGATTTTTGCCATTGAAAAACATCATGTTATTCATATACCAGAAATGTTTGAAGCTACTGACTGAATGAAAGGAGCTGGCATCTCACTCTCTTTGAATCTTCTTTATCATGCTTAGAGGAGCAGGAAAAAGCAAAAAATTTCAGAATTGCACCTTGCAATGCGGAGAAATTACTGTTTGTGCATTTACAATATTCATTGATTTTTGTCATTGAAAAACATCATGTTATTCATATACCAGAAATGTTTGAAGCTACTGACTGAATGAAAGGAGCTGGCATCTCACTCTCTTTGAATCTTCTTTATCATGCTAAGAGGAGCAGAAAAAAGCAAAAAATTTCAGAATTGCACCTTGCAATGCGGAGAAATTACTGTTTGTGCATTTACAATATTCATTGATTTTTGCCATTGAAAAACATCCAGAAATGATTGAAGCTACTGACTGAATGAAAGGAGCTGGCATCTCACTCTCTTTGAATCTTGTTTATCATGCTAAGAGGAGCAGGAAAAAGCAAAAAATTTCAGAATTGCACCTTGCAATGCGGAGAAATTACTGTTTGTGCATTTACAATATTCATTGATTTTTGCCATTGAAAAACGTCCAGAAATGATTGAAGCTACTGACTGAATGAAAGGAGCTGGCATCTCACTCTCTTTGAATCTTCTTTATCATGCTAAGAGGAGCAGGAAAAAGCAAAAAATTTCAAAATTGCACCTTGCAATGCGGAGAAATTACTGTTTGTGCATTTACAATATTCATTGATTTTTGCCATTGAAAAACATCATGTTATTCATATACCAGAAATGTTTGAAGCTACTGACTGAATGAAAGGAGCTGGCATCTCACTCTCTTTGAATCTTCTTTATCATGCTAAGATGAGCAGGAAAAAGCAAAAAATTTCAGAATTGCACCTTGCAATGCGGAGAAATTACTGTTTGTGCATTTACAATATTCATTGATTTTTGCCATTGAAAAACGTCCAGAAATGATTGAAGCTACTGACTGAATGAAAGGAGCTGGCATCTCACTCTCTTTGAATCTTGTTTATCTTGCTAAGAGGAGCAGGAAAAAGCAAAAAATTTCAGAATTGCACCTTGCAATGCGGAGAAATTACTGTTTGTGCATTTACAATATTCATTGATTTTTGCCATTGAAAAACGTCCAGAAATGATTGAAGCTACTGACTGAATGAAAGGAGCTGGCATCTCACTCTCTTTGAATCTTCTTTATCATGCTAAGAGGAGCAGGAAAAAGCAAAAAATTTCAGAATTGCACCTTGCAATGCGGAGAAATTACTGTTTGTGCATTTACAATATTCATTGATTTTTGCCATTGAAAAACGTCCAGAAATGATTGAAGCTACTGACTGAATGAAAGGAGCTGGCATCTCACTCTCTTTGAATCTTGTTTATCTTGCTAAGAGGAGCAGGAAAAAGCAAAAAATTTCAGAATTGCACCTTGCAATGCGGAGAAATTACTGTTTGTGCATTTACAATATTCATTGATTTTTGCCATTGAAAAACGTCCAGAAATGATTGAAGCTACTGACTGAATGAAAGGAGCTGGCATCTCACTCTCTTTCAATCTTCTTTATCATGCTAAGAGGAGCAGGAAAAAGCAAAAAATTTCAGAATTGCACCTTGCAATGCGGAGAAATTACTGTTTGTGCATTTACAATATTCATTGATTTTTGCCATTGAAAAACATCATGTTATTCATATACCAGAAATGTTTGAAGCTACTGACTGAATGAAAGGAGCTGGCATCTCACTCTCTTTGAATCTTCTTTATCATGCTAAGAGGAGCAGAAAAAAGCAAAAAATTTCAGAATTGCACCTTGCAATGCGGAGAAATTACTGTTTGTGCATTTACAATATTCATTGATTTTTGCCATTGAAAAACGTCCAGAAATGATTGAAGCTACTGACTGAATGAAAGGAGCTGGCATCTCACTCTCTTTGAATCTTGTTTATCATGCTAAGAGGAGCAGGAAAAAGCAAAAAATTTCAGAATTGCACCTTGCAATGCGGAGAAATTACTGTTTGTGCATTTACAATATTCATTGATTTTTGCCATTGAAAAACGTCCAGAAATGATTGAAGCTACTGACTGAATGAAAGGAGCTGGCATCTCACTCTCTTTGAATCTTCTTTATCATGCTAAGAGGAGCAGGAAAAAGCAAAAAATTTCAGAATTGCACCTTGCAATGCGGAGAAATTACTGTTTGTGCATTTACAATATTCAGTGATTTTTGCCATTGAAAAACATCATGTTATTCATATACCAGAAATGTTTGAAGCTACTGACTGAATGAAAGGAGCTGGCATCTCACTCTCTTTGAATCTTGTTTATCATGCTAAGAGGAGCAGGAAAAAGCAAAAAATTTCAGAATTGCACCTTGCAATGCGGAGAAATTACTGTTTGTGCATTTACAATATTCATTGATTTTTGCCATTGAAAAACGTCCAGAAATGATTGAAGCTACTGACTGAATGAAAGGAGCTGGCATCTCACTATCTTTGAATCTTCTTTATCATGCTTAGAGGAGCAGGAAAAAGCAAAAAATTTCAGAATTGCACCTTGCAATGCGGAGAAATTACTGTTTGTGCATTTACAATATTCATTGATTTTTGCCATTGAAAAACATCATGTTATTCATATACCAGAAATGATTGAAGCTACTGACTGAATGAAAGGAGCTGGCATCTCACTCTCTTTGAATCTTCTTTATCATGCTAAGAGGAGCAGGAAAAAGCAAAAAATTTCAGAATTGCACCTTGCAATGCGGAGAAATTACTGTTTGTGCATTTACAATATTCAATGATTTTTGCCATTGAAAAACGTCCAGAAATGATTGAAGCTACTGACTGAATGAAAGGAGCTGGCATCTCTCTCTTTGAATCTTCTTTATCATGCTAAGAGGAGCAGGAAAAAGCAAAAAATTTCAGAATTGCACCTTGCAATGCGGAGAAATTACTGTTTGTGCATTTACAATATTCATTGATTTTTGCCATTGAAAAACGTCCAGAAATGATTGAAGCTACTGACTGAATGAAAGGAGCTGGCATCTCACTCTGTTTGAATCTTGTTTATCATGCTAAGAGGAGCAGGAAAAAGCAAAAAATTTCAGAATTGCACCTTGCAATGCGGAGAAATTACTGTTTGTGCATTTACAATATTCATTGATTTTTGCCATTGAAAAACATCATGTTATTCATATACCAGAAATGTTTGAAGCTACTGACTGAATGAAAGGAGCTGGCATCTCACTCTCTTTGAATCTTCTTTATCATGCTAAGAGGAGCAGGAAAAAGCAAAAAATTTCAGAATTCCACCTTGCAATGCGGAGAAATTACTGTTTGTGCATTTACAATATTCATTGATTTTTGCCATTGAAAAATATCATGTTATTCATATACCAGAAATGTTTGAAGCTACTGACTGAATGAAAGGAGCTGGCATCTCACTCTCTTTGAATCTTCTTTATCATGCTAAGAGGAGCAGGAAAAAGCAAAAAATTTCAGAATTGCACCTTGCAATGCGGAGAAATTACTGTTTGTGCATTTACAATATTCATTGATTTTTGCCATTGAAAAACGTCCAGAAATGATTGAAGCTACTGACTGAATGAAAGGAGCTGGCATCTGACTCTCTTTGAATCTTCTTTATCATGCTAAGAGGAGCAGGAAAAAGCAAAAAATTTCAGAATTGCACCTTTCAATGCGGAGAAATTACTGTTTGTGCATTTACAATATTCATTGATTTTTGCCATTGAAAAATATCATGTTATTCATATACCAGAAATGTTTGAAGCTACTGACTGAATGAAAGGAGCTGGCATCTCACTCTCTTTGAATCTTCTTTATCATGCTAAGAGGAGCAGGAAAAAGCAAAAAATTTCAGAATTGCACCTTGCAATGCGGAGAAATTACTGTTTGTGCATTTACAATATTCATTGATTTTTGCCATTGAAAAACGTCCAGAAATGATTGAAGCTACTGACTGAATGAAAGGAGCTGGCATCTCACTCTCTTTGAATCTTCTTTATCATGCTAAGAGGAGCAGGAAAAAGCAAAAAATTTCAAAATTGCACCTTGCAATGCGGAGAAATTACTGTTTGTGCATTTACAATATTCATTGATTTTTGCCATTGAAAAACATCATGTTATTCATATACCAGAAATGTTTGAAGCTACTGACTGAATGAAAGGAGCTGGCATCTCACTCTCTTTGAATCTTCTTTATCATGCTAAGAGGAGCAGGAAAAAGCAAAAAAATTCAGAATTGCACCTTGCAATGCGGAGAAATTACTGTTTGTGCATTTACAATATTCATTGATTTTTGCCATTGAAAAACATCATGTTATTCATATACCAGAAATGTTTGAAGCTACTGACTGAATGAAAGGAGCTGGCATCTCACTCTCTTTGAATCTTTTTTATCATGCTAAGAGGAGCAGGAAAAAGCAAAAAATTTCAGAATTGCACCTTGCAATGCGGAGAAATTACTGTTTGTGCATTTACAATATTCATTGATTTTTGCCATTGAAAAACGTCCAGAAATGATTGAAGCTACTGACTGAATGAAAGGAGCTGGCATCTCACTCTGTTTGAATCTTGTTTATCATGCTAAGAGGAGCAGGAAAAAGCAAAAAATTTCAGAATTGCACCTTGCAATGCGGAGAAATTACTGTTTGTGCATTTACAATATTCATTGATTTTTGCCATTGAAAAACGTCCAGAAATGATTGAAGCTACTGACTGAATGAAAGGAGCTGGCATCTCACTCTCTTTGAATCTTCTTTATCATGCTAAGAGGAGCAGGAAAAAGCAAAAAATTTCAGAATTGCACCTTTCAATGCGGAGAAATTACTGTTTGTGCATTTACAATATTCATTGATTTTTGCCATTGAAAAATATCATGTTATTCATATACCAGAAATGTTTGAAGCTACTGACTGAATGAAAGGAGCTGGCATCTCACTCTCTTTGAATCTTCTTTATCATGCTAAGAGGAGCAGGAAAAAGCAAAAAATTTCAGAATTGCACCTTGCAATGCGGAGAAATTACTGTTTGTGCATTTACAATATTCATTGATTTTTGCCATTGAAAAACGTCCAGAAATGATTGAAGCTACTGACTGAATGAAAGGAGCTGGCATCTCACTCTCTTTGAATCTTCTTTATCATGCTAAGAGGAGCAGGAAAAAGCAAAAAATTTCAAAATTGCACCTTGCAATGCGGAGAAATTACTGTTTGTGCATTTACAATATTCATTGATTTTTGCCATTGAAAAACATCATGTTATTCATATACCAGAAATGTTTGAAGCTACTGACTGAATGAAAGGAGCTGGCATCTCACTCTCTTTGAATCTTCTTTATCATGCTAAGAGGAGCAGGAAAAAGCAAAAAAATTCAGAATTGCACCTTGCAATGCGGAGAAATTACTGTTTGTGCATTTACAATATTCATTGATTTTTGCCATTGAAAAACATCATGTTATTCATATACCAGAAATGTTTGAAGCTACTGACTGAATGAAAGGAGCTGGCATCTCACTCTCTTTGAATCTTCTTTATCATGCTAAGAGGAGCAGGAAAAAGCAAAAAATTTCAGAATTGCACCTTGCAATGCGGAGAAATTACTGTTTGTGCATTTACAATATTCATTGATTTTTGCCATTGAAAAACGTCCAGAAATGATTGAAGCTACTGACTGAATGAAAGGAGCTGGCATCTCATTCTCTTTGAATCTTGTTTATCATGCTAAGAGGAGCAGGAAAAAGCAAAAAATTTCAGAATTGCACCTTGCAATGCGGAGAAATTACTGTTTGTGCATTTACAATATCCATTGATTTTTGCCATTGAAAAACGTCCAGAAATGATTGAAGCTACTGACTGAATGAAAGGAGCTGGCATCTCACTCTCTTTGAATCTTCTTTATCATGCTTAGAGGAGCAGGAAAAAGCAAAAAATTTCAGAATTGCACCTTGCAATGCGGAGAAATTACTGTTTGTGCATTTACAATATTCATTGATTTTTGCCATTGAAAAACATCATGTTATTCATATACCAGAAATGTTTGAAGCTACTGACTGAATGAAAGGAGCTGGCATCTCACTCTCTTTGAATCTTCTTTATCATGCTAAGAGGAGCAGAAAAAAGCAAAAAATTTCAGAATTGCACCTTGCAATGCGGAGAAATTACTGTTTGTGCATTTACAATATTCATTGATTTTTGCCATTGAAAAACATCCAGAAATGATTGAAGCTACTGACTGAATGAAAGGAGCTGGCATCTCACTCTCTTTGAATCTTGTTATCTTGCTAAGAGGAGCAGGAAAAAGCAAAAAATTTCAGAATTGCACCTTGCAATGCGGAGAAATTACTGTTTGTGCATTTACAATATTCATTGATTTTTGCCATTGAAAAACGTCCAGAAATGATTGAAGCTACTGACTGAATGAAAGGAGCTGGCATCTCACTCTCTTTGAATCTTCTTTATCATGCTAAGAGGAGCAGGAAAAAGCAAAAAATTTCAGAATTGCACCTTGCAATGCGGAGAAATTACTGTTTGTGCATTTACAATATTCATTTATTTTTGCCATTGAAAAACGTCCAGAAATGATTGAAGCTACTGACTGAATGAAAGGAGCTGGCATCTCACTCTCTTTGAATCTTGTTTATCTTGCTAAGAGGAGCAGGAAAAAGCAAAAAATTTCAGAATTGCACCTTGCAATGCGGAGAAATTACTGTTTGTGCATTTACAATATTCATTGATTTTTGCCATTGAAAAACGTCCAGAAATGATTGAAGCTACTGACTGAATGAAAGGAGCTGGCATCTCACTCTCTTTGAATCTTCTTTATCATGCTAAGAGGAGCAGGAAAAAGCAAAAAATTTCAGAATTTCACCTTGCAATGCGGAGAAATTACTGTTTGTGCATTTACAATATTCATTGATTTTTGCCATTGAAAAACATCATGTTATTCATATACCAGAAATGTTTGAAGCTACTGACTGAATGAAAGGAGCTGGCATCTCACTCTCTTTGAATCTTCTTTATCATGCTTAGAGGAGCAGGAAAAAGCAAAAAATTTCAGAATTGCACCTTGCAATGCGGAGAAATTACTGTTTGTGCATTTACAATATTCATTGATTTTTGTCATTGAAAAACATCATGTTATTCATATACCAGAAATGTTTGAAGCTACTGACTGAATGAAAGGAGCTGGCATCTCACTCTCTTTGAATCTTCTTTATCATGCTAAGAGGAGCAGAAAAAAGCAAAAAATTTCAGAATTGCACCTTGCAATGCGGAGAAATTACTGTTTGTGCATTTACAATATTCATTGATTTTTGCCATTGAAAAACATCCAGAAATGATTGAAGCTACTGACTGAATGAAAGGAGCTGGCATCTCACTCTCTTTGAATCTTGTTTATCATGCTAAGAGGAGCAGGAAAAAGCAAAAAATTTCAGAATTGCACCTTGCAATGCGGAGAAATTACTGTTTGTGCATTTACAATATTCATTGATTTTTGCCATTGAAAAACGTCCAGAAATGATTGAAGCTACTGACTGAATGAAAGGAGCTGGCATCTCACTCTCTTTGAATCTTCTTTATCATGCTAAGAGGAGCAGGAAAAAGCAAAAAATTTCAAAATTGCACCTTGCAATGCGGAGAAATTACTGTTTGTGCATTTACAATATTCATTGATTTTTGCCATTGAAAAACATCATGTTATTCATATACCAGAAATGTTTGAAGCTACTGACTGAATGAAAGGAGCTGGCATCTCACTCTCTTTGAATCTTCTTTATCATGCTAAGATGAGCAGGAAAAAGCAAAAAATTTCAGAATTGCACCTTGCAATGCGGAGAAATTACTGTTTGTGCATTTACAATATTCATTGATTTTTGCCATTGAAAAACGTCCAGAAATGATTGAAGCTACTGACTGAATGAAAGGAGCTGGCATCTCACTCTCTTTGAATCTTGTTTATCTTGCTAAGAGGAGCAGGAAAAAGCAAAAAATTTCAGAATTGCACCTTGCAATGCGGAGAAATTACTGTTTGTGCATTTACAATATTCATTGATTTTTGCCATTGAAAAACGTCCAGAAATGATTGAAGCTACTGACTGAATGAAAGGAGCTGGCATCTCACTCTCTTTGAATCTTCTTTATCATGCTAAGAGGAGCAGGAAAAAGCAAAAAATTTCAGAATTGCACCTTGCAATGCGGAGAAATTACTGTTTGTGCATTTACAATATTCATTGATTTTTGCCATTGAAAAACGTCCAGAAATGATTGAAGCTACTGACTGAATGAAAGGAGCTGGCATCTCACTCTCTTTGAATCTTGTTTATCTTGCTAAGAGGAGCAGGAAAAAGCAAAAAATTTCAGAATTGCACCTTGCAATGCGGAGAAATTACTGTTTGTGCATTTACAATATTCATTGATTTTTGCCATTGAAAAACGTCCAGAAATGATTGAAGCTACTGACTGAATGAAAGGAGCTGGCATCTCACTCTCTTTGAATCTTCTTTATCATGCTAAGAGGAGCAGGAAAAAGCAAAAAATTTCAGAATTGCACCTTGCAATGCGGAGAAATTACTGTTTGTGCATTTACAATATTCATTGATTTTTGCCATTGAAAAACATCCAGAAATGATTGAAGCTACTGACTGAATGAAAGGAGCTGGCATCTCACTCTCTTTGAATCTTGTTTATCATGCTAAGAGGAGCAGGAAAAAGCAAAAAATTTCAGAATTGCACCTTGCAATGCGGAGAAATTACTGTTTGTGCATTTACAATATTCATTGATTTTTGCCATTGAAAAACGTCCAGAAATGATTGAAGCTACTGACTGAATGAAAGGAGCTGGCATCTCACTCTCTTTGAATCTTCTTTATCATGCTAAGAGGAGCAGGAAAAAGCAAAAAATTTCAAAATTGCACCTTGCAATGCGGAGAAATTACTGTTTGTGCATTTACAATATTCATTGATTTTTGCCATTGAAAAACATCATGTTATTCATATACCAGAAATGTTTGAAGCTACTGACTGAATGAAAGGAGCTGGCATCTCACTCTCTTTGAATCTTCTTTATCATGCTAAGATGAGCAGGAAAAAGCAAAAAATTTCAGAATTGCACCTTGCAATGCGGAGAAATTACTGTTTGTGCATTTACAATATTCATTGATTTTTGCCATTGAAAAACGTCCAGAAATGATTGAAGCTACTGACTGAATGAAAGGAGCTGGCATCTCACTCTCTTTGAATCTTGTTTATCTTGCTAAGAGGAGCAGGAAAAAGCAAAAAATTTCAGAATTGCACCTTGCAATGCGGAGAAATTACTGTTTGTGCATTTACAATATTCATTGATTTTTGCCATTGAAAAACGTCCAGAAATGATTGAAGCTACTGACTGAATGAAAGGAGCTGGCATCTCACTCTCTTTGAATCTTCTTTATCATGCTAAGAGGAGCAGGAAAAAGCAAAAAATTTCAGAATTGCACCTTGCAATGCGGAGAAATTACTGTTTGTGCATTTACAATATTCATTGATTTTTGCCATTGAAAAACGTCCAGAAATGATTGAAGCTACTGACTGAATGAAAGGAGCTGGCATCTCACTCTCTTTGAATCTTGTTTATCTTGCTAAGAGGAGCAGGAAAAAGCAAAAAATTTCAGAATTGCACCTTGCAATGCGGAGAAATTACTGTTTGTGCATTTACAATATTCATTGATTTTTGCCATTGAAAAACGTCCAGAAATGATTGAAGCTACTGACTGAATGAAAGGAGCTGGCATCTCACTCTCTTTGAATCTTCTTTATCATGCTAAGAGGAGCAGGAAAAAGCAAAAAATTTCAGAATTGCACCTTGCAATGCGGAGAAATTACTGTTTGTGCATTTACAATATTCATTGATTTTTGCCATTGAAAAACATCATGTTATTCATATACCAGAAATGTTTGAAGCTACTGACTGAATGAAAGGAGCTGGCATCTCACTCTCTTTGAATCTTCTTTATCATGCTAAGAGGAGCAGAAAAAAGCAAAAAATTTCAGAATTGCACCTTGCAATGCGGAGAAATTACTGTTTGTGCATTTACAATATTCATTGATTTTTGCCATTGAAAAACGTCCAGAAATGATTGAAGCTACTGACTGAATGAAAGGAGCTGGCATCTCACTCTCTTTGAATCTTGTTTATCATGCTAAGAGGAGCAGGAAAAAGCAAAAAATTTCAGAATTGCACCTTGCAATGCGGAGAAATTACTGTTTGTGCATTTACAATATTCATTGATTTTTGCCATTGAAAAACGTCCAGAAATGATTGAAGCTACTGACTGAATGAAAGGAGCTGGCATCTCACTCTCTTTGAATCTTCTTTATCATGCTAAGAGGAGCAGGAAAAAGCAAAAAATTTCAGAATTGCACCTTGCAATGCGGAGAAATTACTGTTTGTGCATTTACAATATTCAGTGATTTTTGCCATTGAAAAACATCATGTTATTCATATACCAGAAATGTTTGAAGCTACTGACTGAATGAAAAGAGCTGGCATCTCACTCTCTTTGAATCTTGTTTATCATGCTAAGAGGAGCAGGAAAAAGCAAAAAATTTCAGAATTGCACCTTGCAATGCGGAGAAATTACTGTTTGTGCATTTACAATATTCATTGATTTTTGCCATTGAAAAACGTCCAGAAATGATTGAAGCTACTGACTGAATGAAAGGAGCTGGCATCTCACTATCTTTGAATCTTCTTTATCATGCTTAGAGGAGCAGGAAAAAGCAAAAAATTTCAGAATTGCACCTTGCAATGCGGAGAAATTACTGTTTGTGCATTTACAATATTCATTGATTTTTGCCATTGAAAAACATCATGTTATTCATATACCAGAAATGATTGAAGCTACTGACTGAATGAAAGGAGCTGGCATCTCACTCTCTTTGAATCTTCTTTATCATGCTAAGAGGAGCAGGAAAAAGCAAAAAATTTCAGAATTGCACCTTGCAATGCGGAGAAATTACTGTTTGTGCATTTACAATATTCAATGATTTTTGCCATTGAAAAACGTCCAGAAATGATTGAAGCTACTGACTGAATGAAAGGAGCTGGCATCTCTCTCTTTGAATCTTCTTTATCATGCTAAGAGGAGCAGGAAAAAGCAAAAAATTTCAGAATTGCACCTTGCAATGCGGAGAAATTACTGTTTGTGCATTTACAATATTCATTGATTTTTGCCATTGAAAAACGTCCAGAAATGATTGAAGCTACTGACTGAATGAAAGGAGCTGGCATCTCACTCTGTTTGAATCTTGTTTATCATGCTAAGAGGAGCAGGAAAAAGCAAAAAATTTCAGAATTGCACCTTGCAATGCGGAGAAATTACTGTTTGTGCATTTACAATATTCATTGATTTTTGCCATTGAAAAACGTCCAGAAATGATTGAAGCTACTGACTGAATGAAAGGAGCTGGCATCTCACTCTCTTTGAATCTTCTTTATCATGCTAAGAGGAGCAGGAAAAAGCAAAAAATTTCAGAATTGCACCTTTCAATGCGGAGAAATTACTGTTTGTGCATTTACAATATTCATTGATTTTTGCCATTGAAAAATATCATGTTATTCATATACCAGAAATGTTTGAAGCTACTGACTGAATGAAAGAAGCTGGCATCTCACTCTCTTTGAATCTTCTTTATCATGCTAAGAGGAGCAGGAAAAAGCAAAAAATTTCAGAATTGCACCTTGCAATGCGGAGAAATTACTGTTTGTGCATTTACAATATTCATTGATTTTTGCCATTGAAAAACGTCCAGAAATGATTGAAGCTACTGACTGAATGAAAGGAGCTGGCATCTCACTCTCTTTGAATCTTGTTTATCATGCTAAGAGGAGCAGGAAAAAGCAAAAAATTTCAGAATTGCACCTTGCAATGCGGAGAAATTACTGTTTGTGCATTTACAATATTCATTGATTTTTGCCATTGAAAAACGTCCAGAAATGATTGAAGCTACTGACTGAATGAAAGGAGCTGGCATCTCACTCTCTTTGAATCTTCTTTATCATGCTAAGAGGAGCAGGAAAAAGCAAAAAATTTCAGAATTGCACCTTGCAATGCGGAGAAATTACTGTTTGTGCATTTACAATATTCATTGATTTTTGCCATTGAAAAACGTCCAGAAATGATTGAAGCTACTGACTGAATGAAAGGAGCTGGCATCTCACTCTCTTTGAATCTTGTTTATCTTGCTAAGAGGAGCAGGAAAAAGCAAAAAATTTCAGAATTGCACCTTGCAATGCGGAGAAATTACTGTTTGTGCATTTACAATATTCATTGATTTTTGCCATTGAAAAACGTCCAGAAATGATTGAAGCTACTGACTGAATGAAAGGAGCTGGCATCTCACTCTCTTTGAATCTTCTTTATCATGCTAAGAGGAGCAGGAAAAAGCAAAAAATTTCAGAATTGCACCTTGCAATGCGGAGAAATTACTGTTTGTGCATTTACAATATTCATTGATTTTTGCCATTGAAAAACATCCAGAAATGATTGAAGCTACTGACTGAATGAAAGGAGCTGGCATCTCACTCTCTTTGAATCTTGTTTATCATGCTAAGAGGAGCAGGAAAAAGCAAAAAATTTCAGAATTGCACCTTGCAATGCGGAGAAATTACTGTTTGTGCATTTACAATATTCATTGATTTTTGCCATTGAAAAACGTCCAGAAATGATTGAAGCTACTGACTGAATGAAAGGAGCTGGCATCTCACTCTCTTTGAATCTTCTTTATCATGCTAAGAGGAGCAGGAAAAAGCAAAAAATTTCAAAATTGCACCTTGCAATGCGGAGAAATTACTGTTTGTGCATTTACAATATTCATTGATTTTTGCCATTGAAAAACATCATGTTATTCATATACCAGAAATGTTTGAAGCTACTGACTGAATGAAAGGAGCTGGCATCTCACTCTCTTTGAATCTTCTTTATCATGCTAAGATGAGCAGGAAAAAGCAAAAAATTTCAGAATTGCACCTTGCAATGCGGAGAAATTACTGTTTGTGCATTTACAATATTCATTGATTTTTGCCATTGAAAAACGTCCAGAAATGATTGAAGCTACTGACTGAATGAAAGGAGCTGGCATCTCACTCTCTTTGAATCTTGTTTATCTTGCTAAGAGGAGCAGGAAAAAGCAAAAAATTTCAGAATTGCACCTTGCAATGCGGAGAAATTACTGTTTGTGCATTTACAATATTCATTGATTTTTGCCATTGAAAAACGTCCAGAAATGATTGAAGCTACTGACTGAATGAAAGGAGCTGGCATCTCACTCTCTTTGAATCTTCTTTATCATGCTAAGAGGAGCAGGAAAAAGCAAAAAATTTCAGAATTGCACCTTGCAATGCGGAGAAATTACTGTTTGTGCATTTACAATATTCATTGATTTTTGCCATTGAAAAACGTCCAGAAATGATTGAAGCTACTGACTGAATGAAAGGAGCTGGCATCTCACTCTCTTTGAATCTTGTTTATCTTGCTAAGAGGAGCAGGAAAAAGCAAAAAATTTCAGAATTGCACCTTGCAATGCGGAGAAATTACTGTTTGTGCATTTACAATATTCATTGATTTTTGCCATTGAAAAACGTCCAGAAATGATTGAAGCTACTGACTGAATGAAAGGAGCTGGCATCTCACTCTCTTTGAATCTTCTTTATCATGCTAAGAGGAGCAGGAAAAAGCAAAAAATTTCAGAATTGCACCTTGCAATGCGGAGAAATTACTGTTTGTGCATTTACAATATTCATTGATTTTTGCCATTGAAAAACATCATGTTATTCATATACCAGAAATGTTTGAAGCTACTGACTGAATGAAAGGAGCTGGCATCTCACTCTCTTTGAATCTTCTTTATCATGCTAAGAGGAGCAGAAAAAAGCAAAAAATTTCAGAATTGCACCTTGCAATGCGGAGAAATTACTGTTTGTGCATTTACAATATTCATTGATTTTTGCCATTGAAAAACGTCCAGAAATGATTGAAGCTACTGACTGAATGAAAGGAGCTGGCATCTCACTCTCTTTGAATCTTGTTTATCATGCTAAGAGGAGCAGGAAAAAGCAAAAAATTTCAGAATTGCACCTTGCAATGCGGAGAAATTACTGTTTGTGCATTTACAATATTCATTGATTTTTGCCATTGAAAAACGTCCAGAAATGATTGAAGCTACTGACTGAATGAAAGGAGCTGGCATCTCACTCTCTTTGAATCTTCTTTATCATGCTAAGAGGAGCAGGAAAAAGCAAAAAATTTCAGAATTGCACCTTGCAATGCGGAGAAATTACTGTTTGTGCATTTACAATATTCAGTGATTTTTGCCATTGAAAAACATCATGTTATTCATATACCAGAAATGTTTGAAGCTACTGACTGAATGAAAAGAGCTGGCATCTCACTCTCTTTGAATCTTGTTTATCATGCTAAGAGGAGCAGGAAAAAGCAAAAAATTTCAGAATTGCACCTTGCAATGCGGAGAAATTACTGTTTGTGCATTTACAATATTCATTGATTTTTGCCATTGAAAAACGTCCAGAAATGATTGAAGCTACTGACTGAATGAAAGGAGCTGGCATCTCACTATCTTTGAATCTTCTTTATCATGCTTAGAGGAGCAGGAAAAAGCAAAAAATTTCAGAATTGCACCTTGCAATGCGGAGAAATTACTGTTTGTGCATTTACAATATTCATTGATTTTTGCCATTGAAAAACATCATGTTATTCATATACCAGAAATGATTGAAGCTACTGACTGAATGAAAGGAGCTGGCATCTCACTCTCTTTGAATCTTCTTTATCATGCTAAGAGGAGCAGGAAAAAGCAAAAAATTTCAGAATTGCACCTTGCAATGCGGAGAAATTACTGTTTGTGCATTTACAATATTCAATGATTTTTGCCATTGAAAAACGTCCAGAAATGATTGAAGCTACTGACTGAATGAAAGGAGCTGGCATCTCTCTCTTTGAATCTTCTTTATCATGCTAAGAGGAGCAGGAAAAAGCAAAAAATTTCAGAATTGCACCTTGCAATGCGGAGAAATTACTGTTTGTGCATTTACAATATTCATTGATTTTTGCCATTGAAAAACGTCCAGAAATGATTGAAGCTACTGACTGAATGAAAGGAGCTGGCATCTCACTCTGTTTGAATCTTGTTTATCATGCTAAGAGGAGCAGGAAAAAGCAAAAAATTTCAGAATTGCACCTTGCAATGCGGAGAAATTACTGTTTGTGCATTTACAATATTCATTGATTTTTGCCATTGAAAAACGTCCAGAAATGATTGAAGCTACTGACTGAATGAAAGGAGCTGGCATCTCACTCTCTTTGAATCTTCTTTATCATGCTAAGAGGAGCAGGAAAAAGCAAAAAATTTCAGAATTGCACCTTTCAATGCGGAGAAATTACTGTTTGTGCATTTACAATATTCATTGATTTTTGCCATTGAAAAATATCATGTTATTCATATACCAGAAATGTTTGAAGCTACTGACTGAATGAAAGAAGCTGGCATCTCACTCTCTTTGAATCTTCTTTATCATGCTAAGAGGAGCAGGAAAAAGCAAAAAATTTCAGAATTGCACCTTGCAATGCGGAGAAATTACTGTTTGTGCATTTACAATATTCATTGATTTTTGCCATTGAAAAACGTCCAGAAATGATTGAAGCTACTGACTGAATGAAAGGAGCTGGCATCTCACTCTCTTGAATCTTGTTTATCATGCTAAGAGGAGCAGGAAAAAGCAAAAAATTTCAGAATTGCACCTTGCAATGCGGAGAACTCCCCCCCTTGTGCATTTACAATATTCATTGATTTTTGCCATTGAAAAACGTCCAGAAATGATTGAAGCTACTGACTGAATGAAAGGAGCTGGCATCTCACTCTCTTTGAATCTTCTTTATCATGCTAAGAGGAGCAGGAAAAAGCAAAAAATTTCAGAATTGCACCTTGCAATGCGGAGAAATTACTGTTTGTGCATTTACAATATTCAGTGATTTTTGCCATTGAAAAACATCATGTTATTCATATACCAGAAATGTTTGAAGCTACTGACTGAATGAAAGGAGCTGGCATCT